>NW_025335589.1:12490846-12708582 GCF_004798865.1 Varanus komodoensis
GGGGGACTATGGCTCTGCACCATGGCAGCTATGCCATGGAGTACCGCAGGGGTCCATTTTGTCCCCTTTGCTGTTCAACATCTACATGAAACCGCTGGGAGAGGTCATCAGGAGGTGTGGGCTGTGGAATCATCAGTACGCTGATGATACCCAGCTCTACCTCTCATTTTCCATCAATCCAGGTGAGGCAGTGGCTGTACTGAACCAGTGCCTGGCCGAGGTAATGGGCTGGATGAGGGCCAATAAACTGAAGCTCAATCCAGACAAGATGGAGGTCCTGTTGGTTGGTGGATCGGGCTTCGGAGAGGGTGAACTGAACCTAGTCCTGAATGGGGTTGCACTCCCTCTTAGGGACAAGGTCCACAACTTGGGAGTGCTCCTTGACCCAGAGCTTTCACTGGAAGCTCAGGTGACAGCAGTGGCGAGGAGCACTTTACTTCAGCTTCAGCTGATTCATCAGCTACGCCCCTACCTGGAGTACGACTGCCTGGCAACAGTGACACACGTGCTGGTGACTTCCCGCCTTGACTTCTGTAACACGCTCTACATGGGGCTACCCTTGAAGACGGTCCGGATACTTCAATTGGTTCAAAATAGAGCTGCCAGGCTGCTGATGGGGACTGGGCGTTATGTTCCCATGACTCCAGTCCTCCGTCAGCTTCACTGGCTTCCCATTGAAGTCCGGGCCCAATTCAAGGTGTTGGTGATGACCTATAAAGCCCTAAACGGCTTGGGTCCTGGTTACCTGAAGGAGCGCTTACATCCATATATGCCTGCCCGCCCCTTGAGATCTGCGGGAGAGGCCCTTCTCCGGGAACCCTCCGTGAAAGAAATTAGGAGGGTGGGTACTCGGAGGAGGGCTTTCTCTGTGGTGGCACCTAATCTATGGAATGCGCTCCCCAGAGAGGTCCGCCTGGCGCCGTCGTTATTTGTTTTTCGGCGCCAGGCGAAGACCTTTTTATTTAAGTGTCATTTTAATTGTTAATATTATTTGATTTTATCTGGCCAGGGCGACTTATTTTATATTGTTATTTTTTGTACTTTAACTTAATGTTTGTATTTTACAAACATTTTAACTTAATGTTATGTTAAGTTAATGTTTTAACTTAATGTTTGTATTTTAACTTAATGTTGTGAGCCGCTCCGAGGCTTCGGCGAATGAGGCGGCATAGAAATGTTTTAATAAATAAATGAATAAATGATGATGGTACATTTAGTAAGCTCAGAAAGCAGCAACATAAATAGCAGATGACATTTGTTTATGGGTTTCATTTTGTTTGGGCTTGCCTTAATTCATGAGTTTGCCCAATGGTTGTCTAGAGAACCTTTATTTGCTGGGTTCTTCCCCCTACTCCAGCAAGGGCCTGACATACAAAGTGATAGTAAAAGCAGAAATCTATAGAAAAAAGTATAAGCAGTATATATAATAGACATGAAAGCTGCTCAGTACATAGGAAGTGATTGATAGTGGCTTCATCCATTTATTCAGGACCTTGCCAGATTGCAAGCATGAAATAATCTTCCTATACATGTGGCTGTGACTGAACAAGGGACTGGACCATATCTTGTCTTTTCAGCAGCTGTGATGTGGCAAAAAGACCAAGTCAAGTTTAGCTGCATGTGGAGTTCTTGCCCATGCCTATGTATTCCTTTGATGGGGACAGGGAATCCTAGATAATTATGTTTAAATTTAGACAGTCAGGACATTGCATTTACTATTGCTTGTTTTGTTTTGATTTTTTGTTTGGTGCTTGTGTTACAACAGTGTTAATGTTCTTAGGCACCAAATGGGTGTTTTTTAAATAGAGATGTGTGGTGTATTTTCATAAAACTGAAGTAAGTTAATTGGAACAACCTGTTAACTAGTAGCATATGGAATCCCATAGAAAGTATATTATCATGCACAGTAACTTCTGTTGTACAATATTTAATGAAGCACTAAAGTATAAAACATAAATGAAAATTAAAAAGTACAGGAACACAATGCATTTTTTCCTATCTGTCCTTAATACCTGAAAGTTGATGATGATCATGAAGAAGGGGAAGGGGAAGGGGAAGGGAAGGGGAAGCTGAAAGCAGGAAGGTAAATGAGGCGGCATGCCACTATTCTCAATTACCCTATTTCAGGCATGCTTTTGTGCAGAAATAGGTTATGGCTAGTGAGGGAGTGGGGTTGCTAATGGCCACAAGATACTTTTGTCTTGCCAGGTGTTCATAAATACATGCAGCAGCTGAATGAGTCCTTCATGTATGTAAGTTTGAATTATACAGAGATGTCCTTGATTATATGGAACTAATAATAGCAGATTTTGTGGCCAAAGAAGGTAGCCGTGTTCGGCCTAGGCAAAAGTGTCCTTACAGGTAAATGCTTCTTGCAGACCTAGGTAGTAGTTCAGAAGTTAAATCACTCCATGCTACAAATACAGACAAAATTGTCTTCCCATGCACAGACCAAATCTCTCCCACATAATATATACAGACTAAATCCTCTTCTCATACACAGACTATGTAATATATGCCAATCAAATTCCTATGCCAGGGCTAAATGTATGGCCTCTATGCCATCTGTCATGTCACCAGTTTAAAATCTGATGTTGGCTCAGTTCATGACAAATGATATTCTATAGCCTCCAACGGTGACCTCTAGTTTGCTATTATTTTCTCTAGTATTCTCCAATATGTTATCTGATACAATGGGTTGTTTTCTTTACAGACAATTGAACAGACACTCAGGGGATTCTCAGATGCACATGATTCATTCAGTTCCAATGGGCAATCATCAATTCAGTTCTGATGGGCAATCAGTTCTGATGGGCAGTGCCACAACTGCAATTCCTTAGTGAGAGAATGCCCATGTGATTTGGTGACAGCTTCCATAAGAACTAACCAGATGATTCTTAAAACCAACAGCCCTCTCCTAGTAGCTATTTCACTTCAGTTATGAAAAGGCTAAGCAACCATACTCACAGGAGAATACTGATGTCATTATTTTTCTCTGAAGGTGACACCGGAGTATACTAAAAGTACATTTAAAATACAAGGAAGTTATATATAGCCCCTCAAAGAAATCAAGAGGAGACTATAGAACAAAAGCACGTCCCAGGACAACTAATCAAACATAAAAGTTACCCTTAGATGTGGGTAACTCAGGTCCCTCAGGCCTCAGAGGGACAATTATATATTACAGTGTTTTGTGTTATTATTGTTATTAATGCCTAGCACTATGGTAACTTTGATTGGAAGAAGAGCATTAAGGATTTAATGGGAAACTGTACCTGCCCGTGGGCAGGGGGTTATTCTCTCCCTAGCATTTCCCCACACAATACACCTCTAACGCAAACTTTTTATGGTTTCTAGATATCAGTTATCTAGATGAATTATTTGCATGGACAATTGATGCAATTCAGATGCCATGGGTGAAAAGGAAACAGTGCAAAGGGCAAACAAACCAGGTGAAAGAACAAGAGTGTGGCCTTCCCTTCCAAACACAATGTCCCTGGTTGCTCTACTGAGTTGTCCTATGCTCTGTTGCAAATGTTCTGAATGATATTATAATAAGTAATGCTTGGGTAATCCACTTTTTCATCTCAGGTGAGGAAGGTCATCTGGCTTATATCAACAAAACTCTGATGGATAAGCTAAGTAGAATCTATTTCTCTCAAATATTTCTCTCAGGGAATGTGTCTACCTGGATATTCTATTCCAGCACAGGCTTGATGGCTAAGGTGGTGTGATCTCCAAGAATCCCAACTCCTTTTCCCATTGCAATCAACTTTCAAATATTTTTATCTTTTGTTGAAGAATTGGTATAGGGCAGGAATCCTGACAATCAGAGTTTCTGGTACTGGGGACTTCATACAATAAGAGAAACTTTCCTCCTCTGGTGGATAGGACCCATGAGGTTTGATTCCAACTGGTATCATGTTGGGTTGAAAGAGTTACAGTCCCCCCCCACCCCCACCCGACTTCATCATTCTGATCCAATTGAAGTGGAAAGAAACTGCCCTATTTGTTAAACAGTTATGCTGTGCCAAACTTCATCATAAAAGTTGGGTCTGATTTGGCCCTTTGACAGAGAAAGTAGAAATGACTTGGGAGAAAGAGATTTCCCCTTCACTCCACTTCCCAAGCAATTGTGGCAAATGAGAAGTGGAGTTGGGCTAATGCACCAGGCCTGTTACCACCCTGTTTACATCAGTGTTGTTTGCATGAAGGAAATGTTCAACTGTTTCCCTTAACCCTGACTGCTTCTTAAGTCATGTTCTCAGAGAGGCAGTAAACACATGCCTGAGCTTTAGCACTTCAGTCTGTAGCTGTGGCCTTACATAACTGAGTTCTCTTCCATTCAATAAATAAATCCCACAAGGGATGTCAGGAGGGAGCCTGGGTTAAACTCTAACTTTCTGTCTTCTGCTGCTTCTCTCATTGTTTTCTTCTCCTCCTCCTCCTCCTGGTTACTATGATGTGAAAGGAGACATGCAATTCACTGTATGCAATCTGAAGCAGTGTCTTCCCAGACCATTATTAACTGCCCCAACCCGGGACTCAAAATTACTACCTCTCTGCTGTTAGAGCAAAGCATGAACAAGGAAAGAAAGGCAGGAACATCCATTGTGCATCATGACTGCCTGTGGAAAAATGGATGATGATAACCAAAAATTGTGCAAATTGCCCATTTCATGGGGCAGAGATGACTGCAATTATGAAGCATTTAGAGTTCACAGCGTGGGCCTTTAACAAGGACAGAGAGTTCTTAGTTAGAACTAAGTTAGATTCCAAATGTGTGGTCTGCAACTGCATCAAATCATAGCAACCCACCCCCATACTCACTTACGAAGCTCATTCCTTTCACAGGTATTATCCCTTGTATGCGAGAGTCTAGCAGTGATAGTTTTAAGCTGCTTCTCATGTGCCAATTGATACATAATACAAATGCAATCTGGAGGATGAGAAATCCTGCTAAGTTATGCAAGTGCACAGCTCCGACTGTTTCTAGGCGAAAATGTAGGACTTGTTTGTCCTAGAGAGCTTTCCAGGGTGGCAGGGCTTTTTGGAGTTGAAGTGCTAATAGTGGCACTCTGTCTGTGATGTTTGTTCCTACAGCTGTTTTAAAAGGGATTTATATACCACCTTTTAGCATGTTTACTGTAACTTCATTTACTTTTATTGAATGCTTTGACTATTGATGAAAAAATACCTGGATGGCAGGTGACAAATACACATGTGTTTTGCCACAGAAATGGGATACTTAGAGTTCTGGAATAGGATACTTGGAGCGCATGGCCCCATGCTCCAGCTCATTTCTTTCCTGGAAACACAGGCGCACAAAGGAAGTGCAATGAAAGGCACTTCCTCTTTTTTAAAATGTTATGTGCATAACTGGCATTGAAAGACATTTGTCAGAGATAGTTCTATTTGCCATCATAAATAGGGCTGTACAGATATAAGCCCTGCGTTATCAAAGCACCAGAGTTCATTGTGCTCTATGGGAACTAGTAGTAAGAATGCAGCATGAGTGGAGTGGATAAACATCAATGATTTTTAACATTTGATTTTTTGGTTTAAATTGGATTATTTTTCTTTAGATCAGTTATTTTAGTTTAAATCAGATTTTATTTAAATTTGATTCTGTAAAATAAATGCTTTTTGAAGAAAAATCTACTTAAAGATAGTTTTGTGTTTAAGATAAATTGTAGTCTAAAGGCTATTCATTATGAAATAAGGATTCAATTTTACTTATGAAGCATGAGCCTATGTTTTTTTTTTTTTTTTTTTTGGTAAATGAATTCCATTAATCCATTCCCACTGTCATGTTCTTCCAGAGTTTTCTGTAAGATTATTGGGCATTTTTTTCTGCCTAAAAGATATTATCAAAGATGCTTGGTTTTGCAGGTTTCAGAACTGTATATTTGTGTCTGCCTTTCACATGCCTTTTCTTCATAGCAAAAATGTTATAAAATAAACATAAAGAGTTGAAAAAAACCCTTACTTCCACTGTTGCTTTGTAAATCTATGTACATGGAATCAGCTCCGAAGTGCTAAAATGCTAAGTTTCAAAAAAATTCAAGGAATAGAAGAAGATTGTTGAGAATGGAATAGATCTGCACAAGAAACTAAGTGTGAGCAGGAGAAAACCTAAAATGGCAGCAGGCTGTAAAAGAGACTCTCAGTTTGGGAATATTTTAATGAAGTTCCTTTTCCTAAGGGACTGACTCACTGCCAGGCAGTTTCCTATTTTCCTAAGGCATCCCAACAGAATCATTATTATCCAACCCCAAGATCAAATTCAAGGATCTCTTTTTAGACCTTTCTTACTAACAAATGACGGCAGATACCTTTGAGTTATTGCACAGGTCCTTAGTTAAAGCTTATTCCAATGTTAAAACAGTCATGGAATTATCCAAGAGTCTAAGTCTACTCAGACCTAAACCCACAGATCAATATGTATGCACATCAAGGCTAATAAAATTATCATCATAAGAAAAGAAAAACCTTATGTCTGATAATATATCAATTGGACTTTTTATTCTTCTTTCATAAAGCAGAATGTCTTATTTTTAGTTTGCAAACTATTTTCCCCTCATCACAATCTATTTCTGTATGCAGTATCTACACGCACTATTTAACAATCTGACTGCAAAATGCTAGTACATTTTTTCACATTAGATAGTTTTATGCTTCTTATTTTGACATTCCTATGTAATAATTATACAGTCTTCCTGAAGCTGAGGAAAAAATAGCTTGGAACATAAAGGCATGTTCAGTGTAAATTTTAGAATTTATAAGCAGTTCAAAAATGTGTAAAGTAGTATTGCCACTAGATCTCCACTTCTTACAGTATTTCAGGAGATGCTCCCACTTGCTAATCACTTATATCCATTTCTGTTACATTACTGCTGCTCCTCTTCAATATTTGATCCTTCTTATTTATACTTAGCATCATGAAACTTACCCACTGTCTTTGATGAAGGGAAAGCATCTTTGGCATCCAAGACTAAAATAATATTACTAATAATAGGGTAAGCTTTCATAGATGCCTACGTTCTCTGAAGAGGCAGGGAATTGCAGTACTGTGTGGGAGACTAACATTCTTTTACACAGAATATTTAGCATTTACTGAAGTACAACTCTGAAGATTATCTGGGGAAAGCCATGAGAGATAACCTAGTATATATTTGTGTTCTGTGGACACGCCATGAGATACCATGAAATATTTCAAAGCCTTTAGGTACCACTTTAACATGAGTGAATGCTGGAAAGGGAGGGGTTTTTATGATTTAACCATTCTTTGTTCATAAATTATTATGCAGCAGTCACATTTAGTCCCTAAACTATGGAATAGTTTACACATGAACTGCAATATTATTAATCTGCACTAAGCATAAATTGTCACTTTGTAACAGCATAGTATGCCTTGTCACAGGAAGCAAAATAAAAAAATGTCAGTGAGTATAAAGTTATTGTTGGGCAAGTTACATTAAATAAGATTGTATTAAAAGTTGGTAGTATTTATCATACACATGCTCAAAAGAGAAACAGCATTTCCGCCATCATTCTTTGCTTCTTGCTTATGGGAAAAACAGAAACTTTTGACAAAACAAAACCCCCAAATCTCTGCGCAGTTGCTGAAACTATTTCATTACAGTCAAGGCTTATCCAAACCTGACACTTATTATAAAATACTTCTTAGCAAAGACTAAGTAGCTTGAACAAATAGCTTAATGACATTTAGTGTGAGTTAAGTAATTGACATTAGCAATTTCAGTTATAATTTAAATGCAAAATACAAAGCAAATTGTTAATTGTACAAATTGAAATGTGAGAGTCATAAACATATATGTTCAACAGTGATTTTTAGATTAGGACAATACATGTGGTACCACTAATTTACCAGCATAATATTCCATTTCACCATCCAAGTGAACAGGTTCAATAGTATCTTTTTCCCCGTAGTCTTTCTCTAGCTCTTGCTGCGGTGCATTCAGTTTGGACTGAATTGCGGTACATATCTTCCACATGTAGCTAAGTGACTGGAAGAATGCTAGTCCATGTTGAGTATGATATCAACACATTATTTAATAGAGCTATGAATGTGCATATCTTCTAATAATGTAGGCTGAACATGTCTAGGAGCAGGAGCCAAGTAATACATGCTGCCCCTCTGCATCTCTGTGAGCACCTCCTGTCCCCTGAGTGTGTGGCAGGCTGTCCTGCCCATATGATGGCTGGGTCTTCGACCCCACTCTCAAGAGAGTTTCAGGCAGAGGGATGCAAACTGTTTCCTGTGGACACCAGTGTACCTTTCGTGCCACCTTCTAAGATGCCCTTCCCTTCCCTTCCCTTCCCTTCCCTTCCCTTCCCTTCCCTTCCCTTCCCCCCCACACCCACAATAGCAAATTTTCCCACCCACACCTGCGTTTGCGTCAGAGGAAAGGCTCAAACTCTTGCTGTCTTCATTTCCTGTGAATTCCTTTAGGACACATTTGGCACTGAGACATCCTTAGGAAATGAAGATAGCAGATGGTTGCAGGCCAATGGGTTCCTCTGTAGCACATCCTACCACCAAGAAGATGGTGCACAGGGGAGTTTCTCACACCTTGGGGAACAGGCAGCCTACTTCTCTTTAAAAGCATCCAGTAGTGCCTATCTAGGTAAATTCTGTCCTGAAACAACAGTAAAGGAAATGTTAGATAACTGACAATGTTGCTCCAGGGAAAGGGAAATCCTACCCCGGTCACACAGCTGCATATGCAGACATAATTACTTCTCAATCCTATAACTTGGGAGCTCAGCTCTATCTGTAGCAAGATGGGGAGAACTTTCAAGGAATGGGTGGTTAGGATAATGCCAAATGGACAGCTTAGGCCTCAAATTAATAAGCCAGAGGCAGATATTTTCCCCTCAGGTCTACCCTGTAGTTCTGTCCCACTGAATCATCCCAGGCTCAGATCACCACCACAGGTCCTCAAAATGCTTATGCACTGTGGCAAAGGTTGGAGTTCACTGCTATTCTGCTCCCCATCATCCCCTAGATCCACCCATCAAAAGGAATGTTTCTAAGTTATCTGGTAGTCAACGCTTATCAGTGAGGGTGTACACAGGAAAAGAAGCCTGTCATGAGACATTTTCAGCAGGGAAGGAGACTTGGGTTTTTTGCCCCAAGCCATCCACAGTGTGTTAGTCTGGTCAGATTCAGATACAAAAACAGGTCAAGGTTAACTAAACAAGCCATGGTTTAGAATTGCATTAGCCTCTTCTAAGGCATATGACTCCGGTATTTTTATTTTTGATGGTGATGGTGACAATGACATTGCATTTATATCTTATTTTTTTCCCCTTTTGTGAAAAACATGGGAAACTTTACATAGTTTTCCACTCCATTGTTATCCTTACAACAAGCTAGCAAGGAATGTTAGGCTGAGAGTCCATGACTGGTCCAAAGTCTCCCAGTGAGCTTCAGGGCTTAGTGGGGACTAGTAACTGGATCTCCTGTCTCCCAAGGCCAACACTTGAACCACACACCACAGGTTCTCCATAGCTGTGTCCCCAACTTCCACACTACCAAATATGGAGTTATTATCACTCAACATTACTTAGTTGAATCTATGTTTGGACTCTAAAAAACAAAGAAACAACTTTAGACATAACTTTACTTGTAGCCAGTCCTTACTTGTAAAGTTATATGCAGACATTCCATTTTTCTTCTAAATGCCACTTGCTAACCTCTCATTTCAATTACATCTAACTCTAATTATACTCCTTTCATCAACACTTTATGTCAGGTCATATAACTCGTTACTGCAACAGAACCTTTGGTAAAGTGAAATCATATGGCAGGAAAATTGGTTTCAAGAGCCTACTTTTTAATCTCACTGATTTTAAAACACTGATACTTAATTGCCCCAACAGACCAGCAAATGCACATGTAAATTGTTTTAGGACTAGAGCCTTAAAGTGATTCAGTTATATGAAAATTACAATCTTGCAAATCATTAGTAACAAAAAAGAAAGAAAGGAAAGAAAAAAGGAAAGAAACCCAGAGGGAATGGGTGAATAGTTGAGCATCTAAGGATGGTTCTAAAGAGCCTGGAAAGCAGAGATAGAACTGAAACAGAATTCAGATAGGAATGAGTTCTGAGATCTTTGAGCAGAACATTTCGTGAGTTTAAAGAATGGTTCTTGAGAACATGGATGCAAAAGACTGAAAGCAACGCATATTTAAGATGCTTGATCAGAGCATAACAGTAATCAGAAAGAATTCAAAGTTGGACCAGAGATGCAGAGCCAGCGTTGCTTTTATTAGCAGGGATACTAACATCGGATCTCTCCCCACTAGAATTCCCTGTTCTTTCTGACCTTTGCTTCAATCCTCACTGTAGCTATAGGCCAACAACATATTGCTCTATGGCATAATGTAAAGTAATTTGTGATGCCTATTTAGGGAAATTAAGACCCACCAACTTTATGGAGCACCTGCTCCTGTAGGAGATGAAACCTCAAGAAGTGCCCAACACAGCTGCCTGATTTTTGCCCTCCTTGGTGGTGGGGCTGTGGGATCTGTAGTGATGAGCACCTGCACTTCAACATTTGTATCAGTGGTCCTGGAGTATCTAAAAGCTAACGAATATATAATAGGGATGTGTGAGAAAAGTTAGTTTTTAGCCAGAGTTTTCCTTGCTCACGTCTCTCAGAACTGAATGTAGATCCAAACACAATCTGCAGATAAAGTCCACACATTTCTGAACTGGCAATTCAAAAACTTTGCACACTTGAAAAATGCACATAGAATGGTAATTCTGAAAAAAGTACACAAATACTCCTTAAAGAATAGGGGAAAAACCTGTACATTTGAAAATGTGCCAGTTGATGCATACATTAAAGAATTGCAAGCCCCTGAGACAGAAGACACTTGACCTAAAATAGCTGACAAGCTCAGTGAGACTGGGATTGGCAGAGGCATGCATGACTAATTTCATCAGATGCATCTAAGAAGATAAGAGCCAAACTGGATAGGACCAAAGCATCACGTTTTGCACAGTGACCAGCCAAGTGTCTCTGGCAAGCCAACAGGCTAGACATGCGTACAATAGTCTTTTCCTTCTGTTGCTACCCAGCAGCAAGAATTCACTGCTAGAAATTTAGACTTTAGTCCATGAAAGCATGTGCATAATAAATGGGTTAATCGAATGGGTTAAAAGACATTGTTGTTCATTCCAAAACAAATTAGTATGACTTCCTCTTTGGAATTCTGTAACAAGGAAGATAAACATTCTAGAGGATGCCTAGATTTCTTACAGGTATGCAGTTTGGAAAGACATAGGGGGAAGTTGATGGCAGGGATAAGCACTGGATGAAATGAAATGTCATACGTTTTTGCACAGTGAAATGTATTTTCAAGCTCATTACACACACATATTTAGAGATAGGATGGAGCATGCAACATTAAAGAACATGCATTATTAACAAGGCAGTACAGTCATAAGGATAAATAAGCAGCAGGGTAACATTGCCCATGGGCACACCAAAAAGCAAGGGGATGAGGATGAGAAACAGCACTCGAAATCCTGTTGGCTCTTCTATATCACTCAAGAGATAAGAATAAAAATGACGGAAACAAGGCAATTTAAGATGCATATGGAATGCAGCGATCAGCTCTAGAATGGATGGTGAGCAGATACGTGTTTATTTCAGATTCTCTTTTGTAACATAACACAGAAAAGAAATCAAAGGAGCCTGTATAATCAGGCCCTTGAAAGACACTTTTGCTGGGAAATAATGTCTGTGCCTCAAACACTGAAAGCTTCACTATACAAAGAATTCGTTACAAAAATTCTTCCAAAGATCTTTAAAAGGTTAGTGAGCAAAGAAACTCATTAATTAAGAAAACAACAATAAAAATACTTTTAAAAACCCAATACCAGTTTAAAGTCAAGGTGAATAGTAATTCTGCCTTACAAATGGTGTAATTTTGTTTGTTTTTACTATTGTGTTTTGTTTCCTCATTAATCTGTTTTATTAAAGCGCTCTCTCAATCTCTTTACACACACATGCAAGCACACACACACACACACACACACACGGTATTTACAAGTAAATTTTCACTTCAAAATGTATTTGATGGTTGTTTTGACTGATTTAAATTGCAGGTATTACATCATAGCATTCATAGAAATGCCACATTTGTTGCAAGTATCCTAAGAAAGTTTTAAAAACTGAGGAACAATTTATTGTATGTTTATTGTATGAGTTCATACATTTAATCTGTGGCAACAACAATGTGATACCTGGCCAAGGCCAGAACCCATAGCTTGGTTTCCCTTTCCTATGCTACTTTACTAGCATAAACTAGCTCCACCCAGACAATAGCCTGTATCTAGCTTGGCTCCCTTTCCTCAGGCCACACTTTCATGTGCAGACAGAGAGCACTGTCTCCTGTCCACCTCCTCTATGTTTCTGAATATGGTGTCTCGAGCTTCTAGTTGGACATGCATCCTCCTTTGTACACTTGGATCATCATGGCCTGTCTCTGGTTACTGGATTGAACATAAATTTGATCCCTTAAACATTTTTGCTCTTTCCTTTTCAAACTGCAGCTACCGATTCTTCACTACCACCTTCTTGGAAGCTGAAGCCACTCTACACACATCAAATTCTCATGTCCTCCTCTTCCTCCTACTCTTCCTCCCATCTGTGTGTGTGCGTGTGGGGGGGGGGTTCCTTCATCAGTGTTCAGTTGCTATTTTGTTATGCCTTCTCAATGAAACCACACTTTTTCTGTGGCTCCAGTTCTGGCATGAGCACTCCATTCTTTTGACAAAATGAGTCTAGCTGCATATTTTAGCTCTTCTTGTGTTTTCGTTTTAGTGCAGGTTTCTGGACAGAAATGCCAGACAGATAGTAGCCTCTTCTATAGCAAAACAGAACAAGGACCACAGCGAAAAGCAGCTCCTTTAAAATACCTGTAAGCTAAAATTTCTTCCCACTCACCACCCACTGATTCCCTAATAATTTGAATAATTTCTACAGCGGCATTTTAATCTGGTGTCACAATAAACAGTGCAGTTTGGGAAAGCCTTATGCTGCATCAGGCCCATGAGCTCTCATTGAAGAACTTGGCATAGCACAAACATGCTTGATTTGCAACAAGAAACAAATGTGAGGCCTTTCCTTTATAGTATTCTCTTGAATTTGTTGTTGAGTTCTCAACGAACTGTGATATCAGTTTGTGATATCAAACTTGCCCTCATTTTTAACTAGTATAACATAGTTAACATTGAGCTATATACTTAGCTCAATAGTAAGAGTTAAGAGAAGACTTGTTTGTCAGTATTCACATTCACACTTTAATTCACACTGTTCTAACCTATTATTTAATGATTTTCTGTAAATAAAAGGTTGAAAGACTGTCTTTGTATAAAGACACCATGAAAATTTAACAACTGGTTTTCAAGCAGGGCCCTTTTGCACATCTTTCTGTTTGTTTATATGTTCTGAGTTTTAAAAAGTTTCTTTGTTTTCTAAAGTGAGCTTACATGGAAAAAGTGCAATACAGAACCAATAAACCGATTTAAACTATACCAAATAGAACAATTTTTAAACAAAGCAGCATCAACATCAGAGGAGACAGCACAAAAAGAGTGAAAATCAATCTTAAAATGTCTGATGTAATAAAATGTTTTCAGCTCTATCTTTAAAAATAAAGGAGTTTGGCAGACCTCCCACACTAATTGCAGTACTATTTATTTGCCCAGTTTATGGCTTAAACAAATCCAGAAATGTAGCAACCATCTTCAACAGCTGATCCATGAAAAAAGTTTGCTTTTAACCATGAAATCAATTCAGCCAGACATGAGCCTTCCATGATTGGATTAAAAATGGTGAACCTCATCACATGTGCAGGAAGAAAGCTGTGCCAAGTAGTTGTCTCTTGAATGCCAGTAGCAAGGGCCCTTTCACACTTATAGATGTACATGCCACGTCTTCCATGTGAGTGGTACAATTGGGTTTCTGAACTATACGGTGGTCTAAAAACATATAGTTGTACATGTGAAGGCCTTCTCACTACAGGCAATCAGTGTCTGACTGGAGTGATGGGCTGGATGAGGGTTAATAAATTGAGACTTAATCTAGACAAGATGGAGGTCCTGTTGGTAGGTGGTTCAACTTTCCAGGTAAGTGGTCTTTGCCCTGTTCTGGATGAGATTGCACTACTCCTAAGGGACAGGGTGCATAGTCTGGGAGTGCTCCTCGACCCAGAGTTATCCTTGGAGTTCCAGGTGACTACTGTGGTGAGAAGCGCTTTCCTTTAGCTTTGGCTGATCTATCAACTACATCAACTACATCCATACTTGGATAAGCAGAGCCTTGCAACTGTGACCCATGCTCTGGTAACCTCCTGATTGGACTACTATAATGCATTCTATGTGGGGCTGCCATTGGAGATGGTCTGGATACTTCAATTAGTTCAAAACACAGCAGCCAGATTGCTAGCAGGGACTGGCAAATATACACACATAATGCTGGTCCTGTACCATCTGCACTGGCTTCCAGTTGAATTATGGGGCCAATTTAAGGTGTTAGTGATGACTTATAAAGCCCAAACAGGTTAGGACATGGATATTTGAAGAAGTGCCTCTTTCCATATATACCTGCCCAGCCTCTAAGATCTGAAGTGGAGGTCCTTCTTCAGAAGCCCTCTTTGAAGGAGCTCAGAAGACTGGCTATCTGGAGGAGGGCCTTTTCTGTGGTGGCACCCTGGCTATGGAATTGGCTCCCTAGAGAACTGTGCCTGGCACTGATGCTTTTTTTCTTTTTCCGGCACCAGACCAACCCGTTTTTATTTTCCTAGAATTTAAAATGTTAGTTAGTGTTGATTTTATAGTTTATGTGTGATGCTGTATTCTGTTTATTTATGTTATCACCACCCTGAGACACTGTAAAGAGCGTGAAGCAGACATTTTATATAAATAAATAAATATATGCATGGATGTGACCTCTGAGGAAGGGCTCCTTGGCATGGTCCCATTTTTGCTTGCAGGGTCATTTTGCCACATTTAATCATGTCTGAAAAGGACTCCAGTTATGATCAGTGAGAATCATCACCATCATCACCAAGATAATGAATTTCCTAGATTTTACCACATACGGTGCACCCTCATATTGCCGAGTGATGGCTATCCTACACTGTGTACTGTGGCAGTCCAGTACTGTATGCTAAACAACAATAACCTTTGTGGAAAGAAGGAATATATTGACTTAAGACGTGCTGCTGTATGAATAAAGGCATGCACAAGAAGCTGAACTGAGGTTATTAAGCTGACGGGAACTACTTCATGATAATATATGGAGATGCAGTGACATGTTTTCCAGCTCCCCAGTGGGAAGAGTATCCTTTGGATGTCATTGCACTGGCCTTACTCTTTGCACTGTTTCCTTGATGGAAGAGTGCCTTGAGTTGTTTCGTCTTCTCATTTCTATCTTATAAAGCAGTGTATTGCAGGCATGCTGAAGAATAATGTTACTAACAAACAAGAGATTTTCAGAGTTCGGTAAGGAGAGAATGCTAAAATTTGGAGATATTTTGTTATTCAGGACTGCAGGTAATGGTAACCTGAAGCAAATATTCACACATGCCTATTAGATAAGGTTGGAATTTGTAGCAGTATAGCAGTAATTTCAAGATCAGAGATGGACAGCTGGTAGCCCATGAGCCAGTTATATGAGAAAATGTCATCTGGCCTCCAAGGCCACATCAAATTATATAACTTGCTAAAAGTTTGCCTGAATTTACACTTAGAAAGAACGATAAAATGCATTAAGCAGAAAGATACATATATTCTACACATGGATGTCTCATCTGTCACTTAGATTGTGTATATAATGTGCAATTGTACTTAGTTATATGGAATCTTGAGCTTTAGTATGTGTGCTCTCTTACTGGGAAAATATCCAACATTCATACTAAAGTAATACCTTTTTATTATGCAAACTCAACATCATAAAGCAAATGATTTTTGGTGCTCTAACAAAGGTATTACCATAATATGAGATCTGGACTTTTTCCCTGATAGTTAAGACTTTTTGTATTATGCAAAACTGTTGTTCAATTGACTGAGAATGTATTTTGCATCTTGGACAGTGGACACCCATGCAAAGAGTGTTTACTTGGTCAATAAGTATACCTCAGAGGATCAGAGAATACAGAAATTAGCAATCACAGCTCTTCTGGAATGAAGGTTGCATTCTAATCTTTATTATTGATAATTTATTTATTATATTTTTATACCACCCCATAGTGAACAAGTAGAGAACAAGTTTAAAACATATAACAGTAAAATATACAGCAGAATGTGGCAGAACTCAGACATCCTTATCCCCCACCCCCATCATGCCTGGGACCTGAACCTGTACTGAACCAGCACCAAACCAACACCTAACAGCCAACGCTCTAGCATTTGTAATGATGGACCTAACAGTATCAGATGTGTGTGATCTTATCACATGGAGTTGCTTGCACCAGCCAATTTCACCAGATGGAATTTCAGAAAGTAGCTTAATGGTGATCTTTTCACTTTAGAGAGGTTGGCAGTGTGATACAATAAATTGCCAGTAATCTGCTAAACTTAGAGGATTATGAACATCCTACGGAGGGCAGAAGAAATGTGTAGGCAAAAGTCTGCTCCACAATTATTCTTCCTGCAAAGTTTTGGAGCATGAAGAGAGGTGCCAGAGGTGCCACTAACATGCAGAATCCACTCTTCCCTATCCAGTCATCTCCATGCCCACAAAATCCCATAACTGAAATTGACTTTGCATTTTCAGAGTTATAGCCATCATGGTTCTTTCTGCATATGCTGGAAGAGTGGAGAGGAGTGATCTAAGTTATGATGCCCGGGACTGACTTCACAGCAGGTTTCTGAGGTCAGAGCTAGGACTCTGAATAAGCCTATGGCTGCCACACCCTGTCTAGCAGCCAGAGGATTGTGCTCTATTTGAGTCAGCACTGATGGTAAGTGTGGTGTAGTGGTTAAGCATGCTGAACTGGGACTCAGAAGATCTGGCTTCTAGTCCCTATTCAGCCATAAGGTCAAGGAGTGACTTTTAGCCAGTTGCTTATTCTAAACCTAACCCATCTCAAAGGGTTGTTTTTCTGAAGTTAAAATATAGAAAGAATACCCTTGCAGGCTGCCTTGGTTCCTTGACAAAGGGAATTAAGGAAAATATAATTGTAATGTCATCATTATCATCTCTCAAAACTAACCATATTGAGAAGAAATAGAGAAGGATGGAAGCCATGGACATAATTTAGCACTTTTAAGTTCATGGTTCCTCGTAATGGAAGCACACAATTAGGTTCAATGCAATTGGCTCTGACTAAGGATACATGAGGATTCCATTTTGGAGTGAAATCTGGGCAGCTTTCATTGGTTTTCTCCTGGTGGCTTTGGTCCCCTTGCTTCCTACCCTTGTCAACTTGATCCACATCAATCCAGTGCATGAATCTCATTTTTTAATAGCCAGGCAATTAATACAAAGGAGTTCTTTCTTTCCTGCTCTGGTCTTTAAATTTGCAAATATTGGGGCTGTGTGCCATCTGTGTACTATGTAACCCCATGGAGGCATATTTCCATTCCTAGAATCCTTGTCAGTTTATCTTTTATGTCTCCTCACACTGTGTCATTCAGCCCTGCTGACCCATATTCCATACCTATCAAAGAGCTTGCCAATTTCTTTCTCATTTCAGTGCTTCCAATGAAGCGGTGGAACAGGTTTCATTCTGGAGCACCAAAGTAGAGGATGAAAGGAACATGCTTTTTGACAAGTTCAGAAAATGACTTCTGGGAAAGATGAAGCAGGGTGTGGAGAGAAAGAGGCTGAAACTGACAAGCATGCTTACTGCAGGCATTTGTCTCTGTGGGGCTACATACCCTCGTAGCAGACAGGCAAGCTGGAGGAGTGTGCACTTGCAAAAGACTTCCAATTTTATTAAAGATGGCTCAATTTTCACAAATTTAAAGACTTGGAAGGGGAAAAAAATCCATCTGCCCAGGCTCTGGACTGGAAGTGTGTGTGTGTGTGTGTGTGTGTGTGGGGGGGGGGGTGATCCAGTTCATGCAAATTAGGACACCTGAAAAAAATGTGTCCCCCTTGCAATCCTCACCCTCCAACAATCCATGCTGGGCATCCATTGGTTGGATGTACCCGCAGAGGTCCTTCTGCATAGTAGTTTGTGAACATGATTGCATCTCTGCATACTTGAATTTTTGGGCTGAATCTTGAGCACCACAAGAAAGTATGCTCCATGGAAGTCACTGACTTCAATGTAAAATATTTGTATTTTTGTATTTGTAATTGTAGGGTCACATGACACATGCTCTGTAAATGAATTCAAATTGTGTTACAAATATGAAAAAATATCATCCATAGAATCCCAGAAGTTAAAAAATGTAGAATAAACCAACCTAGATCATTTGGAGTTTATCTCACATGCACATTACCTGAACATGAAAATAGAAAGCAGGTAAATAAAGCTCTCTCTGAATATATCGGAGGTAATACGATTCTGAAATCAAACTCAGCTTATGAATGAAGACCATTCTGAATGCAAAGAAGAAAAATGCATGCTTAGGATTTTAGATGGATTTTAACTCAGCATAAAAATGACAACTAAGCAGGACACATAGGAAGCTGATAAAATTTACATATGCTGTGGAACTTGGAATGAAGGAAGAGAAATCAGTTGGGCTAAAGGAAATCATCAATAAAGTGTACAGTAACTGGGATATATGGTATTAACAGGCTGGGTAGATAGATCAGTGAGCAGTTTAATTTAGAGAAATGTTAAGTGCCATTTCCTGAAAACTACGGCAGACATACTATCTTGAGCCGTGATCCTGTCAGGGCTCACAAATTAAGCATGGGTTGATCTAGATAAGTAATTTGTTGCATGTCAGGCTTTCAAGGACTGGTACTAGTGATTTTATATGTGGCAATATTCTTTTTGACTCAGTGCTGAATAATGGTGAGAAAACACACAGGTGTGACAGACCTCTAGCACTAGCTAAACGTCATATGGCAGCTCTGAGATTTTTAGTGCAGTTGATCCTGACCAGATTTTAAGCATCTGCTGTCTCCGTAAGCACGCTTCCATGGACACTGTAATTATGCATCTTATTCCAATTTGTTTCTGGAGCTCACTAGATGGATTTGCACTATGCCAGGGCACATATCAGGATCATAGCACCATGCAAAAGCACTTGCTAAATTTAGAATTAAGAGGCAAAACAAGTGCTGACTCCTTCAGTTCTCTGGAAAAAAAAACCTCATCAGGAAGTTCTGTGGTTTGGTCTACAGATGAGACTGTCACACCCAACTCAGATCTCTCATATCCATTTGAGAAAGTTGTTCAAGTTCGAAATCAGTACCCAAAGTTGGTGATGGAGTGGATGATGGTGCGTGAGGGTCTTATTCTGCCTTCCATGGGTCTGCAGTCTCTCCAAAGCCAGCTATGCACAGTTTGGATTCAGCCCTGAACTGGATGCCCTGGTTTTAGTGTTGGTGAGAACTGTGTCAACACAGAAATTAGCACATCAGGTATACCTGCTCCTGGAAGTGTCAGACCTGGCTCGAGTGACACTTGCCTTAGCTGGCCTGCTATACAAGTGTCTGTCCTTGAAAAATGTTTGACAACTTCAGCTGGTTCAAGTGAGTAGAGCCAGCCCCTGGAGCAGGGCTGTTTGTTTTGTTACAACAGTTTCAATTTCAGGTCACAGTTCAAAATGCTGAAGAAGATATATCAAACCTATAAAGGCCTACGACCTTGTTACAACAACTTCCTTGGCTAGCAGTCCATTGTGCATGTAATTCAAAATGCTCAATATTGTGACCTAGACGGAGGCTCTTTGAAAGACCACATATTCCCATGTGAGCTTACCTTGGTTTAAAAACCTTTAGAAGCCCAACTCTCTGCCCCAGTGCAATTCACACCGGCATCAGAGTCCCACCTAGGAGGAAGAGAGGTTCTTCTCAGGTTCTAAAATTCCCTGCCAAGGCTGGCCAAGCCAGCTCCATTTTTATTGCCTTTCTGCCAGCAGGAGGAGGTGGGGTTGGGAGGTGGGGTGGGGAGTTTTTAAACTGTCTTATTTACTAAAGAAAGTTTCAACAACTGAGCACTGTTTTTTATAGTGGGACATTAGGTTATACATTTACTAATGAATATAAACATATACACCTGTTATAGTTATTGGTCTTGTATTGGTAAATTTAGGTTCTTCCAAAAGTAATTAACTAAGGGTGCAACCCAATAAACTTGGAGGATTATGGTCCACTTACACAGGGTGGGAGTAGTGTGGAGGGGATTTTGCCTCCCCATTGTTTCTGCTCTGCAAATCAACTGCATGGATGATTTCACCCATCTAGCTGTGAGGCTGTGGATGGGGAGGAGAACCCAGTCAGCTCCCATCCTTGCCTCCTCTGGAATCCCCTCTTTAGCCCTTCTGTGAGGTTGGTCTCATGACCTCGTAAAAGCAGCCAGTGTGACTTTTTCCATGCTGGCTGGGAAAGTGGAAGAGAGTGAGCCAAGTGATCCCAGCTCCAAGGCTGCAGTCCTTTTCCATCTTGGAGCTGGGAACTGAAGGCATCTTATGGCCCTCCAGATAATATTGAGAGTCTACAGAGTCATTCTGTCAATGTGCTAGAAAAAAGGTCAGAGCTCAAAGCATATGTTCATATGCAGAAGGTCTCAGGTTCTATCTGAGGCATCTCCCTGTAGGACTCTTAAAGTCTTCTGTCTGCAATCCTGGATATCTTCTGGTACTAATTTAGGGTAAGATTGAGGACTCTCTGCAATTGACTACTTACCTGCCTCTAAGCATGCATGGTTCAAATTCAAAGTAGGGCCATGGAAATTTGGGAGAAAGCATTTAAGCTTCTTGTCATTTTCATGCCCAAACTCAAACCCTTTGAACAGGAATGTTAAAAAATTAAACAAAGCCCTCTATGAAAATTGGAGGGAGAAGCTTAAATTCCCCCCACTTGAATTTCCATGATCCTGATCTGAATTGGGTCTGATGCGTTACAGAGGCATACATTAGCCAGTCTAGAAGAATATTGTGATGGGCCCTACATGATCTGCTTTGGGAGGAATTTGTTAAGTTTTATTCCTCCTATTTTTGGTGCCCCTGCCACAAGAAGGTTTAAAAAGAAAGAGAGAGAGATGTCCAATGGAATCCCTCCTTCTAAATCACCATGGTCCCAATCCTATTTGGTCAATGCTTTATGCAGTATTATGTAAGCTAATTTACTTTGGCACTGGATGTAGATGATATGAAGCTGCATGCTCCAATCGTCTGACTCTGCTATGTCTTAAACACCAGTGGAAAACATGGGCAGACCTTTATGAGTGGGTTGATACCACCAAGTAAAAGTCGGTCGTTACCATTGATATGTGGTCATGCCAGCAGGAATGCAAAACCACACTTTTCATTAATTATACTGATGAACATATTAACTTTAACAGGTAATATTAATCAAAATCAGGGAATTTCTTTAAAAACTGCATGTTTTTCCATGTTTGAGAATTATGGTCATGTACCCAGAGCAAGTTGGGAGGTACAGATAGAAATGGTGATGCATGCCCTCTGGGGAAAGACACTCTTCCACACACAAAAAGCTACTGTAGTAATAAAAATAAATAATGAAGTCTTTTTTCCAAAGAATAATTTGGGGAAAGTGTAGCTCTGGGAATGCATACTGTCTCCTAAGAAGAAGAAACAAGCTTTGATGGGTTCCCTAGCTTCCGTTTTCTTGAAATGCCACATATTTCTTCAGAGGTAGGAACAGTCAATCACTATTGACTTTATAGGACTTAAAAATAGAACAAAGGGAACAGGCATCAAAGTAAGGCATAATTGTGTAGAAGCCCATCAACAAGTGTGCAGAATCAGAAGGCAGCTTTTGCTTTGGGACAAAGGAAAGCAAAAGAAAAGGACAAAATTAGCTTTATAATTGCCTATAGTATCACAATCTATTTTTAAACAAAACAAAGAGTGGAAGATAGGCAATATAGGAAAGTTGAAAGAAAGGCCGGAATTTCAGAAGAATGAAGTGAATTCTTAGAAATATATCCAGAACTCACTGTGCTTTATACAGAGAGTTTTGTTAATCTAGAAGCAGCATGATTACTTCAGATGTGGACATGGAACAGTTGGTCATCAATATTTTTAGAAGCTTCCATCCAGCTGCAGGTAAAAATTTTTGAGATACCCAAGAAATGAATAAGAGAGGGCATTATATTGACCACTTCATCTTACACTGCAATTCCCATCAACCCCAGTTAACAGGGTCAGTGGTGTGTGCTTATATAAGCTGCAGTCGAGCAACATCTAGAAGACCAAAGGCAGGTCCATCTTTAGGCTCTTTGGTGCCCTAGGTAAGGTAACACCATGGTGGCCTCTGAACATGCTCTCACCACCCCTCATCCACCACTAGAACCCTTACCCCTGTTCCTCCTCCTCCTCTTCCTCCATTTTCCTTTGCTCCTGCCAACCTTCTCCACTCTATTCTCCCTGTCAGCTGCCTTGCTACTACAGCTGCTTTGAGGGTTCTGTCCTTAAAGTGAAGCATTATGGGTGAGGCAGCCCTGGAGATGATTGCCACACGGGTTCATTGCCACCTGGCCAAAAAGCCTTGTTTTAAGGAACTACTCATCAGTGTCCGGCATTTGAGCCTGGTTCACTCTGAGAGAGTCCTTGGAGTAAGAGACTGGGCAGGCAGGCATCCTCTGCAGATGAGGTGGTGGCCATGTGGGAGAGAAACTGGACCATTTCTGCCACCTTCCATGTCTCAGTGTCCCTTTTTACTTCCATTATTTGGTACCCAAAGTAGTCACCGTTTTCCCCCCAACAAAATGGGGAAACAATTTCCCCCCAGAATTGGCCCTGGCCACAGCTTCCCCATCTCTGTGTTTCACAGCTGCCTTTATTATTCTTTAAGATCATGGCAGCACACAGAAATTGAAATATGTAGGGACCAAGCTGACAGAAAGATTTTGAGAAGAGCCCATGTCATTCTTCACCTCCTAGCCTGCTTTTGGAATGGCCAACCCCAGAAACTATTTAGCCAAATGGCAATACTCTGCTTTCATTCATTGGTCAATGATTGCTGCTCACCAGATCTATTGCTGTGTTTAAAATGAAATGCATTTCTCCACCTCTATTATGTGTGCGCACTTTAAGCTGATGCAGAGTCATTTTCTCTAAGAGCAGGTCATGTTCAGCAATCTACTCCAATCATTCATCATTATATGATTAGTATACATATTCCACATGGGACATTCTATATTTGAAGATACAAATACATTTTTGTTATGTATAGGGTGATTTAAAGTCAGCTCTCATAGCTAAACAAATATACTGTGGCTCATAATACAGCTAGAGGAGAGAACAAAGACCATCACCTCTGGAGAGAAAAGAAATTGTACCTGTGTTGAAGCTTTTTGAGTGTTGAAATTGCCTTAGTAAGTACAACAAATGAATTGGTATTTAAAGTGCTGCATATACCACAGTGCACCACATTCTCTCTGAATGCATTTATTTGAAGTTCTGTATCTTAAGTGCTACATTCATGTTCCATAGTACAATTTAGAAGCACAATTCTCCTCAGTGGACCAATTCAATTACTCTGTTCCTCTCCTGGGCCTTAATTTCTTTGTAGGAAAGGGGGAAAAAGGTAATGATTTCATCACTGCTATGTGTGCACAAGTCTGAAACTGGAATTTTAATAGGTGTCAGAAATTTAGCAGAGTACTTAATTTACTGCAAAGCTGCAGCAAAGGCGACAGACATATGTGAAAAGAGATACCCCAGACACACAGTTGGATAGCATCACACAATTAGGATACACACACACTGACATTCACCCTGATCAGCTACCCTCTTTGTGCTCAGTTCCCAAACACTAAAGCAGGTTATAAAATCCACCCAGCACATCAGAACGCACTGAACTAATAAGCCTACTATTCTTCTCCATAATGAGGTGGTGTAGAACTATTAAAGAGTGATATAAACATTTCTAAAGTCTAACTCATCTACAATAAGGCAGAAATACTGTACTCAGTTAGGAACCACCTTTGAGTAAACATGGATAGGATGGGATTGTGCAGAAAGCAAGACTGGCTGTGTATTGGTAAAATCCAGTTCCACTCAAGTGAATGGGGGGTTTTCCACCAGTCTTCATAGGAAAATAATGAATATTTGATGAGCAGATGAATATTTGAGCATCTTCCCAGACACAGCTGCTCTGACAACTATTAAAATGGTTTTCTCTGCTTTTGAGAAATTAAAAACTCCATTTTTGGCAGGAATTCTTACCATTCAGTGATGGGAGAAAGAAATTTGCTCTAGTTTGAAGGTGCTTATTCTCACACTGAGGGCATTTGGGATGGAATTATATTTTTAATTGAGAAGTATGGTGAAAGGGGAAAAATGCAGAATCTCACAAGTTAGGCCCAAGACAGTCTCTTGCCTTAGGCATGGCAGCTGCACCTCTCTTCATCCATGGCAAGGCCAGCATCCTCTGCTGCACCCCAGGAGAGCAAGTGAGCTTTGAGAATATGGGACATTCCTGCCCTCTTCCAACCCACATGTCCCGAGTCAATTGAGTTGTTCTGTCTAATGAAAGCCTGTGTGGTATAGTGGTTAAAAGGGTGGGAATGGGACTCAGGCAATCTGGCTTCTAGATCACCCTACACTCAGCCATGGAGGCAACTGGGTGACTTTGGTCAGTCACAGACTTTCAGCCCAGCCTACCTCACACAGAGGGAATAAGGCATCTGTCACAGATAGGGATAAGATTTAGAACAGGATGAGGAGAATGATGTAAGCCACCCTGAGTTTTTTTAAAAGAGAGAAAGTTGGGATGAAAATCAAATAAATTAATTAATAACAATAATAATGGAGGGGTTGGTTGTGCCAACTTCATGATCTTGTGAATAAGTGCAAATAATTTAGGTGAGGCAGATGGATCTGTAGGATGGGGGTCCTACCTTACTGTGTAGGACTATGAATTCAGGAAAAAGCAAAAGCTAGGGTTTGTTAGCATTTCAAAACAAGCAGAGGCAATGGCATCAAATTCTCCTTTGCTATGGCCACTTTATGCTTTGTAACTACTTTCTGAATTGCTCAGTGCATGTGTTATAAAAACAGAAAACATTTCTCTTCTTTATGACCAAGGTGAATGGAACGCTATCTTTCTTGGCAAGATTGAACCATTCTATTCTGCTGGCTACCATGTCAGACCAACAAATAAATGGTATCAATATTTTGCTGCATAGGTTATGGGATTCAATAATTAACCCTATGATAGAGCCAGTTGGAAAATGTGGCCCAACATAAAAACAGATATGAAACCAAAATATTTTTCTTGCTTTATATTATATGGTGAAATATTGAAAAAGCAGCTAAATTCCACAATGTCTTCATATATGAATTTTAACAGATTATTTGGCTTTTTCTGGTTTGCACTGTGACAGTATACTAGCATTAGCTTTGATATCTTATTAAAAGAGCACTACAGCCTAATATCCATGGTGTGCATATAAGTGGAACATATTTCTAATCTCTTTCTAAGTTCTGATAAGAATTCATGAGACCATGTGGAGTGATATTTAGGACAGGTAAAATAGAGTGCAGTATGAGATCCGAATCTTGAATTGTTTACTTCAGCTCCTTTGATGTCTCACTCCATGACTAAAAGGTAGCAGATAGAGAAATGCTTGTGCATCCCTTGAGAACCTGCTATGTTTGCAGAAAATAAGTTTGGTTTTGTCCTTGGTGTTGTATGTAATAGTAGGATAGTTGGTGATATTACAAAAGTGCAGAAATATGAAATTGGGCCTGCCATACAGACCCAAGAGGAATATGTCCCATGCTTGTTTCCAAATATTGGAGCCCCATCTTATCCCAGAATAACTAGTGGAATCATGAGGCTCTGGAGAGCTGTATTTCCTATTTATCAGCTATGATTCAGACACTGTGTTGATGCAAATTTCTTTGAAGGGATAAGACTGTAGTAGCCCAGAATTATGGGTAAAATTATACCTGACATCCATAGAGCATAAGCTGCAGTGAAGGAAAGATTAAGGCACAGCCTTCCCTTTCCCTAATCAAAATGACACTCAATCTAGGAGAGGCTGCATGGGAGCTGAAATTGTGCATTTATGTCCCAGAAGATTCACAGGTGTTTTAGAGCTGGCAAAGAGGCTTAGTAGTGTAGCTGAGATGGAAGAGTCCACAAAACTGATATGAAATCCATAGGCGTACATTGCAGAGCCTGAAATGTAATTGTGCTGGTAAAGCTGTGAGTAGACCAGGAGAGCTCCAAGTACCCAGAAAATTCTGGGCATGCTAAACATTCTGTGTTGATAAAATTGTTGGGCCATTTCTCAGAGTGATGCTGTGTGGTGCTGTGAAGTGAATCTGTTGTCTGATTGTTTGTTTTTATGCTTGACCTTTTACTCTTTTTGTATGTCTACAGAACCAATTCTGCATCCTTATCACCAATGCACTGAAAGTCATATTTTTCTTTTTTATGCATCAGATATCTGTGGAAGCAGTTATTTAGTTCAATATACATTTCCAGTACAACCTTTGACCTGAACAAGATCTTCACCATTTGGCCCTGAATCAGAAAAGGCACAACAACAAGGAGCAGTTGTCAGCTTGACAAATGCTACTGTTCCAGTTGGCATGGCAAAGATTTTACGATGATTCTAGTAAGTAACTCTAGAGTCTTTTATCACTCACATTGATGTCTTCCAAATCTAAGTTGTTCAGAGCAACGTTGTTCCGCTTCCATATGATGGGAGGTCTCAAGGTCCCCTGAATGGCACAGCTTAGAACTGCACTTTGTCCCACCGTTGCTGCAGTGATGCTTATTTTCTGATCTTCTGGCAAAGTCAGTTGAATTACTTCTGTAAAAGATACATTGTATTTAATGTAAATTAGCATGCAGAGATTCTTCCTATACCCTGAGAATTTTAAGGTTTTAATTTGAATCAAAGGTAAAATAATTTCCAAATGATGACAGTAAGTATAACTATTTTAAAGAAAAGGTCAGCATGACATTTCAATTAGATTGACTGGCAAGTATCTGCCTAATTACAAGACCGGCTTTTAGTGTGAAATTGCTTCAGAAGAGAATTTGGCAAACTGGCTTCAACTATGCATTAAAAATATTGTCAAATATTTCGGCAACATTTCGGCAACATTCTTGTAGTAACCTTGTGTCAATGTCATTATGTCAATATTAGCCAGTTTGGCATGATTGAACAACATATGATTTGTTAGCCATGCATCAATGTAGAGCATGTAGGAGAAGTGAACCTGCTAGCTCCTGTCCACTCACCCACTTTTGCTTTGGTGAACAGCCCAGGAATGCCCCATTCCTGGTTATTCTCCATGATATCTGTACATGGAACTTTGGGTTGTTGAGGGAGGAACATGTCTGAAATTTAACCCAATCACAAACAAACATAATTTCTCAGTTTCACACACTCACAAAGAACTAACTAGTAACAAACAAAAATTACACAGGTACACAGAAACAACATTCTATTTGATAATGGTTTCAGATATAAGTATACATGACAATGGCAGCCATGTTGGTTTTTAATGTTTATGGTTGACCCACGTACAAAGCACACTGAAGGAGTCAGTCTTAATATCAAGAGGAGAAGATGGATGGGGATCCTTGGCCTTCTTCCATCTTCCCCCATGCTAACCAGGGTTAATTAGTAGTGAAGTTCAAAACATCTGGAGGGCACCAGTGGGGAAAGCTATTTTAGAAAGTAAGGGTGCAGTCCCTTTGGCAACTGTTGTAAACTACCCAGTGAGCTTTGGCTATCAGATGATATAGAACTTCAATAAATAAGTAAATATATATGCTTGCTGAGACAGAATAAGTCCAGCAACCCCCAGCATTCTGCAGCCAGCTATGCTTTTTCTCCTGTCTAAACATGCACAAAAGAATGCATGAGACATAAACAATTGAAATGAACTGTAGAATCTTCTCAGAGGACTGTAAAGTTCATCTAAAAATTCACACTAAGTTTGGTTTTTTTTGTTATTATTTTAATAACAGTAAAGTTTAAAGAAGAGAATGAAGATACAAAAGAAGAAGAAGCATAGAAACACCAAGAGATCTTTAAAAAATGTTATGTAAGATATCGAGTATAAAATTGCTTGCTGTAAGTCAACAATTACTCAATCAACAATTTGCTGTATGTCAATGATTATTCCTTTCTACTAGGTAACATTTTTTGAAGTTAGCTAAAATTCTTTGAAAACTCTTCTAAATTGCAGTTCTTTAACTTGTTCTCTATTCACCTTGACTCATTTTACTAAAACAGTAAAGCACTAATATATCATGAATCTCTAACATTTTACCCAAAATTCTATTTCTTTTATGCATATATTTTCTGTTGTTATTTGCCCCATTAAAAAGTAAGTTGTAATACAATTTCTACTTATCATTAATTTTTTTGGCTGATTATCTTTTTTACATAGTTCATTAGACTTACTTTTACTACATAGTCAACCAACATTTTTCCAGTCTTCAGTGATTGAATTTTCTTTTGCTTTCCATTTTAAGGCAATTTTAACTCTAGCCATGATTATCATGTACTTAAATAGCTCTATTCATCTTAACTCAACTTATTATAGCAACAAAGCATCAGTACAAGAGTTGATCTCTAACAATGTTTTCAGAAATTCTATTCCATTTGTATAACTCTCCTTGCTATAACATTGAATCAGAATAAACATTAATCTCTAACAATATTTTCAACAATTCCACTCCATTTATATGTGGATTTTTCCCCATTTTAAAGTAAGTTGTGCACAGTACAATTGCCACTTAGCAGCAGCTGGATTCTTTCAATATGTCTGCTAATCAGATTTTAACTAATAACAAAATTATTGTTTGTCAGTGAGAAAATGTAGGGTCACCTGATACGTATTATATTAAATACATAGCATGCAGTTCTCTAAGCTGTTGGGTGGGTTGTTGGCAGTGGCAGTGAAGGGTGTATATGTGTGTTCTAAAAGTAACCATGGGGTGGAGGAGTGATATAGAAGATGGTTGTAAAAGATGCTTGTATCACATTGGATATAGGTGTTTAGTCCTTTCCCCTCTTCCTCCATGAAAACCTCTTCTTCTGGGTGGCAGGTAGCAGTTAGGTGGAAAAAGTTCCCATGTTGCCATCAGTGGAGGCTTCTGTTGTTGCGCAGTTATGTCTAATTACAGAAACCAATAGGTGACAGGCTGATATCACTATCAATTAAAAATGGTATATTTAAATCTTGATAAGCAATCTGTGGTATGCCATATACAATTTCAGCTCCCACCAGCTTCAGCCAGCATGGTTCAACTTGATGCTTTAATTTGGATTCCTGCTTTGAGAAGGGGGTTGGACTTAATGACCTTATAGGCCCCTTCCAATTCTATTGTTCTTTGATTCTATAACAAAATGTGAAGAATTTGTGTAGGTTTCTTCTTTTGTCAGTCTGTTTGGGTTGCATGTGAGTTTGCTATTCTACAAGAAATCACCATAATATATTCCTTTCTTCTCCTGGCTTCCAGCATAGATGTAGCCCATCTTTCTGTGGATGGAGCTACTGGCTGCTATCTCCACACTAGCAACCAGCCCCAAGAAATCTTGTTGCCTGGCCACATCATTCCCCATAAACAAGGAAGAAGATCTAATTACTTATCATATTACCTGCACCTATGGCAAATATGCTGCCTTACCTGCATGAGAATGTACGTTTTCTTGCCTAATGTGTGATTATGCCCTGTTTGAATCCCTGAATCTGAACACATATGCACCAAAATTATTCACAGATTGAATACTGTCACACTTTCCCAGTTCAATTTTGTGCAAATCTCCTAAATTTCCCCTGTATACTTTACCACTCTCATTTTAGTCAATGGAAGAAAGCTGTACAAATTTGCAAATTTGGGAAATCTGTGCAAAATTCATGTTAGAACATTGTTTAATATGAGCAAGTTTCCCATTTTTTCCTGTCATTCTCACATCAATAACACTGAACAATGGTTAGTGTTATTCCATTTGTATAAATCACCGGTAAGAGTGAGGGCAACCCTCATAAGAGAAAGGGATTGATGGATGATATAATCTGTGGGGTAGGTATATGGAGAAACTATATAAGACTGCAACTTTGCAAACTATTGTTTGCAAATTGGTCCACTAGATCTATGTAGGGCATTTCTCCCCAGTGAAATCAATGGGACTTTGAAAGTGTTTACCTTTGGAGATATTAAACCTAATACATTACGTCTGGGGTTTAAATTGCCAAGATTGTGATCCATATTAGAGTAGCCCTATCATACTTAAGGGGAATTTTTTGCACTAAATGTTTTGTGACAAGTGGCCTCAAGGAACCACAAAGAGCCATGAGTAACTTCATTACTACTTAAATAACAAATTAGTCTCAAGTAAGACAGACATTAATCTTTCAATTGGGTGTAGAGAACATCTATCTATGAACATAAGAGATCCTTAACTGGCTCTTTTTAGCCAAATTAAGAGAGCACTTTGTAATTAGTACAATTAAAGAGATAGCACATTTGTCTAATGTGTTTTCAGAAAAAAAGCATCAAGCAAACATTCACTAGTTCTGAAAAGAAAAGGTTTGTTGCAGTACTAAAAGCTGAATAATTGAATTATTTTTAACGGTTCCTTGTTTGGAAAGGAAAAGTGAAAGCATCAGAATTAAACTCATGTGCTTTTCTTATGCATTGAGTTCTTGTATAGTACATACGCTTTAATTATGTGCTGTATGGGGTGAGGGCTATGTATCCCAGTTCTGCAACTAATTCCAGTGCTCAAATTATGCTGGGGCAGAGATAAGATATGGGGCTTTTATGAAATCAACAAGTTCATTCCCTAGTTTTAACCTAATCATGACCCTTGCAACTTTCTAAAACCATAAAGGATGTGGTGAAATCTGCCCCTTATGTTAAATTTGTAAATCAAATGCTGCCTAATTTGCTTTCTCAGAAGCAGGAAATTATAACTATTGGGTTATTTAGGGGGGTTATAGACTAGATGTCTCTTTGACAAGGACATTGATCTAGCATTGCCACTGAACAATGTCCATGAGAATGTAATCTATGGGTTGCTGGCAGTGAGAAACATGATTTGTGCTTGTTATTAGTGGGGCTAAATATGGAAATAAGCATCTGGCAGTTAAGTGATATGAGAAGCAAGTGTGCTGTAGTGTTAAGAACATGGAACTGGGACTCAGGCAATCTGGGTTCCAGTCCCCACTTGACCATAGAGCCCACTAGATGACTTTGGGTCAGTCACAGACTCTCAGCCCAACCTATCCCACAGGGTTGTTAAGATGTAGAGCAGCAGCAGGAGTATTACGTATGTTGCTTTGAGTTTGTTTTAAGCAAAAAGAGGAATATAAATCTAATAAATAAATTCATGGCCTTGAGATATTAACAAGAATCTATTTCAGTGAGATATTGTTCAGTAACCCGTGTTGCATTCGCCATGGAGAGGTGTCCAAAATATCTTCTCAAACTCAATAGGACAATACCAATCAGATGGATCAAAGACATCCACCATTGCACTAAGGAAGAGTGTAGATGTTCAGATTATTTCCTGCCAAATTTTTACCTGGTCCATATTTTCTTGCCACAGATATCTAAATTTCTATCTAGGGAAAGTGTCCAACGGCATGAGGGGCTGAGTTTTGAAAATGAATGAGGCTGTTTGCAAGACTGTAAAGTCTAAAGAACAAAACAGTTGTCTGGATGTTTATTCAGCATTTTCTAAAGCTTGAATTGCATAGAAGTAATAACAGAAGAGAAAATATGCCTTTTAATTAACAACTGTACATTCTGAGCCTTCACATTTGGTATTACTTATTTATTCACTTGCAATCACAAAACAGCATTTTGCATCTGAACTAACAAACATTACCCAGGCTAGAGCTTACCAGATAGAATTAAGACCGCATTAAGCTTGTATTCATTTTGTTTGCCTATTTAGAATGTAATTTAAAAGCAATCACCTCCTCAAATGACATAGAGCTGTCCTTTGTATATAATCTATAGCAAGTTTCAAACTCTTAATGGGAAGACCATAAAACTCTGAAATAAAAACACAGAATGCCATGATAGGATAATTTTTACCTTTTGCTCTCATGTAGTTTTAGTGTCGTTTTATATATTTGTGATAAAGGTACAGTGTTATTGCATATGATTTTTATTTCCTTTTATTGCTACTTCAGTATGGTATAATGTCAGTTTCACTTTCAGCTACCATTTTGTTCTGATTCCATTAAGCCAAAACTTAACACATTTTTTAACATATGTAGAAGAGAACAGATGAAACTTAATATTCTTCCATCACTTGAATCTAAATATAAATCAAGGTATTTAAGGAACAAAGCTGTACCAAACCTATTTTTAAATGCATTTTTTGCATAATGATAGAATAACAATTTTTTAAAAAATACTCAAAATATGGAACAATGCTCAAAGAATAGAAATAAGTTGGAACAGTGGTTTTCAACCTTTCCACAACTGGGGACTGGTGAAAGCAGGAATGCCACCCCGGGGACCACTGAAGCAGAAACAAAAAGGACCATACACACAATACAGAATTTCCAAACCCAATACCAAAAAAATGAAAATTCACCAAAATGAGCAAGAAAATGCCAATAAAAGAATAAAAAACCAAAATTGGTGCAGCATGACTCCCAGTCGGGTCCCATGGAGCCACCTCTCCCTTCCCTGCCCCCACTGTGGCACCAGAGCATCCCCCATGAATGTGATGCCGACTGAGAAGGAGGTGGTAGAGCACAGCCTCCTGCGCTGGTCTGTCCCAAGCAGGATGTGGATCCCCATGGATCAGCAGGAAATTTCCCATGGACTGGCGCTGGTGCACGGACTGGTGGATGAAAACCACTGAGCTACAGCACAGATTGCTTGTCTACACATATAAGCAAAGTTTGGTTTATAGCAATATATTATGTCATACAGAGATTTTTAAAGGCATCAAATGGGCATGGTTTGCCTTGTGAGAATGGCTGGCCTTGCTTTTGATGAAAGATTTTAACATATATTTATTATGCAGAATTACTTGTTTTCAGTATGTCAATGTCCATGAGGGGGAGTCAGTCCAGATTTCTGTAAGAGGACTTCTACTATCCATTCTCCTCATCTTCCTTGAGCCCAAATCTAATTTGTTTAGGTGATGACCTTTTAGAAGTGTGTCTAAGAGTGCACACACTGTTTTAATTAGGAAACGGAGCAGTAAAATGAAATTCAAGTTTTCAAGACAGGACCCAGTTAACTGGACAGAGCAATCTCAGCTATGTTTCTATGGGAATCCTCACCTGCCAGCATCCCAGGATCTGGGATAACTGGACAGCCAGCCAACCTGTGGTTGGCTACCCAGGATCATTTGGAAGTTTTAGGGACTTGAACATAAATCAGTAGCCATCCACAGTCATTGTCCTGCTTTTGGGTTGTTTGTCAGCCCAAGCAATCTCTGGCCCCTGCCAACACTGCTTAATATTACACAACCAATAATGAAAGCAAACCAAGTAACGAGTTCAGCTGATTGGCCACATAGGTCAAATCCAAACTAAAGCTAAAAATTCTGATTTCATCTTAGACTGAAAATGAAAACAGAACAAACAATAGCTTTCATTTCACTTTCAAGAAATACATAAAGCAGTCTTTCTCCATTTCTTCTTGAACTGAAGATGCTGGAAGAATTTGCATAAGACCTGTTAGGTTTCTAGTGTTTGAAGCAAAGATATCATTTGTTAGGCAGCAGAAAATATGGGCACAGAAAATATCACAGAAGGATGGCCACAGTGCTCTATTTAACACTCTCATAGGCATGTGCTGGTCCATTTTCCTAAATACTGTCACTAGATGTGGATTTTTGTAACACTGAATGCAGTGAGGGTGGCTTTTTGGAGTGGTTAACAAACCACCCAGGAGCTATAGCTTGCTGTATAGCTTTGGGATGGTTTTTTAACCACCCCAACAACTTGGGCCAGTTTAGATGATAATGAATTCTCAAGAGGTGCAAACTGGCAATTTGATTTTTGCAGGCCCCTTCACCCACTGTGGCTTAAGTGACTGTGTGAACCCAGTCAATCTCTCTCTTTTCACATTCAGAAGGGATACAGCAACATTAATTGTCCAGGATTGACATATGGCTCTTAAACATTCGATCAATATCAGGTTCACTTAAAGGGAATGGAAAGGTTATCAGTTTAATCAAAAAGAGAGAATTCCCCCACCATTTCTAGGAATATCATGTTTCTGCAGAGAATCAGCCACAAGTACAAATAGTGAAGAAGATGAAGTGTGATAATAAATTGCCCTTGGCCATCAATGTATTGATAAAACCATCCTTCAGTGAATGTGTGGGGGGTGTCTGCTCAAGTAGTTCCTGAATCATATTTCCCTTGATCTGAATTTAAGGTAAACAATAAACTGGGCAAGTAATTCTACAAATTAGTCCTTTCAGACATTCATTCAACATACAAGGACTGTGCCTGATCAACTAATTTCATCGTGACATTGCGTACACCACTTTGTCCATCTCTCAAATACCTCTGTATAGAACATGAACATTTGGAGCATCATGAACATTTATGTATTCAAGCTGTTCATCTCACCCAGAGAGCCTACAATAGCAGTTCATCTATATTGCAGAAATGTTGCTCCAGCACTTCAGACAGAATCTGCACTACAAATATTTGGAACTGGAATACCAGTGTCTCTCATGATACCATCCTTGAAATGCCATGCTCTTTCTGATGGGTTTACTATTAATTCTTCTTCTTTGATAAAGCTAAAAGAACAGTGCATAGGTAACTATGAAGACTCTTTTTCTCATCCCCCAGATTTTTTTTAAAAAGTTATCTGTATAAGTACAATTTTCAGTCCACGGAAAATCATTGTGTTGGAAAACAGTCCATGCTGTAATTTGCAAGGAAAATATGAATTTATCTTTCAAATACTGATGATATTATAGTTTGGAATAATTTATTTTTCAAGTATTTCCTTTTCTCAAACTAAAATGTATGGTGGAGAAAGCGAGGGAGGGAGGGAGAAGAGAAAAGTTGTTGTTGTTGGATATTAATGTATGTATTTGTAAGCACTGTAGGAGAAATTAGTTATGCACTGTGAGGTACAAGAACCATGTGAGCTTGCACCAAGTGGTTTCTGTGTGCATCACTGAAGCATCTCATCTTTGGTAGTTTAAGGAAGAAATTTTAACTGATGACAAATAAGAAATTGTTAGCTTTTTGCTCAATTTTATCTCTCCCTGTGTGTTATTAAGTCAACATTTAATATTTGGAATTTTGAGAAGTTAACAGCTTCCTAATAATGCATAATGCAGCAGCATTAAGTAAGGGAAAGGGAGCCCTAGAGAGTTCAAATTCATTTCCCTCCCTAACAGCTATTTTTTTTTTCTAGATCACTTACTGAGGCCAAGGAACATGGATTAAACTACCCTTCAAGGAGGACATTTCTGCCTTACAAAAAGTATAAACTACAACTCTGAAGAACTTCCTCCATTTTCCCTTATCTGGGTACATTTTGTTTATGATTGTTATCTTTCTGCAGCCTACCAGTTTTAGAAAAATGATGAGTCAGAGCTTGCACTGAGGTGTTAGCCTAGACTTGGCAGAGTGTCAACCCTTGGTATCTTCTTGTTTCCTCAGAGGCCACATCATCCTTTTCTAATCCTAAAGCACCCACTTAGTTCCTCTATCCAGCTCTCCCTACATGGAGTACATCTTCCATTCTTTGCTCTCCTCTCACTTATTTCCTCTGCTTGTCTGGCTTACATTTCAAAGTCTGTTTTTTACTGCTGGAACAAAGTAGCAGTATTAAAGCATCCGAGCATAAGCATTTTAAAATTGCTACTTCTGGGTTTCTACCTAGTTCTACCTTCCCAAATATAATAAAAGTTTGGAAATTATATGAGTAACTAAGAAAGCATATGCTGAATGGAGAACAGGATGCAACAACACTAGGAAAACTCCACTCATATGAAATGGACACAGTGCCACATCTCAAATACAATTATAGCCAAATTTGTATCCTAACGAAGGATGAAAAAAGTACATTGCTGCACACTAGCTTGTGTGAAAATTACACAAGTGTTTGTTTTTCCAAGTGGTCACACAGGGACCATTATGAATGTAGGACTGGTGTTATTAGAAATTGTATTGTTGTTATTTGCATAAATGAATTATCTTCATGCTCAGCAGCATGAAACTTGGCAGACTTAACTTTGAGAATGATTGTTGTTTTCTAGGCATCAGGCCAAAAAGCTACCTTTATTTTTTTCTTTCAAGTTAAACTCTGTTCTTGTCGGAAAAGTAGACACCTCTGGGCCAGCTGTCTGGAGGAAAGAACCAACAACACTGATTGTAGTTAGATACTGTAGCTTCTCTTTCCAGCGGGAGTGATAAAAAAAATTGGGCTAATACAGAAGAGGATAAGAGATAACATAATGGAACATGTTTCCAGATTCAACCTACAGTGAAGTTTTTTTCTCCCACAACTCTCATGGGAGGGAGACAGGCATTTTTATCAAAGTTATTTAGCAGACAAGACATAAGCAATCTGCCTGCAGCTACACAGCCTGTCAGAAGCAATACTGTGAGTCAAAACTTGGGAAATCCTCCTTAGACTAAATTGAAATAGAGCTTCAGAAGGGCTCTCTCTCAAAGCTCGCTTGTTGCAACCCTCTGGCATCAAGGTAGGACACCTTGTACTTCTTGTTTGATTCTTGCCCAGGTTTTTCCTGTGCACCCCAATGAAGTTGTTCTGACACATTCTCAGTCCAGTGAAAGAGAAGAGTGCTACTAAATGGTTCTTTAGATGAAGCAGTGGCATTGTTTTTCCCCTTTAGTGAAAAGAAAATATGAGGGACCTGTTCCAGATCCAGAGCCTAGCATAGGGAGCAGGGGTCTTGAATCCTCTGATCACTACTGCAGGAGGCATGCAAGAAGGATTGAGAAATGCTGATGGAAGGAAGCAGGCAATAGTCAGCAGCAGGACAAATAACCTGGTTTGAATGATAACCAACCCCTTCCACAGCCAGACAAGGGATGGGCAACCCCACTCTCCCACATGTACATGGCCAAGAACCACATCTGTGAGATTATGTGTTCCAGTGGACCCAGAGGAAAAATATAGGTAGAGGCTAGAACCACCCCATACTTTCTATTTATCATATAAATCAATTCCTGAACTGAATTCATTCTTCTCTTCCTTTTTCTCTCCTGCTCCTCATCTGGGAAACAGGCTTTTAATCTCTTCCTCCTGAGCAGCATCATCCAACAGCCTCTCAGAAATAAGGAGTGGGGCTTGAATTCATTCATAATGATTTGGCGTAAATTCATTCAGCTCAGCAGTCCATATGAGCTTACCCAAATGTGCATGCCAAATCATTATGCAAACCTAACATATAGCCCTCAACATCCACAGTTTTCTAAAATTTACAGTTCAGTTCACCAATGCTGCTGCTGCTGCAACTACTACTACTACTACTAAGTTAACCCAAAAATGCATTAGGGAAAATGAATTATATGGAGATGCATGGCTTGAAATCAGGCACAATGTAGGCACAACTACTTAGGTCTGCAGACTGCAAGCTCCTTTTAGTCAGTAACAGTAACCTTCACACCCAGATATGAGAGGATACAAGTAATAACAAGTGGGTAATACAGTAAGATACTGAAACTCAACATTTCTTCAGCTAAAGCTCGTGACAGCTCAGAAGACCTCAGCAAGGAAGAGGAAACTGACAAGGCAAAGAGGGCCTAAAACTTCAAAGGGCATAAAAACATCAAACACCCTAGCTCCAGAAATTGACATTTTCTCACTTAGTCAAGAATGCTGGGCAGATTGAGGGAAGATGGAACTGTAGCTCTTAGAAGAAATTCACTCCTTTCAGATGACCTTGGACTCATCTTGCAGAGATTTTAAGATATATCTAACAAGGCTGTGAACCTAGTCTTCACACAAAAGTAAGACATTTTTAAAAAGGCAAAGATAACTATGGGACTGCAAACAATCCTCAAAGAAAAAGAATACTGGAATTGACAGCATAGTTTTAGGATCTGTGGCCTGCTAGAAACTTAGGAAGGGAAAGATGCTATTATATTCCTAGTTAGCAACTCTGAATTTAGAAGCCATACTTAAACCAGTAGATGGAGGCCAGCAGATGGAGGCCATTCTTTAATTTAATCCATACAAGGATGACGTACATCATCACCATGAATTCTGTTTCAATGATGTATGCTTTAAGAATAGGTGCCCAATAATGGATCCCATGGTCACTCCCTGATTATTTTGATTAAGGTATATGCAGTGGCAGGGCAATGAAGAAGTGGGAGAGATCTTTCTTTCTTAATGCTCAGTGTAAAAGAACTGGCACTTTGATGACAAGAAGGGCCTGAATGCCATCAGAACTGCATAGGCATAGTTCAGATAATGGTGTTTCATGCAATGCATCAAAAAGCAGTGACTTATAACGCATTAAAAGATATATAAAAGGTCATTTCTGTGCCTCTGACACCTCCACGTTTTGAGTGGTCTCTATACTTGTTGACAATAAGTGGTCATTTGTTATAAAGGCAATACTAAATACACCCTGCCCTCATTTTGTGGTCAGATGGATAGAAGAAAGCAAGTTGGTAACATTAGCATTCCTTTATAGCCTTATAAAGGGCAATTAATGTTCTTGCCTGGCACCCAATTTAAACAGGAAGAATACCCATTGGAGGAAATCTGAGTATGATTCTACAGAAAGAACTAAAAGAAAACAGTGATAACAATTGCATTGGGAGCAGCTGACTAATTGCTTCAGTCCCACCAACTGATACATAGATGAAACATTTCCACCTAGCAGCTGGACTAAACTACTTGAAACCTGCACTGATCTGTCCTAGTATTCCTACAGAGGACCCAGGAAGGACTACAGAAATATGTCAGGAGGCTGGAATTGCTATCAAGTTGCTCTGAATATCCTGAGGGCACAGTTACTAAAGTTATGATAAAGTTGTGCCCCTTAAATATAGGAAATCAAGTAGGGCCTCCATGTTTGGAGCAAAGTAAGCCTATCCTGACTGGAACACACTGAAAATGATGTCCATTCTCTCTGAAAAATGGCAAAGGCTGTTTGAAGCTTTTTTCCACAGAAGAAGAGCTAGTCTTCAAAAGCTAGCTCTTTACAGAAACACCAAAAACAGGAGTGCAGGATTTCCTAACTTGAAACTTGTTGCTCAGCTGCACTTTAAAGCAGACTTGCTTTTGTTGCTTACAGCACACCTGTAAATACAACAGCCTCGGAAAACTGGTGATGTTTGCATTATCTGAACCTTGGAAGTATGCTGTACCAGTACTTGGAAAATTGTGTATTCAGAGAGACTAACCCACCATGGCATTGTTTATAAAGGGATTGTCAAACATTATTACTTCATAGGAATCTGTTTTCCTTTCATTGTATTTGTCAGTAAAGAAACTGTGGCCTAAAAGCCCTCAACATACTAAATATCATTTTGGAAGGATCTAATAGAATGAAAGATGAACATCCTGCTTTTCATGTAATTCAGACAAGAATCAGGGCCCAGGACCTTTATAATTTTATTTGCAAAATTGTATCCATTAACTATAAACCCATTCTACTCTGTACAACATTGAATAAAATAAAGTTATTTGAATCATATTAGGAAAATTGCTTACAAAATATGTATAAGGCAAAATGTACCCCAAAATATATGCATTAGGTCAAATGTGCATATGAACAAAACAAAAATCTCAAAATTCAGGAGAAGAAAAACCTAACATTGGGAAATGAGTAAATTGAGATAAATTGAGTTTGAGAAAAACTAAAATTAAAAGGTTAATCTAACTCTAGTCTGGATTAACCATTTGGAATTAGACCAAGGGGTTAAACATTTTGAATTGAATTGGACCAAAGGGCTGCTGGGAAGAAAAAACAACCTAATTGGGCTTGGATGCTAAGTTAAGCTGAGAAGTAAAGACATTCAAGGAAGTTTTGCATAACCTGCTTATCTGCAGTCCTTCTATTCATTTCATATTGTTCAAGAAGTCCCCCTGACCATCTGATATTTTGAAAGAGGAAAGAGGAGCAAGGAAACATTTATTCCATGAATTCCCTTAACTCCTCTTAGGATCCAAACAGAAGGCTCTTCTTACCTATGTTCTCTTAGGAGAGTGATTGAATTAGAACAATATAATCTTACAGCAGAAGGATATAAAAGTTAAGCTACTTTGAATGTGCTCATTCTAGTGCAAGAGAAACGTTAAATCCCTGTATGCAATGACAGCTTTTTATACTACAAACAATAGCTAGCTAAATGCTTTACAACATTAACAGGACTTCTTCGCAACCTTTGTATTTGAACGGAATCAAGAATAATGCTGTAGCAGTAGGCAAATGTTATATGACGGTGTCTAGTCAGCTTCACAGGCTTAGGTTAGTGCTCCTCTGTGGCATGTGTTTCTTGGTGTGTTAAAAGATAGGAACATCTGAAGAGACAGTACATTTCAGGCACTGATGGGACAAGAACAACGACTTTCCATCAATCAATACTGAACTCCTGACTTATTACAGAACTACAAAGATGGGCTCTTAAGAGAGACTTGTCCAGACAGCAGTCTCCAGACAAAGGTTGAGCAGTAGTTCTTTCAGCAAAATGTCAATAGAAAGAAGATGGGAGGCTCAGGGTCCTGTCAGAGATGTAATGCATAGAGCAAGCAAGTGAGGCAGAGAGAGAGAGAGAGAGAGAGAGAGAGAGAGAGAGAGAGAGAGAGAGAGAGAGAGAGAGAGAGGTACATAGCAGGCACAAAGACTTCCATTGATGATAAGATTGTAACTTACCAGTCCTTCACCAAACACAAGAACTTTTAAATAATAACACTCAACTAAAGTTTACATTGAGAGTATGAATTTTAGAATCATGGGATGACTAGCCAATTTCACAACCCAAGTAAAATCTGTTCAGCATTGCCTATGAAGCCTTCTAAGTGTTCATAGTATGATCAAGATCATGAGTGCCATTTGGATAATGCAAATGTTTAGCTGCCTCTGAGTTTGCCAGTATCACTGAAACTAGAACTGCTTTACAATGGGACTAACACTGTACTGCACTCCACAACAAGACAACAACTTAGTTCATAAAGTAAAAGTCCATAACCTGTGAATTTACCATTTATCACAACCTCTTCTGTCATTCAGTCTACTACTGCCTTAAAATTAGGAGTGTCCGTAAAATTTCACACACCACAAAAATGTACTCCCTAATAGTTGATTTTCAAGAACACATGTCCTATAATCTCCTAAAATGTCATCTTAATGTTTCCCATAAAAACAAATCACCAGCATGACTCTGCCTTCAGCATATTCTTCCTGCCTGCCTGCCTGCCTTCCTGCCTTATGTATCTTGAATATGTTAAACTGAAACAAACCTGGGAATTCAAAGCTGAAGGAAGGCAGATATGAGCTCTGTGATGGCTAAGAGAGAAAGGGCATGTGTTGTGACTCTCTTTAAGAGTTACTAGCCCCCCATGGAAGTGGGCCAAATACTCTCTTCAACTATCTGCAAACAAGGAATAGGTCTGTGTATTGCCTTAGTACATCTCAAACAGTGTCTTGCCTTTTATCAGCTAGTCCCAATAAGGGGAATTTGTTTGGAAAAGCTGAGGATGGGGTGGGGGAGTCTTTTGCAGGTGGATGCTGAATGCTTTGGATCAGACTTCTCCTTTGACAGATTTAAAAGTACAAGGGAGCCTTTGTAGTACCTAGTCTGCAAAGGAGACACAGAAGCACAGAGTAGCCAGGTGTCAGCTTGCAGATGTTTTCTCATTTATGTATTTTCTGTTTGCGCCTTTGGGATAATGTATTGTCCCAACACACATACACATGGAGCAACTTTCCCACTCGGGCCAAACATGCAAATGAAAGGTACTGCTACAGTCTTTGGTGGTAGTGGTATGACCAAAGCTGTAAATGGTACAGACGCATGGCATATGGACTTTTCCCCTGGTCTTTCAACATGGGCAGGAATCACACAAATCACTCTGTAGCGTAGGCTCAAGCCAAGTTAAAAAGATATAGAAGAGGGATCAGCAAGGAATTAGTAAGAAATGCTTGAGAGAAAACCCCAGGGACATAAGTTGCATGCTGGATAAGACCAATGGTCCATCTAGTACTTTCTTCAAACAGTAGTAAATCAGCCACTCATGGGATCCTTTATACAGTATGGGTAGTAGGGTTCCACCTGCCCAGCTCCTCAGCAACTGGTGCACACATGTCTGAAGGAAGCACATAGCCAGCAAGGCTAACGGCCATTGATAGCCTTTTCCTCCATAAATCTCTCCAATACAAAGGAATGGGACTACTGCTAAGTAACTCTGGGGGTGGTGAAAGTTCATTATATGAAACTTGCCTGGCTAGTCCAGTTCAAGGTACCTAAAAAAGCAGGAAATGGTATTAGCCTTGGTAAGCAACAGTGGGAATGGCAGCACCAGTAGCTGAATGTTAAAAGTGAAAGGCAGAGAATGGAAACTAAGATGAAGATGAGTAGACATTTCCAGAGGAAGAATTCAGGTGAGCTGGGGCAGTTACTGCAAAGCAGCGATGGGGAATCTCTTTCACATGAGGGCCAAATTCAGTTTTAGAGAAGTTCTTAGGGCCAACCTTCCAGCAGTGGCTGGGGACAAAGAGAAAAATACAAAAAGGTCAACAATACAAAAAAAATCAAAAATACCGATATACTGAAGCTTAAAGCTGAAGATGAGTGCAAGTCCCTGAACTTGGAAGCTCACACTTATCAAATGCAGAAAGGGCAAAGTGACAGCGGTGTTCCTCACCCACTGCTACTCCTGCTTTGCTTTCAGCTGTCCAGCAACTGCATTTCCAAGGGGGAGAGAAGGAGCTGGAGAGTCTCCAATCACCTCTCTTCCTGACTCTTCTATCTTTCCACATCAGTTGCAAGGTGGCTGGGGAGGAGAATGAACCTCTGATCCCCCAATCCCCAGATATAATGTAGGAACGCAGACTCATGCCTCTGATTTGGGAATCTGAAAAATCTTACAGTCTCTCAAACAATGACTAGGATTGTTTCCTTAAACCCATATTGCTGTTCAGACTTTCAGAAGGGCGAGGGGCTACACAAAAGCCAGGAAATGACCAAACTGATTGGGGGAAAGAGAATGTGGCAATCTGGAGAGCCTGGAGGGCTGGACTGAGAACTCATGAAGAGCTAAAATTGGTCCCTGGTTCTGAGGTGCCCTATCCTTGTTGTAGAGTGGAGTCAGTATACAAGGTCTAAGTATTTTAATGTTCAATAGCATAGAGAAAGTAAGGTTTGTTTTATTTGGATCAACACACACACACACACACATATTATATCTACTATTTGTGGGTGGTGGATTTTCCCATGCTAGGACAGTGGTCTGAACATCATTCTTAGTAAAGTGGGATTTTTTTTTTCTTTTTGGGTGGCAGGGATCTATAATTTTGGATGGCAAAGATGCTGACTTCTTGATGGGCTAAAAATCCATGTGTCTGGCCTGAAAAGTGCTGTAGTCTACAGTTCTCAGATCACATTGGATTTGCTTTGGCTTGCTTCTTGGGTGCTTAATGCTGTGTGATAGCCAGGCAATTCCTGTAATTATCTGAAGGCCTGGCAGCCACCTCAGACATCCTTTGGAAGGAAACAGAAAAGAGCCTTTTGTAAAGAAAAGAACTTCTGAAGAAGACCAAATACTTGGTTGGCCAACTTTATGTTTTTTTGATAGCCAAGTTTGGGAATCTAAAAACAAGACATGAGGGTTTCAGAAACTACCAGGAAGTTTCCTGAATCCTTTTTCTAAAACTTCCAAAAAGAGCTATATAGTTTATGTCAAATTTAAAAGGGACTGCTCAGTAGACTTCAGGATGTTTTCTCAGGGTTCTGCTTGTCACAAGTAATCATGATCAGCATTAGATTAGCAGTAATCCTTAACTGATTTCCATATGTTTTATTCTGTGATGAGATTATAGGAATTTTCTGAACAAACAATCTCTCAAACATAGCATTGGACAAAACAACAAGACTTTTTTGAATAGTGCTAAAATGTTAGAAAGCCCTTTTATATGAATGCATTAAAAATAAAGTATTACAGAATTGTCTTCAGGGAATTAAAATTGCTACAACTACTAGAAGCAAATGTGATTATCTGAACCACTAAGAGCTAGCAAATCCTTATTTTGAACAAAGAAGGTTGAAAAGTTATTGTTTTATATGTGATTCAGAACTCAAGTGTAAATTCAATGATGCTTTTTTTTTCTCAAAACAAAAATCAGCCATATATGAAATTAAAAAAATCTCCTCAAAACTTTGAATATTTTAAATGCATGCCAGAAAATATTAACATTTTCATCATTCTAAGCTAATATCCTTGGGTTGTCTATTTTGGAACATTGTTTGTATATTCAGCTAACATGATTCTCAATATCTTTCCCCATCCAGGAAGACAGAATGATAGAGCCTTGGCATCCAGTATATTCCAGTTCAGTACCAACAGTCTTTAGAGAACAGACCCAGCATGGGAAAGCCCACATTCCCAAAGTCCTGACCTTATGGACTGTTTAAAGGCTTTCCAGTGCGGTGCCTTTGAGAACCTGGAAGCAGACAGAGTTCTTCCTCTATTTATTTGTGTTGTTAAAAGGAAAGTAAAACCGAAACTGCTTCATTCAGCTTTCAGATGCTCAGTGGGCAGAAGCACTGGAAAGCCCCAAGGGATGATATCCTCTAAGGGGCTAAATCCTCTAAGAGGCTTTCCAAGATGATCAAGCAGCCCCAGAGGCTGCAAATAAACAATGAAGAATGTGAAACACACACACACAGCCACCTCCTTACAATAACGAATGTTTTAAAGCCCTGCCCCTGATAAATTTATTTGAAATTCTCAACACCCCAATGAAAAAGGAAGAGAAATGACTCGGTCCTTCACAGGAAAACAAAGAGGTTTAGGAAGGGCAGCAAAGGGAAGTGTTCAGCGCACACTACTCTGTGCATTCTCAGAGCTTCTGTGAAATAAGTGCTACCTACAACAATAAAAATGGGATGATGGGGGAAAGCTCCTTTTTTCCAGGTGATGAGCTGAAGAAAAGTGCAGGCTGAATCTTGGAGTGGACTGCTGTGTGGAGAGAAGCAGAACAGATATGCTTCCTCAGCTGAAGAGGTTGATTATTTGTGCTACTTGTGTAGGAAGGATGGCTTCCCTCTTAATTGTAGGGGAGGAAAGGGAACAGTCACTTTGCGGTAAGTGCAAGTACTTCTCATAAGCTCTGAGCTGCTGTCCTTGACTTAAGAACTTCTGCTTAAGCATTTGGATTCCTCAGCTGTGAAATGGGCCAATAGCCGATCATATAAATGCAATAAGGCATGTTCCTGTTATCTATATATTTCACTTTTCTGTGAACTGCATGGCTTGCCACACAGCTGTTGTTATTTGGTGCCAGCTACTTCCATACCTGTTTTAGTGGTACATTTAAGTATAGATTGTGTCGGCCTCACTATTTCACCAGCACTTCAGTTTCATGCAACTAAGTTGCTCCATTCTTATCTCTGAAATGTTGGGAGCTGTGAGCTTTGGTGGTCCATGGGCAAGATTGTGTGAGGAATTCCCAATGGACAAGTTGATTCCACGTATGCTTCTATGGACACTTTTTCTGCACTGCTATTCTCTTTCACACTCTATATGCACAGTTACCACCAACCTCTTTCCCACACATTCCATCCCTGGCCAACATTACTGCTCAAGACAGGTTCAACACACAAGTTTTTAATGAACATTCATTTTGAAATGTTTGCTCTGGGCACAGTTTGTTTTCTCTCACCTAGAAATGTTGCTACATCCTCATAGTGTATATATTTGTTTATGCATATATTTATATGACATCTATAACTGCCAAACAGCCTTCCTAGGTGGCTTACAATAACACAAAGGATTCTTCTCTATTTTTCCACCTTTTTGCTAGAGAAAAATTATACTGAGCCTCACTTGTTGCTTATGAAAGAACATTTCTTAGGGATGTCTAAAAAATTAGTTAAGTATACTTCTTAGGATTTATCCTGTTTGCATATTGAACTCAGATTTAAACTATGGTTGCAGTTCATACATTTCCAAATTTGTAGTGTGATTAGAAGATTAAAAAAGCATTCAACAGTAAAAGTACACACGTAAATTGTGCATGCTTTAAAAAATACAGGGGTTTTTTACACACAAATATGATTTAGTTAATGGAAGAACATTTGAAAGATGTGCACAATTGATAGCATACATTTGAAGAAATGCACAAAATATGCATGGATATTAATGTGAAAAAAAGCTCACAATTCCATTCAGAATTGAGTTGGAACAAAATTTGAAATTGAGAGAGGTAGGAAATGCTAGAAAGCTCAAGTTTTGTCGACTTGCACATCCCTAATTTTTCTTCATAGTTAAGAAGAGGTTATAAAACTCCCCTTGATACTGTGTCTAAACATGTCACTAAAGAAAACTGATGTCCAGATGACACATTATACTCTGGGTCAGACTCCTGCACTTTCTTTTGCTCAACAGGGGGGGTGGGGGTGGAGGGGGCAAGAGGAGATTGAAAGCAATCCTTGCCTCATATGGATCATCTGTTTGCTCCACTTTTCAGAGATTTGATTAAGGTAGTATGACATGAAGAACGAAGACTAATAATAGCATTCAGTTTATAAAGCAATAGTTTCAAATATCATGCAGATAACCAGAGCTATAAACAACATGTAGGAATGTCACCCATCAGTCAATGGATAATTAAAAACTTTTAAGGAAAAATGTGTACTGACTTAAACTTAATTCAATTAATTATGTGAAACAAAATGAAACAAAAGGGGGAAGCCAGCTAAATTAGCATATATGATGGAAAAACATAATTAGGTTGGCACAATTCTGTGACATTTAAAATTTTAATCCATTCTATGATTGTATTCTTTTAGTGAGACAAACACAAAGAGGATTCTGGGAGTAGGGAATGGTTCACAACAGCAAACCCATGTTATTGTTAATTCTAACATTGCTAATAAACCCTAATTCTACAAAAAACAATTTTAAATGGTTTGTGTTTAACAAACAGGAAAGGTTTCTTTGAAAAGTGTCTTGCAACCATATCAACATGAGTATTTTATTTGTTAACATTTGCAGATAAACTGTGATGTATATAGCCTGTCCGTAGAACAAAATAGCCTTTTCAAGACAACTTACAAAATTCATAAAATGCTGAAAATCTGTGTTCTGCCTTATACAAAGAAGCTTCACAGATATAAAGGCTCTCCTCTTCAAACAGTTGTCCTCCACAAGTGGAGGTGGCATATTCAACAATTAGGTAGTCAGAAACAGAACATTCCCTCTCTGCATGCATTGATTATTTCTGGTAAAACAATCCTGAATAAGGCTTAGCATGTTCCTTTTATCCATCACAACATTGCCTCCAAACACCAGATGGAGGATTCCACAGCCTTTCTAGGAGGAACAGCTGGGTATAAAAGGTGATACTGCAGAACAAATCCTTGACACATGCGAATATTTTAAAGTATAGGGTTATGATGCAACATTGTAGCACACAATAGAGAAATAGTCATGGTGTAAAACAGAACTTCCAGAGCACCAGCTTTTGAGACTGGGAAAGACTGGATCCACTGTGCCTCCTAAGTCTAAGCCAGATATGCGTTCTAGAAGGGTATGATGAACAGTGATACAGAAAATCCAGGAGAACTAGCTGAGTTGCACCACCTCAGTCTATTCCTCAATGTAAGTCATCTATCCCTATTTCTATCCAACAACCAGGCCTGGAACCAGGCTAGAATTAATCTAAATAACTGGTGTCAACAAAAACTGCCTGGAATTGAGATACTACCACCTTCAATATTTCCCCCAAAAAGCAAATCTGATACTAGAATCATATGATCCAAACTTGATTTCTTTAGTAGAAGTTTCAGTTTTTACTAGAGCTTCCTTTAAAGCAGTGGTAACCAAACAGTCTCTCAAATGGGCATGGGCTTCCTCTGAGAGACATGTGCCTAGGGAAGGCCACAGTGCACAGAGCACATGCTTTCCATTCAGAAAGCTCCAGGATCAATTCCCCTGGTATCTCCAAGTGGCACTAAACTGCAGAGCTGCTGCCATTCATTGTAGACCATATTGACCAAGATGAAACAACAGACTGATTTGGTTTAAGGAAATTGGGGTAACCTTCCTATGTACCTAATACAGTCATGGCCAATTTATAAGCCAAGATGGGCAAGAATCCAGAAAGCAAGAGCTAGATCTCAGCACCTCTGAACAACTTTTCCACATCTTCAAGTTACACAAATTTAAAGCTTTCTACACATGACTCAAAAAAAAAAAAATCACTAGCATCACCCATCTTTAACTCTGTCATACTAATGGTATCCAAATGGACAAAGATTCAAGTGACATTGTCGACAAAGTGTCTTGCAAATAGATATCAGGATGGTGTGCAAAAACCCATGATAATAATGTGATACAAATAAAATAACAAATGTATGACCACATCATCAACATCATATTGACCAGTAGGGGCAGAAAATATATTTTTTAAATCCCAGATAGACCAAGTCCTTAGGCAACCAAAAACACTGAGAGATTGCGATGGGTGGATTACATTAATGCATCTTAGTGTAAAAACTGAAAAGAGGAATTTTAATCCTGTGATAACTCTAGTCAAATTATGAATTGCTATTTGGCATGCTTGTGTTGTGCTATAGAAATACAGTTTAATGATAAAAGATGTTGGAGTAAGACATGAACAACTGTCCTAAAAGGGATTCTACATTAAAAATAGGAGTCGGGAAATATACAGTTGATCAAAAATGTTATGTAGCTGATAGATATTTCAAAGGCAGAGTTCCACCCTGTCACTTTTCTGTTGCTGGATAACTTCTGGCTGGACAATAAGAAATTGTACAGGGCTTTTAAAGAATGATACTGCAGAGAAGAGAGCATTCTGGTTACAATTAGGATAAGGTGCAACTTCTATAGTAGAAACTAGCAGGTGTTTCAGCCAGAAGCAATACCTTTTGACTTGCCCATCAAAGCACTGATTTGTCAGGAAGGGGTGGCTTGAGAGTTCTTGCAAAAAACCAGAAAAATTCTTCCCTGCAAAATGTTTTGAAAATGCTCATAAGTTGATGCAATCTGTTGCACTTGAAAAAGCAAAAGGATTTCTCTTCAGAAGATTCTACAAAGGATGTCCCTCTTCAAAAATAAGATGCAGCAGCATTCATAAGATGAAACTTTAGAGATACCAAGCTCTGAAGCTGAAACCCACCTGAGAATTTAAAAAAAAAAAAAAGCTTTCAAGAATGTCATTCACTTTCTTTTTAAAAATGGAGCCCAGATTTTATGTACATGCTTCTAATTTTAAGTTTATGTCCTTATTAGGCTAGAAGACTTTAAAGTGGATTAAATGCATTCAAAAAAAATTGGTATTTCTGTTAGGAATGCAAGGGCATTTCTCTGATGCTTTCCATGACAAGTTTTTCTCTGATGAAGTTTTTCTCTGATGCTTTCCATGACAAACAGAAATTGCAAGTGTCTGACACTTAATGTATAACAGAAACAGTGCCATAGCAAAAGATGCCAAACCATGTTGATAAACAGCATCAGTATCACAACTGATATTTAATATCTTTTTAGTATACATTGTGGCTACCTCCTTCTCTCTCTCCCCCTTCTTCATGATAGATTTTACCTAATTTAATAATTTTAAAATGTAGCATTTCTTACATTCTCTTGTTCCCTCTCCCACTCATGCCTAAAGTCTTATGTCTCCTACACAAATTATCCCTGCCCAATGCTGTTCTTACTCTCACCAGTGAATGGGTATTATTCAGTGTTCATTTTTACCTATCTGGTGATACAAGCTAGTTTTAGAAATGTCATGCACGTACAGGTAAGATCTAGATGGTAAAATGTAGCCCTTGAGGGAAAGGTGAACACAAAGCTGTAATACTCTATCTATTGGTATATATTTTAAGGATATTTCCCTGAAATACACTCTTTGTACTGTTGTACCCTTTATTAGTTGCCTATGAAATGGGCTTCTATGGGAGCAAAGGCTGTCCATTTTAAGCTGCCATCTTGTAGTCTGTTTAACATTAGATGGTCCTAGAGATCTGAGCATCTTTCCTGTATTGCCTGAAATGGTAATAGGCATTAGTCTTACATGTCCAAGGTTATCTGGCAACTTTAGAACTGAACAACTTATTTTTTTCTTGAATGAAATGTTTTCATTAAATGGATGCTGACTTCTGCTCCATCTATGCCCATTTCTGGGAGTGTGCCATGTGGTGGTGGTGGTGGTGGTGATGATGATAATATGAATCATAAAGTGCAAACTGAACCAGGCAATCAAGCTCATTGTAGCTCACATTCCCTTTAGCAAATAGAACTGCTACACTGTGAAAAGCCCACAGTTCCATGGAATACGAGCTTTAAAAGTTCATGAAATGCAATTATTTGCACTTGGAGAAAGTGAAGCTTCTTTGGCACAGCATTCCCTGGGACAGTTTGATGTGTGGCAGAAGCACAGAGATGGACATGTATGTGTGCCACGATTGTCTGTCCTCTCCTTCTTTGCACTTAATTGGGTAGTATGAAAAGAAGGAGTTGTGTCTCCTTCCCTAGGCAGGTTAACTTGGAAGGTAAAAAAGCACATGCTCTAGTCATTCATGTATTTGCTTCTCAACTCTTCCCATAATGTGTTCAGCCAGCTGAAGTGAAGAAGGCTGAAAGGTTGGTATTTCTTCCAAATGCATTGTCTGGTTTTCTCTCATCTTACATCTTGTCTGGTCTCTGATACCAGTGCAAAGGAGTTGTAAGAGCATTGTCACTTGAACAGAGTGTTACTCTGTTGTTTTGCAATCTTGTAATGCTACCCCTGATACTAATGTTTGTTGTCTTTTCTTTCTGGGGCTGGTTGAAGGCGTGCTTGGCCTGATTTTTTACTTCAATGAAGAAATAAATTAAAAAGTAGACACATGAGAAAATCAGGAATTGCCTATCTATGCAAAGTGTTAGGGTAAAGAAATATATTTAAGCACAAGGATCAGTAAGTACAGGGCTCGGATTACTAATGAAATCTTTTCCATGGTCAGAGTCACATAAATCTTTTCCATGACATCAGTTCAGACACAAAAGTGAAATGATGCCATCAAAGAAATCTGAGAAATAGCTGAGAAAGCTAGAAACATTGGAAATAGTGAAGGACACAAGGAATCCAACCTTGGCGTGCTCCACCCAATCAAGCATGACAGAATTAGAGGAGCATAACTGAATTTTATTCTTGAGAACAGTTCAATCGCTAGCAAAAGGGCAATCAACCCAGAATACATGGTGCGGTCCCCTTTTATACCCTTGCTGACCAGGTGGCGATTACAGATGTCCATTGGTTTGAAATTCCTGCCACAAGTGCTGATTGGTACATTTGAATCCAGGTAGTTCCTGCACTTACCTGGAAGGCTGTGCCACCTGGGGGTTGGGATGGATGTTCTGGCGGGGGAATTTCTCAATCCCTGGCTGCGTGGATGGCTCCAGTTTCATAGATAACTCTTGGGGATGTGACCAGCCTGCCCAGGCTTAATGCTGGCCAGCCAGGTATATCCTACAATAATGTGATTAAAAATACCCTTCTTAGTTTTCTTAGTTGCCCTTTCTGGAAAGCTCAAATTTCTATCACTCTTTAAAATATTTGCTCCTGCATTAAACCAGGCAAGCACAGGAGAAGAAACACAATAGCGATTTTTAAATTTCGTTTTGTTTTCTTTTTACAACTTGTGTTTGTTGTGAGAAATCACCATATTGCATGGCTAGATGGAAAGAGAGTCGTTGCTTTCTTCTAAAAACCATGGGTAAAACTAAAATGCATTGTAGAATACATTAAAATTCAAGTAAAACACGCAATCATTGATACGATGTTCATATAAAACAGTGATAAAACATTAAACCCAGTATAATACCACACTGAACGAACAAACTGGGCTGCATGTGCACTCTCTCAGGGAAGGCTTGGTCAAAGAGATGGGACTTGTACTGGTGCTGAAAGCATCCTCCTGAATACTGGTGCAAGAGGGGTGTGGGAGTAGGTAGGTAGTTTATTGTATTAAGCCATAGGCAATTACACATTTGCAATGATTTGGGGTAAGAAATATATACTGTCATGGCAGTTGACATGGGATTTAAGTCAATTCATTCATTCATCACTGCTTTTGTAGACAATTCATGGTGTTTATTCATGCTATGTATGCTTTACATGACTTGACTATTTTCCAGAAAACTTCTTCTGTATTTTTTAAAATATTGCATAATTTTGCCCAGATTATTCTCCACCTTTTTGGTGGTGACCACCCTTTTTCCCTACAGGGCTTCAGAGCGATACAAAATGGTGGCCAGGCTTCCACAATAGTTGCTGCTTTTCTACTTGTAGTAGCAGCAGAAAACAACAGCAACAACAAACTTCAGTACAAAGAAGGAGGAATGAACTGTGCTACTGCCATGGCTAATGGTGAGTATAACTCAAAAGCAAAACAAAACATTGACAAATTTCTCCTCCACTGGAATAATATGATAAAAATTTATGTCTCACCACAGTTCTCTATTCACAAATGAGGTGGAGACTTTCAAGATAACATTTTTAATTGGCTTACAGTTCTCCCATAGAGGGAGCAGCATATTAGTTAAATATCTATGCTAATTCATAGTTAGCTATTTGAAGTAGTTATGCTTCCTACACAATCAGATATTTGGAGATATACTTTGACAACCTCTTGTACAGATTTCTCTCTAGCTGGGAAGAGACAAGCATAGAAGTGTTCTATTAATATAACATAGTAGAATGGTTCTATGATCAAAGTAGGGTAGTATAGACCAGAGGGCCTGATCCCACTTCTGGAAGGTTTCTGTCTAAACTATATCAAATTCCAAGGACTCCTGGATCTGTCATTATGAATCTCAGCCACTTTCTCCTGAAGTACAAACAAAAGTTTTATTACTGTTCAAATCCAACCACTGTGACTAGCAAGAGGTATTTCTCCAAATGGAAATACATGGGAATCTGTGGCTGAGAGACGCAAGAGAAGAACTTTGGCTATTTGCTCTTCAAAGAAGAGCTTAAAGGAGCACATTGCCTTCAAACACATACATATAAGTCAATGGGTAATAATAGACATGTTCAGCACACTTCTATCTTCACTAAAATGATGCCAGACCAAGCAGGAAGACCAGCTCCTTCTCCACACAAAATATATAGCTCAAATGATTCTAGATCTGGAGATCGAGAAAATTGGTAGCTTGGGCAGAATTCAACATCTAAGTACAAAATATGAACTCAAAAGCTCAACAAGCCTGATTCAGTTTCAAACTACAGGCCCAGGTTTCTTCAAATGAGTGTCCAGCTCAAAATGGAGATTCATCAGCACCAGAATAATCACAATCTAAACATTTTTTTTTTTTTCTGCCAGGGATGTGGAAAGACTAGGGCAGTGATGGCGAACCTTTTGGAGACCCAGTGCCCAAACTGAAACCCAAAACCCACTTATTTATCCCAAAGCGCCCACACTGCAATAAAACCTGGAAATAGCCAGTCCAAGCAAGTGTATATATATATATCCCTGGCAGCACACTGACTCCCCATGCAAAAGCGTGGATGAGTTGTGGCTAATGAGTTGCAGATCATGATGTCATTTCCTGGTGCTGCTACTCCTTTCCGAGCATACGCATGGCCCCTATGCACACTGTTACCCAATGCTCGGCTGCTAGAACGATGCCGGGGTGACATGGCTCACATGCCAACAGAGAGGGCTCTACATGGGTTTGCTATTATTGGCCTGACTCTACCCTTATGCACTCCCCTAACCCTAATATAGGAGTAAAATACAATTGAAAGAGACTTTTTCTAAATTTCCTTGAGTATCTTTTTCTGCACAGCTCATCATTTCTGCCCATTCTAAACACATTCCAACCATCAGAATCATGCCAGGACACCCCATTTTTGTAACCCTAACCCTACCCTGGTGCACACCCCTCACCCTAATATACTGGTAAAATACCATTCAAAATAGGGCGATTTTGAAAAAGCCTTCCTTGAGTAGCTTTTTCTGCACAGCTCAACATTCCTGTCCATTCTAAACACATTCCAACCATCAAAATTATGCCAGGACACCTCATTTTTGTAACCCTAACCCAGTGATTGTGAACCTTTTAGAGACTGAGAGCCCCAACTGCAACCCCAAACCCACTAATTTATTGCAAAGTGTCAACACTGCAATAAAACCTGAAAACAGCCTGTCCAAGCAATTATATATATTGTTGGCAGCACACTGACTGGCCATGCGAAAGCATGGACGAGTCGTAGTTAATATGTCGTGGCTTGTGACATCATCATCTGGTGCCGCTACTCCTTTCCGAGCATGCGCATTGTCCCTGTGTGCGCTGTTATCCAATGCTCGGCTGCTGGGGCGATGCTGGGGCAACTTGGCTCGCGTACTGACAGAGAGGGCTCTGCATGCCCGCTGTGGTATGTGTGCCATAGGTTCGCCACCACTGCCTAGGGGTTTCTTTTCTTTTCTTTGTTTCTCTTTTCCTTTTTTCCAACTGAAGATTGAGAAAATGTGCACGTGTGCCTGTGTTCCTGCATGCATGTTATCACGCAAAGTAGCAGCACCAGAAGAAATGGAAGGCCAAGAAGCCAGGACAAATTGACATCCTGAAATTTTAAAGGATGCAACAAGAGATACCAGTTCTCAGAACTGGCAACAATGAGAAGCAATGCACCAATATTGTGACTATCCTTCTTGCACCCTAACAGAAATTCACAGTCTCTCTGTGTTGTTTAGCCTATTTTCAGAGTCTGGTTGATTTGCTCCAGAAGAAGAATCTTGTTGGCCAACCAAAATGCAATAGGCTGCAATAAATCCTCATTATTGCTACTTCTGAGAACTTTCTCTTTTTGCATTTCTGCTGGCTTTGGTGTTTATCTTCTGTTGCCCTTTTTGCATTTTAAAGTTTTGCTTCCCCCTATTTTTGCTAACCCAAACCTTTATTTTCTGAGCCTTTTAGAATAAACAAAAGCATATTATTCTGCAGAAAATGATGCTATTCAGCTTGCTGTGGTGCAACAATTCCAGTTATCTCTAGTGACTCCTCCCTTTTCCCAATACCTTGAAAGGCAGGTGGTTTTTCCATTCCTTGAAAATCAGTTATGAGAAACTGAGCAAAGAAAGCACACTTAACCCAACTGATGCCCCCTTTGAGTACTGACACATTATTACAGTACTAGTCATGTTCTCCTAAAATATAGTTATTATTATTTATTATTTATTTTATTATTAAAACATTTCTATGCTGCCCCATTCGCCGAAGCCTCGGGGCAGCTCACAACATAAAATTAAAATACAAGAAATAACAATATAACAATATAAATATAATGAGAATAACTTCCAGTTCACTGGAAGTTATTCTCATTCAGTGAGGACATCTCAGCCTGCTGTGTTACTACTTCTTGAAGCTCATGTAATGCAAAAAGTGTAACTTTTGCAATCCATTTATTTGTGTGGTACTTATACCAATGCGGTTACCCTGACTGGCTAATGTTATTTGTACAACACTAAGGATGCAATTATATGTTCATTTAGACACACAAGAATGGCATACAACTGCCAGCTTTCTCAGCCAACAAGGCTGGTTGAGATGCTTTGGATGTTTTCCTGCTTAAATATGGTTAGGATTGTGCCTGACTTTATTATACTGGAAAATTTACTACACTTGTAAAGTTTAGAAGTTATATGTTTTCCTATTATGGTCTGACAGAATGTAAAGTTCTGGCATTATTCCATGTACCAAGAAATATTAAAGGCAAGATTTAATCCCCAGTCGATAAAGATTTAGGACATAGCAAGCAACCTCAGTGATAAGTATTTATTATTTGCATAATTTTAGGAAGATTCTGCACTTGAAGCTTCATATAAATGACAGATGTGGAATAGTGTTCTCTGAAAGCTCCAGAATAAATTGCACATACTGAAAGTTCATTGAAATCAATGGGATTTAAGAAAATGGTTAAGAATTAGAATTACATACGATATTGATTTACTATGGTAGATGGTACGCAATGAATTTTAATAAGATATCTGTATACTTAACATTGTTTGAATTGTGTCTGCACTCTACAGTCCACAATTGTGACCCACTAGAATAGTCTTGGGACCTTGATCTTGACTTCCATAGGACTGTTCCACAAAAATTGAACCATGAGTGACAACCATAAAACAGTATTATGACCATTTTATTTACTGAAAGCACAACTGGCCTTATTAAACCATACTTTAATATGTAGTGTAACTATATACATGCAGGACTGTAGCTTGCAGCATATTGTTACTGATGGGAAGTTTAACATCAAGGGCTCAATCCACTCTACCGCAGGTGCAGCGCCTAAATATGTTCCTTAGTCGCCATTAGGGTAGGGTGGGAAACTTGTGTTCTTTCAGATGCTTTAGTCTGTATCACCCATCACCAGCCACTATAGCCAAAACATCTACAAGTGTTACTCATCCCTGGCTCCTTTTATCCTCCCTCATTCCTGATGTACACCCATGGCCATTCAGCATGTCAGACATTGCAAGGCTGATGCATAGCCTTCCTGCTCCAAGTGGTGCTTCAGAAGAAGAAGGAAAATGTTGTCCTGTGTGGAGTTTTGCATTACTGGGCACATCATTAGGACATGAAAAATGTGAACATTTGCCAGTATGTTGACTCCGAATATTAAGGCATCTGAGTAATTTCTATTTCCAAACTGACTTTTGCAGACTACAAAAAACACATGCCTAAGTCTATACCACATTTAAATGTCAGTTCCCATCATAATTGGTTTTAAAGTCTATAATTGGTTTTAAAGGCTAATAATCTTCAACTAAATATATTGTATATTTTTCATGCAGTTGTCCAACTGGAAAAGTGAATTTATGCAAAAATCAATTTTTGTATATGTTTGTTGTGTTTGCACATGACTAGTTCAGACAAAAATCATTTCATTTAAATGTCAGGAGTTTACCATAATCACCTTGTTTGAGCTCTTTCACAGCTATATAAATTCTAAGTTAATGTTTATATTTACAAAGAATATCAGACCCAAACATCAGTATTGTATATTTGCACTTACGATACATGTAACATTTAAAGAAATGCAGTGAAGCCTATGAGGTGTTTCTAGAACTAATCAATAATGAAATAGGAGTTTTAAGAGAACAGTTGACACTTCTAATCTCATGGTTTGAAACACAGTAAAGTTTAATATATATTTACTTCTGGGCATATTTTGTACATGGGGGAGCATATTTGGTGTTAGCATCTATTACTTTTGATCTTCTTTGGCACAACTATTTCAGTATTCAGGATCAACATTTCTGAAAAAAGGTATCTGACAGAAAGTGCATTATTTTCAAGTCACTAACTTTAGACAATCATCACTGGGAACAGTTGCTTTCATGTGAGGATGGCTCTCTATAACAACCATAAATGCACGAGGAATTCATTTTAATTCTTTTTTCCCCCCTTTTGGCCAGGATTTACCTTGTTTACATGTTCTAGAATGGACTATTGGCCTATCCAATGTCAGTACGCAGTCAAAGTCCACACATTTCTGAGTATTAATTTGATTCATGGAACAAAAAGAGATGCATTCAAAAATGTATGCATTAGTGCATGCTTTTGAAAGAAATACACAAATATGCTTTAAGGAATGGGAGAAATGTGTACACATTTTAAAAGGCAAACTAATATTTGTGAATTTGGGAAAATGTGCACTTAAAAACACATTGTCGCTGCCAAAAGAAATCTGCAATCTTTTTTTTTTTGGCAATCTCATAGGAATGTAAATGGAATGGGAAGGTCCTTGACAAGGTCACAGTTTGATCCTTAATACTTACTGCTAGGTGAGCTATAGAAAGTCTATGCAGAACAATCCAAAACTTCAGTTATTATCAGATGGTATTGTAAAGATAGTGAAGTCCTTATGGATTTAGCTGCTATGTAGGACAGTTTGACAGGGATCAGAAACACTGGAAATGGTGAGTTTGAATAGCAGGGTGCTACCACTAGATTCCACACGGCTATCCATCTGGGCAAGTCATAATCCTTAGTTTATAATTTAGGAACAGAATGTTGTCCTAAGAGAATGCAAATTTCTGGGTAAGATCAAGTTTTGCAAAGAATTCTTTTGTAAAGAACACAGGTTTCCACAGTTAAACTGCTGTAGTATATTCTTTAGCTGCTGTAGTAGCTTTATTCTTATTTGAAGGCTGAGTAAAGAAAACATCTGAAACAAAATAATTACATAAATTTCAGATAAGACCTAAACAAGAGATCTCAGCATCCTAGGTACTGTGAGTGTACTATCAATCCCTGGATTACAGACACCAGCAACAATTTCTTATCTACTTAAATACAGCCAATATGCTTGTTAATAGTACACTGATACATTCTTTTATGTATCTGTTGCCTTGCTAATCAGGAATGATACTTAAAGACTTAGTCCCATTTACTTCCACTAAAACCTTTGAATACCAAGCTTATCATCTGTTGTATAGCAAGTCCTATAGAAAACCATTGTTGCATTCACAAAAGAAAAAAAATAGAAGTCCTTGTTTCCTTTGTTCACAAAATGATGAAAGTAAAGGTGGTGCACAGAAACAAGGTCTCCGCACTGTATGTAAACGCTCAGTGCCTGCATGTGTGCAACTTCAAAGAAGAGGAACACAACATTTTGTTATGAGATTACATTCAGACTTCATTCCTGCAGTGGAACTGCTTGAACTCTGTCTGGGTATGGACTATCGAAGTACACTCTGCAGCAAGGGCATCAGGAGTTTCCTAGAAGATATGGGGTACAGGCCCAAAACACAAATTTGCATTAATTATCCAAGACAAAGCTCTGGGGACAGTAGCAGTATGTGTGGGTGCACACACACCTTTTACAGATGTGCACTGATTCCCCACTTTGACTCAGACCCCAGAGCAGCACTTAGGAAAACAACATATTTCTTTCAGTCCTATGTGGAACTGATAAATTAAGCCTGTTGAGTGTAGGTTATTTCCCTCTTTTCCTCCCCAGCAGATTCAGATGAAACATTAGAAGCACAGTTCTTTTATTAAAACCTAACTGGTGACTGCACAGTATAAATTGGAGTAGCATTCTTTTGGAGATATGGGAGAAACATCTGGTCTTATAAGAGCTGAACCTGAATGGAAGCTTCCCCTGCTTTCCTCCCTTTTGGTAAAACTTTGGACTCCTTCATCTGGTTGGATTCTGCTGCTTGCAGGCTGGACAGGTACAATGCCAGACACTTTTAAGTCCTCTGCCCTCGCTCCTCTGCCTCCTCCTCAAAAAAAAGAAAAATCCATTTGAGCAGATCATAATGTCTGAGGGCTGGCACCCCTCTCCGCACCTGGGTCAAGAGTTCAAAAACTAAGATTTTGGTTTTTTTTCTTTGGCCTTTCAGGCTTGAGGTGAAAATCCAGATAAGAAAGTTCTGTGACAAATGAGACTTACTGACTTGGTAAAAGAATCCTCTGTTTTGGTATCCCAAATATTGCACGTGTCAATGAGTGGCGAATCAGAACCACACAATGGCAGACCCTTGCATGCACCTGTGTGCACATCCACATACCTTCATGGAAGCATCCATGCTCTTCCACACCCATTCTCAGAGATCAGAGATGGACATGTGCCTTGTTAATAAAAGGCCATGCATGGTATTACAGAGGGTGGGGAAGGGATGCATTGTCTTCGGCATTTAAATTGTGTTATTGACAGCTGGCCAAACAGGGTGGACGATCAGGAGTCTAGCTGCACTGCAGAAGTGGGTGCATGAGGAAAGTCAAGCCTGCATGTCACGCTCTTCAGTGCAGTTACAGTAATGGAGGCATCGTTGGCCTGCACAGTGAATCACACAGAAGGCCTTTGAGAGCCATGGTTAAACAATCATATTAGAAACAGTCATTTTCGTTCCCATTGTTGCTGCTTCAGCATCTTTCTGCTGCCGAGTCTCCTTCCTGGAACAGTCAAATGCATAGCTCCTAAGCAAATTGGAGATTACATAAAATGGGATGACATTGCAATGCCATGTAGCCAGTTAAGCTACCCATGGGAAATATCTCTGAAGGTAAACAAAATCAATTTAGAATAAGGATAATATATGTGTATAAGCAAATAATTTTGCTCTGTGTTTAATCAGAAAAACAGAAATAAAAAACACCCCAAGCGATGTGAGGATACTTCTTCACACTGACAAAAGCCCCTTCCATTCTATGGCTTAGCCATGAGTTTATCTATGATGGTAAAGATTAGGTTTAGGGTTAAACTCAAGGTGCCCATGAAGCTGAGGAGGTTGGAAATGGGCAGACAGAATAAACTGTGAAGAAAAAAATCCAGAAAGCACCACTTTAGGAATCTGTCTTTATTTATGGGCATTTTATCCCTAAACTAGCATTCAGTTAAGGTTCATGATAAGGTCACGGTATCAAAAGTCAAAGTCCTGTTGAAGCTCCCTAGGACTGAAATGTGTTTCAAATGGCCATACAGAATGTGCTATGCAGAATAACCTCTAGAAAGTTGGCATTTGGAAATCAGTCTTCATCCACATGCATTTATGCCTGGCCATTCATATATACATAGTTCAGCCCTAAATTAGAGTTAAGGTTGGAAATACTAACATTCTGTGATGCTGTCAACATTTGAAATGTGTGAGAAATGGGCTGAGGAAATGAGCTGTGCAGAACAACTTTTACAAAGGCTTGTTTTGAAAATTCATTCTCATGTATATGCATTTAAGCCCTAAATCAGGATTGGGGTTATAGTCCAGTTTAGGGTTCGGGTTAGAAAAAACTAAAGTCACTATTTAACTGTGGTTCAATGAAACCAGTTTAAAATGAACAGGGAGAAGGAGTTGTGAAGAAAATATCAGGAAAGCTGACATTTTGGAAATATGTCTTGAGCATGGGCATTTTATCCCCAGACTACAGGTAAATTCACATTCAGGGTTAGGACTTTTGGAAAAGAGACTTTAGGTGCAGGCATATAAAGCATATAGAAGCCAAAACATTTTCCCCTGATAATTAAATGTAGTTTTAATTATAGGTTTTTAATCACATATTTTATTTTATTTTTAGAAACTGCACTCAGTTATAGCCATATATGCAAAACCTAGGGTTACAGTTAATGTCAAGCCTAGAATTATAGAAGAAAAACTAAGGTCGACCAGAAGCCGCTGATACTTGAAACATGTTTAGAATGGACAGAAACAGTGAGATGTACACAAAGTAAATAAAACGCCCACAAAGACTGCATTATCAAAATCTGTATCCAGCGATAGCCATATATCCAAACACTAGGGTTATAGTGAATGTCCAGCCTATGGTTAGAAAAACTTAGGTATTCTGGAAGCTGTCAATGCATGAAACATGTTGGGAAAGGGCAGACTGAATGAGCTGTGCAGAAAATAATGGACAAAGGCTGCCTTTTAACCATCTGTATTCAGATACAGCCAAACACTAGGATAATGTGAAGCCTAGTGTTAGGGACAGAAACTAAGATCCCCAGGAAGCTACCAATCCCTGAAATGTATTTAGGATGGGCACAACACGGAGCCCACAGTTTAACCATCTGTACATACCTATAGCCATATATCCAGAGATGAGTGTTGGGGTTAATGGGCAGCCTAGGGTTAGGGTTATAAATCTAAGGTATCCCGGCAGGTTCCAGTGCTTGAAATGTATTGAAAGCCACAAAGGCCATATTTTCAAAAATTATACTCAGGTATAGCCATACATCGAAAAATTATGGGTACGGTAACATCCAGCCTAGGGTTAGGCGTAGAAAAATTAAGGTCTCTCAGAAATGGCCAATGCTTGTTGAGAATGGGCAGAGTGAAAGAGCTGTGTCAAGAAAAGCCACAAATGCCATTTTTTTAAAATCTATATTCATATATAACCATCAGTCCAAAAATTAGGGTTAGTGTAACATCCAGCCGAAGGTTGGAGTTAGAAAAACTTCAGGGTCCCAAAAACTGCCAGTGTTTGAAATGTGTGGACAACGGGCAGACTGAATAAGCTGTGTGGAAAAACCTTGTATCAGCCACTTTTAAGACATTTGTACCCAGCTATTGCCATATTACAAAAACTAGGGTTAGCTTTAACGTCCAGCCCAGGGTTATGGTCAGAAAAACTAAGGTCTGCTGGAAGCTGCCAAGGTTGGAAATGTGATGAGAACTGCAAGATTGAAATAGCTGTTCAGAGAAAAGACACAAAGGCCTCATTTTCAAAAATTGTACTCCGGTATAGTCATAAATCCAAAAATTAGTGTTACAGTAATATCCAGCCTAGAGTTAGTGCTCAAAAAACTCAGGTCTCCCAGAAGCTTTCTGTACTTGAAAAGAGTTGGGAATGGGCAGATTGAAAGTGTTGTGAAGAAAAAGGCCTTAAATGACGCATTTTCCAAATCTGTATTCAGGTAAAGCCATGAATCCAAAAATTAGGGTTACGGCAACATCCAGCCTAGGGTTAGGGTTAGAAAAATGACAGTCTCCTGGAAACTGGCAATGCTTGAAATGTGGCGAGAATGGGCAGACTGAATGAGCTGTACACAAAACTCCCACAAGAGCCACAGTATTAAAATCTGTAAGCACCAATAGCAATCGAACCAAAACTTAGGGTTTGGGTGAAAGTCCAGCGTAGGGTAACCATTAGGAAAACTCAGGCCTCCTGGAAGTTGCGTAAAAACCCTACAATGTGGAAAAAATGCAGAATGCTTCCCTTTTGAAATTTTCCATTTGGGTATGGATATTTTAGCCCTAAATCGGGGTTAGGGTTAAGGTCAAGGTTAGGGTTGGAAAAACAAAGGTACCCATGTTGCTGCTGTTGCTTGAAACTTGTTTAGAATTAGCTGAGATTATGAGCTGTGCAGAATAACTTCTAGAAACCTTAAGTTTGAAAACCTATCCTACTGAATATGCATTTTAGGCCTAAATCAGAATTAGTCTTAATTGTCTTCATGTACAGTATACATGCACATTTTTTTTTAAAAAAAAGTCAGGTTAAAGTACTTTTAGCACAGGTATAATTTTATATGTAGTAGTGAACAATAATTTTTAAACAATTTTCATCACTGTATACCCCAGCTAAAAATGCAGTATTATAAAAAAGGCCTGTCTTTTAAAAATTTCCATGTTTCACTGAAATTCCAAATAGAGAGGATGTAGAGGAATGATGCTTCTGACAACCTGTGTTCATTGTTCTTCCATTTATATGCAAGTACAGTCCTTTCTCTCCTGATGCCTTGGGCCCAGTAAAATTATTTAAAATTAATATATCTGAAGAGGTGGATTGAGGCAATATCCATTTCTTCTAAAAAAAAGTCAGCGTGGATAAGAGACTCAGTTTTGAATAAATTTGTTGCTCTGACACCAGTGATCTGTGATACTGATGAAATTTTAATAATTGCAAAGTTATACCTCATTCCTTATTCCTTCAGTTGACCTACAACCATATGGAAATTGATAGAAAGATTTTAATTTAAAATGCTGTAAAGTTTATCCCAAACTACTCTTAGAAGTATTTTCTAACCATTGTGAAATAGGCTGACAACTCACAACTTCTCAACACAACAGTTGACAATGTCCTTGTTAGCCAATGATCTTTGCAAATATACTGCACATTTTTAAAAACAACCAGTCTCAAATATAGTTGCAATTATGGTTCACAAAACTTATATGCTTACTTATTATTTTAAAACACTAACTAATATATGGAATACTTCAGTCTTAACACACAATAAAGTATTCTGATTTCTGTGTAATTCATCAGACATAACTGTAAGCCTTCATAATACTTCAGTTGATAAAAACACATATTCTACCTTTATAAGATGGAGGGTTGCAGCAAAGAAAAAGGAAAGGTCAAAAATGGTTTTTCAGTTTTAGTGTAGACTTTCTAAACTCCATCAGTTACTCAGAAATAATAATCTGCTTCAATGGAAGCTTTTATGTCAACCATCTTGTGTGTATGAATTGAAATAAAAGACATAATGGAAAATAGCTGTTGGCAGCTAGCAATTCTTTATATGAATGTCTGAGACTCTTGGATGATGGCAACTTCTTTCCTAGGTGCAGAAATTTTACCAGTAGAGCTTCAACAATGGGCCAAGAAATCCAAAGCCTTGCTAGTCTCATACCATCAAGGAAAAAAGAAGTAAGTAGTGCATTTTTCTTTTCTTTTCTGCTTTGCTTTGCTTTGCTTTGCTTCTCTTTTTCTTTTCTTCCTTAGTTTCCTTCTGGTTCTGTGTGTCAGGACCATAGTTCCACAGTCTGCACTAGCAAGCCCTCAAAATGCCTCATTTTTGTGCTCATGAAAAGTTTGTCTAACAGGATTTTGGGCTGATAATTGGATAGAAAGAACTTAAATCTTCTCTTCCCGAATTCCCATGCTCCCAATCCAGAACAAACCCACATGCATGTACTTTGAACTAACTCAATCATTCATAAGTCTACTATATGAAATTACAAGAATGTTTTGATTGGTTCTAAGAGCTTGTTTAAATAAAAGTCCTTCAACAGACAGGGAAAAAAAGATGGCAGATTTCCCAGGAAAGTTATTTCATAGTTTTAGTGCACCATTGACAAGTCCAATTCTCGTTTCTGTATTCTCATCTGACAAAATGATGGGATGGTTAGCAAATGATGGGATGGTTAGCAACCACATAAAATCATCAAACCATCTATAAAAATAGAAATGCATCAAGTTAAGCCCAATTCCTGTGCGGATTACTGGGAACAGAAAAATATAATTGGGCATGCTGCTAGCACTATCCACAGATATGTATTTCACAGCCACTTGTACAAAGGTTTCTACATGATCAAGTAAAGTTTCTCTGTAAGATGTTGTTCACATGTAAGCTCTCTCAATGCAGACACTATATGTCAATGCGTGTGAGTATGGATACTGCCATGGTTCTGCAAAAACAATGGCACTCCAGTCTGGCACATAGTAAATAAAGGAAAACAGTCACTGAAGTTAGACACTGGATACACATTAGAAAACACATGTTAACCCTATGTCAAAAGCAACCAGCATCCCTCTGAGTGAAACCATTCTGAAAAAAACCTGTCAGGAATCTGTTATAGCCAGTTATTAGATCCCCCTGTTATCAAAGAGGGCAGGGAGTTTTCATGATACAAAGCATGGAAAAACTTGGTTCAAAAAGCATCACAGAAAGAATTTCTGAAGGGACTGGCTCACAAGAGATTTCCAAGAAAGAGAATTTCTAGGGACTGGCCATGTCTCCATACTGAGAAAGTCACTTGGCGTCCCTTCTCTGATTCAGAGAATTTATTCCCTGATCTCTGTGCAGTGTGGAAGGACTGCCCACTGTGCAGTGTGAAAGACATTATAACTACAGCCTCTGTTTTTCAGCTTTTCTCACATCAGCTCCCCAGTGAGCTGATTATGGTTATAATATCCCACCCCATATCCTGGACTTCTATCCAAGTCCACATATTCAAGCCGGCACAGCATAAGCAGAAATATTTGCATTAACTGGAGATAATATACATTTCAGAAATATTTAAAGGAATCTATATTGCATTTCTTAAATGGACATTGTACTGTAGTGACACCTGAGCTAAGCATGCCTGAGTCTTGTCAGTGCCCATACAAAACATATCCTATATGTATCTATGTCACTTTAACTTCAGTGAAAGACAGATAACATAAAAGAAAGTAAATTTTAAATATTGTAAATTTGTTCAAAGCATTTTCCCTTTTATGTTAATCATTTACAATAGGACACAGTATAATCAGCTCAACTTGAGACAACCCAGATTCAGGCTAGATATCAGGAAAAGTTTCTCAACTGTCAGAGAATACATCTGTGGAACCAGTTGCCTAGAGAGGTCATGGGCCCTCCCATACTAGAGACACTCAAAAAGAAACTGGACAGCCATCTGAATGGGATAGTGTAACGTGGTGTCCTGCAACAGCAGGGGGTTGGACTCGATGGCCTTCATGGCCCCTTCCAACTTTACAATTCTATGATAATTCTGGCTATGTATAGCATAAAACTTTATATTTTCTTCAAGATATTTTCAAATTCCTACATAATATTTTTATTTCACTTGGTCACTAACAGTATCTTGTGAAGGCTTTGAAGGAGATGGAAAATGAGCAAGGCAAAATGACACACAGTAGAAAGTACATTATAGAAGCTCAACATGAAATACAGAATAAGGAGATGAGTCGAGTGCTACAGAAGAATGCTATAGTAATTCTTAACTGTGTTTATTACTCTCGGAAATGAACTTTATACTGGAATCACCCAGAATTGTATAATTCAACAATATATTGTAAGCCACAGAATGAAACCACCAGAATTCTTCCAAGTAATACTCTACACAAGGCAGACATATGTTTATGGTACTCTATGCATTGTGTTCATTTGCAATATATTTGTTCTTGATAGTGAAGGGAAATGGAATTGGATTCAGTGCTCAAAAAGTAAGAGGCTTTGCTACTTGCAAATTTGAAAAGTGTGGTGCAATGGTTAGGGTGTTAGGCTGGGACCAGGGAGATCCATGTTCTAGTCTCTACTCAACCATGATGAAGCTCACTGGGTGACTTTAAGCCAATGACTGACTCTCAGCTAACCTACCTTGCAGGGTTGTTATTAGGATAAAATAGTAAGGAGAAGGATTATGTAAGCTGCCTAGGGATTCTTGCAGGAAAAGGATTGTGCATAAACATAGTAAATAGATAAATAAATGCATCCACTTCCCTGAATTTATACTTTAAACTGCTATCAATAACAATTCTGTTATTAACTCTGTTATTAATAAACAAATTAAATGGGAAATTCTGATTAGGCATCGTTAACATTTGGGGAAAAGATATTAAGGTTGCAATGGTAAGGCCACAGGGCTTCACAGAATGTTTTAGAAAACCACTCAGAGGGTAGAGATGGATGTCCAACCCAAGGGATGACCTCAGAAGATCCACACCCATTCTCCTTCTCCCATTTCACATCCAAACTCCTATATTGGTAAAGGCAATAACAGGGAATTATACGGGTACAAAACAAAAATGTACCTCCATCTGTCCCTTCTAGCCCTGCTGGCATAAGCCTTCTTGGCTTTTGGACATGGTGTTTCTTCTGCCTTCTGTTCTGGCCAAAGCACACCACCAGCTGGATCTACACAGCATGCATTTTAAGAACAGAAGTAGTCGCCCTCCCCCCACATTGGGTACCTCCACCACAGTAGCCCTAATATTGCAATAATAGCATGCTAAGGGTTCAACTGCAGGGAAAAAGGCAGGTACTCTGCTATACTATCTAGGAATAGATGTGTTTCTCAATTTATCTCAGTTTCTCATTTCTGCAGAAAACATTTCAAAACTGCCCTGCTTCTTCCTTAGTTTGTGACTTTAACTTTTATTTAAAAAAATAGCCACAAGAAAATCAATATGCAATGCATGCACATTTTTACTATTATATACCTTATTGGCTTATTTATTTAAAGTTTTTCTATGCCATCCCATTACTAAAACATCTCTGGACAGCTTACAGATGACAAAAAAACCAAAAAACCAAGAACAAAAAACCATAACAACAACACCACACAACACACTGCATCCAATAAATACTGATAAAAAGAAGGATAAAACCAATTAATTATTAAATTAAATTGTTAAATTTTCCCTGTAATTTTGCCAAAAGTATGCATTTTTGGAGAAAATTTTCTAAACACCGCATCTTTGTATGTTTTTTAACATCATATATACATTTTTTGTTGAAGATGTACATTGAAAATTTCAGAAAAATGCTGCTATGGAAGAGATACAGTGTTTTCTTTCTTTTTTAACATTGTTAACACTATACAGTGTTCAATTTGTGTATATAGTATGGGTTAGAAAAGATACATTCTTTAAGGAATGGCAACACATTTTTAAAGAACAGTCTGCCTTTTCTTCCACTGAACCAGTGCAGGAAAAGTGTGGTGTTGCTCCACTTAATGTAAAAACCATCATCTTGGAAATAATCTTTAAACATTTAATAGCAACTTGAAAGGGCATAACCATTGCATGGTGAAAAGCTGAAAATGCACCTCTTGTTCTCAATGTCAAAATGCAGCACTCAAGTCATGTGTCAAGTCACCAGAAACCCCTAACTGTGCAAGGAGGCTGGGCGCCAACTGAACATGAGCAGCAAACAGGGCTTCTCTGTTGGCTTGTCCTTGCCCATTTTGTTTAACAGCCAGTAAGCCAGTTTTACAATGATAATAGCAATAGTAGCAACATGCTACAACTCACTCCAAGGATTCTATAAAGTTGCCATGGGACTTCTTTAAATTCATTTAAAAAAAAGCAGAACATGAAGGAACATTTTGCTTTCTTTGAGGTCCTTCGCTCAACTCTTCTGCTAATACTAATGCTGTAAGGTTTTTAAAAAAAGGACAATGAAATATTGTTGGATGAAGAACCTGATCTTATGAGAAGCAGCTCATAACACTTTGCCACTTTAAAGGAATAACAAGATGTGTGAAAAGATCAAAACTGGTCACAGCATACAGAGAGAATTTTTTATGCATGTGCAGACTAGCAATTCCACAAAATTTCCTGGATTTTATAACAATTTGATAAATATGTGGAAGACATTTAATGGCTTTACGATATCTTTCAGTTTTGGGAGTAGGTGACATATGGTGCAGGACTGATCCTATTCATCACCTTGTTTGACTTGAGAAGAAATCTGGAAGTTTCACTTTGTCCCACATTTGATCTTCAACATAACAGGTGTTGGCAGAATCAACATTTCTATCAAAAATTGATACCAAATTCATCCACTGAATGAATTTTTATCAAAAATCCACCGAAATAAAATACACAAGGATTCAAATACATGGACAAGTACTCCAAATCCTGAGCCAAGATGCACAATTCTGTCTGTTTTGATTCCCCCCACATTTCTTCCTTGAAAAAAATCTTATGTATTTTTCCTGACTATGGATAACAATCTTATGAATTGCTTCATCAATTTACACACTGAATCAGGAAGGTATCTCTGATATGCAGACCCTGGCTGATTATCTCATTCTGTCCATACCACAATGATTTAGTAGGTTGATGAGTGGAATGTGGATGATCCAGAGAAAATCATACACTAGTGCAAGGCATCTAATCAGAAGTACCCTTCCAGTCTTGGTACTTGTATCTGAGAATAAAGATGAACTATTATTATGGAGAGATTAATTTGTCAGCTTCATTTTTTCCTGCACATGAATAAAAAAAAAAAAATCTGAAGTACTTACTTTCCTGCTGTGAAGCAATGGGCACATTTTTGTAAATCCTCAAAAACAAAGTGAATGAATCTTCACTCACCCTTAATAATCTCATGTGACTCTGTGGGCTAGTAATTCTAAGCCTTGTTTCTTCAAAACTTTTAGAGCCAAGCAACTACAGTCTATTTGTTAACATAAAATGCTTTTATTTCACATGGTGCCTCAAAAACACTTCAGTGTTATTTCTTATGAAACGCTCAGATTTCAAGTCATGTGAATGATTTCCCTCTACTTCTCATAGGATAGTTGTAGGATGTTATGTAATTTATGATAAAGCCTTATAAATTCAATTCACTATCTTCTGTTTTGTTCTTCCCAACTTTCCCATTCACTACTGGTTCCATAAAGGGAGGAAACTGCACAAGCATTTCCATCTGTTTAAGTGATCAAAACATAAGTTATTGCTATGTACATGTTTGCTGCAAGCCAGGGATTCTTGCACACTACTGTGAAGGACTATCTGAGATCATTGCCTTGATGTTTATTTCATATAAGTATACTACCAGGGAGGTGGAATTACTTTTTATCTCAACTCTAAAAACAACACAAAAATCCCACAGATGTTTGTTATAAACAGAGATTTGCTGTCGCTTTAGGAAGCATGTAAATGCATAGCATCCTTACAAAGGGGGAAATGAATGCACAACATATACACTGTGGTACAAGACAGTGACAGTGAGAAGCCTTATTCAGGGCAGAATGCAGCTCTGAATAAATACAGAATACAACATGCATGAGAGGGATGAGACTACAGCTGTTCTCTGCACCCTCCATGCTTTCAGTCAATATACAGCACGGAACCTGTTACTTGGACTAGAGATCACATGATTCTATTAACTTTTCTTATTGAAATGAAATAAAAATACCTACGGGATTCTGAAATCTTGAGGATAGAATAAGAGCCTTCTTAGCCCACTTTCTGGCAAAAGTGATGCTAAAAAGTAGACCAAAACAACAACAGCAACAACAACATACTGGAGCTGAAAATCTGCAATGCATGCATAAATATAGTTGATTAGTCCACAGAATTTTTGTGCTGTATATTTTGTGTATATATATTTATAACACTGTTACAGATGTCCCTGAAGAAGGAGATAGTCATTGAAATAATAAGCACATTGGCAGAAAATAAACGGGCACCTGTGTGACCCACTAACACTTGTCTTTCAGCCTTTCCCTTCCAGCTCAGATGTTTGTCCACCTAATATTGTCCTTCTCCAAGCTGTTTTCCTCTCCCTGGGATGTGGATTTTTGTAACATTTCCCTATAGGAAAGCGGTTTGGGATGAGGATGCTTCTGAACAGAAAAATGGCTGGCAGGAAATGAATTCAGTGACTATCCCTCTGGTCCTTCTCCCAAAATGCCAGTCTCTATGGCTGCTTTTTCAAGAAGAAGAAAAAGCAAAAGAAAACTCGGGAAAATTCAACTAAATGCAGCTACACATAATTTCTCACTTCTACAGTGGAACAGACACTGCCCTTGACAGTTTCTACATTACTATGAAAATGCACATATATACACAGGAATTTGCTTTTTTAAATACCTAACTTCCCACACTTTCCTGCGAATTTGGGCACTGAAGCAGCCATTTCCATCACTTCCATTAGATCTGTCTACACAATGAAGTGTGGATGCAATAAGCTTAGTCTAGTATACTCTAATACTCTAGTTACATCAGTAGTGAGTCAACAGCACAAAGTACTTCCTTTTCAGAGAAAGAAGATATATCTTTTACTCCTGGCTTGGGAATCGGAGAAATATACATTATGATCTTCATCTGGGGAATAAAAGATTGGATGCCTCCCCTTTGATGGTTTCTTTATCTTAGGTTTCTCCTATAAGCCCTTTAAAGCTCAAAGCTTCTTGTGGCTTGCTCTTCTAAGTAAGGGAGGCTCAGCACAGGGGCTCTGGGGCTGGTGGAAGAAGCTGTCCACCCTACTTCTGTCTCAACTCTTGCTTGCATGCCCTTAATGATTGCTCCCTTCAATGGGGGCTTCTTTTCTCCCAGAGGTCCCTGCTCCTCTTCTGCTCCACTCACCTCTCTGTTAATCTTTCCTCTATTAATGGCTGTCCCAAACAGCCATTTTACCATATTTGTCAGCATCCAGCCTGCCTTTCCAAACTCTTAATCAGCCCTGGATGAGCTTTTGCTTCATCTTTTCGTCCCACTCCCTACCTCCGCTATGCTATGCTATGCTATGCTAAATGCTGTCTCTGTCCATTCTGCTTTGGCCTTATCTTGCTTGATAAGCTGGGGCGTTGGCATTTTCACTTAGTTGGCCAGACTAATGAGCTGTCCCAGTTCGTTTCTTGCAAATGAACCTACATTTGGAAACTTGATGTTGAGAGCTAGGGTTCCTCCCTCTACACATTCAAACCTACAGAAATCTCTTGCAAAGCATTTTTTATTGACCAAAGCATTTTCCCAGATGCACAAACACCCAGAGTCTTTAAGCACTACAGAGCAGTTTCTTGACCCTAATCTAGTATTCACCTCCAGAAGCTCTCCTTATGAGTATGCCTGGGCCCCAAAGCGAGTACACCTCCCTTCTGTGTGCAGATCCTCTAATTGGGCTACCCTTTTCTGCTGGCATTGCATCATCGGGTCAAGTGCCATGTCCACCTTTCCTACGTCTGAGAAACTCCCCTGTTCCAAGTCCCCTCTGCCAACTGTACATCTTGCTTATTCCCAGAGATTCTGGCCACCTGAGGAGTTTGGCCTTGCAATAAATGTCTCCACTTCTCTCATTTCAATGTCTGGAAATGGCCAAATTCCAAGGTCCTCCCAAGTGTCTCTTGCTCTGCCTCAGATTCGTCTTCTGGAGATGAGTCAGCAGGCCCTGAAAATGTGCACCCAAAGCAACTATTTTTCTCAGTCCCGTCCCTTGAGGAGCCAGGGCATTACAACAGTGTGGATTGTCTTTCCTGCCTTTTCTTTCCTCTTGCAGTTTTAATACACTTTGCACACTGCCCTGTAAATTTATAATTTGATAGTATAGAAATATTTTAAGAAAATAAGTATGCCTTATTAATTGCATTATCACTAGGAAAAAAAACTATTTTTTAACAAAAACGTGTTGCTGAAGCTGATCATAACTATGAAAAACAGTGAGCTAGCATGAAACTTTGATCAGCATTTCAGAACTTCCCAAAAAAGAGAAAAAAAAAATCTTTTCTTTCAGAATGTTCACAAAAAAACATTCCAAACGGCAAAACATACAGCTCTCTTTAAAAAATGATTTTTTTCATATGAAGAATATAAATTTCTATTAGCTTAGGGATGCCAAATCATAAATCTCACAGGAAATTTTCAGTCATGTTTGATTTTGAACTTACCATATTTAGATGATAGTCAAGGCTCTAATTAACCACACTGTTGAAAAAAAAAACATATCCTAGTAGGAAATGCTAAAGAAACAATTGTGATAATTAATCATGCTCACTTCATGTTCCTGTCCCTATCTGTTTATTTAAACATTATACCATACAATGTTTAAGTCTAATACATCTGTTTCTAACAAGTTTTATATGACCAGCTATGGAGATATTTTAAAACGGCACAGTCCAAACTGTACTCTTTATGGGACTACTGTCTAATAGAAAGTGTTGTGCTTTGCTTTGCTTGTCACCAATTCACTGGACAAGATGAAAATGTACTGGTGAAAATGCATTTACTCCTGAAGGCTCAATTAGTGGAAAACGGCTACTGATAATGATCATAGAATCATAGACTAGCTGAGCTGGAAGTGGTTAGAGGGCCATTGGGTCCAGCACCTGGCTCCATGCAGGACTGAAGTTCAAGCTTCTGTACTACTCTTAGCTGCTGCAGTTCCACTGCTCTGTCTAAAAACTCTTCATCTTCTTTTATTCTCTTGAGAGTGGACACTCGCCTCTCTAGTGCTCTCAGCTTTTCTTCTAACAGGGCTGCTAGCTTGTACTGGTTGCACAGGTAGGCCATGTAATCTATTATTTATTTATTTATTTATTTATTTATTTACTGACTTGTTGTATTTGTATGCCACCCCATAGCCTGGGGGCTCTCTGGGTGGCACACAAGAAGCACACGGGGGGGAAAATGCACAGATGTTGTGGGTCAGCTCCCACTTGACCTTCCTCACTGAAGCCCACCACCAGACTTCTGTTTGCTTTCCCTGGTCACTCTCTCTGGTTGCTCACTCCCTGGGAGCTTGGCTGCTTGTACCCCAAAGTTCCTTGACCAGCTGGGGTGGCTTCTTCTGATCTGCTCAGCTAAGAGTCAGAAATCAGAATCAAGACTGACTATTTAAGACTGAAGCTATACATCAGAAATGCAGCCCACAAAAACTATATGATGGTATGAGAAATAAACAGACATTCAAGGAGGCTCAGTTTTGGCACAATTAAATGCTGCAAATAGGTGACTTCTCAAAGAAAACAGGTATTATATATCCATTTTTGCAGAAATTACTTTGTCATCTACTATACAAAAAAAAAAAAAAAGTCAGCACAGACATAGAAAAAGTGAGAAAGTGATGTGAGGGGAGATGTCCTTAAAGTTCTGCATATAATTACAAAACATAATCCAAGAAGCTAGTCTAAAACAGTTTCTCTTTTTGCAATGCAAAGTACACATGTCATTCCATTCAAGATGAACTGATAAACATTAGAAGCAGGAGGGTTCTGCAGTCAATTTCTCATGAGGTGAAGAAAGCTTGTTTCTTCACACTGATTTCTGATAAATCTAATGACTTACTTAAGTGGGAAAATAGAGGTAGGTCTGAGTTATTGCTTACAGCGGCTATACTCACACATATAACACACACATGGTTGGTTTCCATCTTTCTTCAGTAGTGATTTACATAAAGAACGTCTTAGGGTGTTTTGGCTTATATGTCAAGCACTGCATAGGACATCCTGATGGTGCCAGGATAATGCATAACAAGCTAAACTGTATGCAGGTATTGTTCTGAGAAAGGTGCCACAAACCATTGTTTCAACCATAGGCTGGACTTAATTAATGTTAATGCGGTAAAAAAAATTAGGCTTCTTCACCAACTGTACATATTCGTATATCCTGTTCTGATGTGCATCAACATTTCACTGTCTTGCACTGACAAACAGGGAACAGAATTATTAAATAAAGGATTGCCAGGCACTCACTGGATGTGCCAGATTACATCATGTTTCATGGTTAACTCCTGTAATTTAATTGTTTCTGAATATATTTAGTACTGGATCAAATTCTGAAAGATGTGTGGCAGCTTGTGGAATTCTAAGACAAATGTATTTGACATTGTGTTTTGCCTGAATCTTCTTAGTAAAGTGCTTCTTGAACTTAAAGTGTCATCAGATTTTTTTGTAAAAATCAGACTATGGCATGGCTCAGACTTGTGTCCTTGTTAATTCTTTTACTAGATATATTGCAAGACCTCAGAGATCAGGAAAATTATGGCAGATGTAAAGCTGCTTGCAGAAGATTCAATCAAAATGCAAAATAAAGAAAGGAGAATATGCCATATCTCAAACAATTTCATGACAGATGCCTAAATAACATTACTATGCTGCCAATAGAAAAGAAATTATCAAAAGCCTTTAAGCTTGAAACTGTTGCCAATCATTTTACAGAACTGCATAAGAATCAGCATATAGAACTACATACTCTTCCATTTCCCTTCAGTGAGTGACAGTCTAATCAGCCAGAGGTGGCTATTTAGATACACAACAACATGCATTGGTTTTCTCAGGTGTACAGATATCAGGTTTCTCTGTTTGCTCTTATTTCACTCATACTGAGATATCGACATTCCTAGTTCTACCTGCACTGCTTCAAAAGAATATTTTTCTAAGGAAATTCTTGTTTCTGACTAACCAGTACATCAAAGAAACACATGTGTAATCATTTGAAAATCTTTCCCTCACATGATTCGAAATTATTTCTATTTATTTCATTCACACTAAAAAAAAAAATCTTTTAAAATCCCAATGCAAAATGTGGTTAATACATGCTATGTATTAAAAAAATAAATAAATCCAGGCCCAGCATCAGCTGTTGGCTTGCTTATCAAGAGCCACCAGGGCCCAAGACAATTTTCTCAGTGGCCAGATAAGGTTTTGCGCTACTGAGGCAAGTGTGCCACTGCCCCTGATCCTAGCCAATGATCATGGTTGTACATGCCTTATGTAAATCCTGTAAGGACTACTGGAAGATGCTCCAAATGGGACTGTCTTTGAAACTGTTTAAAAACTTTGGGAATGCTGTGGCCAGGGCCAGTTTAGGGAGCACATGTAATAACAGCTTCAGTGGCTACTGGCCTTTTCTGGGCAGAATTCAAATATTGGTTATGATCTTTAAAGTCCTACTCGGGTTGGAGCCAGGTGACATGAAAGACTGACTTATCTAATATGAGCCTGCCCTGGTCCTAAGATCATCAGGAAAGTCCCTTCATTCTATACCACCACCTTCAGAAGTACATTTGGTATCAACTGCAGAGAGGGTTTCTTGGTGGCAACCCCCAAGCTGTGGAATTTCCTCCTAAGCAATACTAAGTTTGGGCCTTTTCTCCTGTCCTTCTTATGGCCTTTACAGTCAAGCCGGACTTTGGTACGTAAGTGGTTCTGTTGTGTTGGATGCTGCTTTTATTCTGTGTGTGTTTGTTTTCAACTGTGTTTTATTAAGTGCATTGAATTCTTATCATTTTAATCAAGCTTTATCTCTCTGTTTATTCACAAGATTTATATACTATTCCTTATTACAGCATGGGGATTTTGGACCAAGCTATAGCAGATAATTTAGGATCGAAATCCACCATGATAACTAATTTTTTCTTTGTTGAAATGAAGGGCACAAATAAAAAAATGAAGAAACTACCCACTTCAGTATTTCTCCTTTTAAAAGTAGAATCTGCCTGAAAGAAGGAAAAGAGTCATACAGGCCTGACCAACACTTTTTTTTCTGAGCACCAATGGCACACATACAAGCAAACTTTATTGTACTTCATAAATTTGCCATTATACAATGTTCTTCTCAAAAGCTGGATATTTAATTTAGAAGTTCTAAAGATACACACAATAGGACCTCCATATCCATGGGGGATAGGTTCCAAGCCCCCCAGAAGATGCCTGAAACCATGGATAGTAGCAAAAATTGTATTCAAACAAACCTCAACTTTTGTGGGTTTGTAGATTTCACTATTCGCAACTTTGCCCTTAACTAAATGGGAATATTTTGGAGTTTTGAGGGCTACTGTGCAGTGGACAGACTGGGGTGGGGTGCAGATGGCAGGGCAGGTGAGAGGGAGGGGACTCGCATGGGCAGCATTGTTTCTATGCACAGACAGATATGCAGGAGTACTATCTTTCCTAGCTTCCACTGCTGCTGGTCTGGAAGAGTACATTACCCCCACAGCAAGGGTGGGGTGGGCACCAGACCCAGGACCAAGCTCACAACTTCATACAAGGCTCACAGTGTGGGACAGGAAAAACTCCCTTAGAGAGGGTCTTGTTTTCAGGCTGTGTCTACTCAGGTCTTGTTTTCAGACTGTGGTCAACCACGGTTAAGTGAAAACCACAGCAACGGAAGCAGAAGATATGGGGGCTTTACTGTATTTACCAGCATTAGACAATAAGAAACAAACTTTCATAAAATATGACCTTCCCTTCAATAATTTTAACAATGAGTGAATATATTTGTTTCTGAGATCATTATAGTCTGGAAGTGCATGAACAAGATCTTCCACGGATATGAAATTACAAATGCATACTCTATCCTTTATACAAGCCCTTGCAATCAGTCAAAGGAAGAATGCATAATCTCGCCCTGGAAAGGGCTGCCCTCATTTTAATATTTGAAAAATATACCAGGTATTTTAGGAGAGATGAAGGAATAAAGGAGACATGAAAGTTGTTACATTGTCAGGTCTTAATGCTACCATCCTATGATTGCATCTTGGTAAGTTTTTGGAGAAATGTTGATTTAGCCCTTTAGCTAAAAAGAAGGAGATGGAGAATCCCAGGCTCATGATAGCCAGTTGCATTTTTTGCTTCCATGAGTTTGGGCCCATGGACACCAATGGCAATGAACATGGCTACCAGGTAGATAGACTACCCTAGCAAGCAGCCTAGGAGTTGAACAGCCACACAGGCAGCCTGTGACTACTAGAGAGCACTTTGCCCAAGTCCTCAAACACAACATCGATAGCATGTTAAGTATCACCTAAGTATCTATGAATCCAGTAGATGACACCTCAGATACAGGGAATCCCCTCCTTGGTGGTCTGGAAGAGAAGTTGATGGATTGGGGCCACCATCCATCTAATATGGCCCAATATGCTAATGGAGGCTTAAATAAGGGTTCACCTTCAACATAAGATGCAAAAATGTATGTTCTGTTTGAAATAGTATATCAGCATTTTATAAATTATGTATATGCTATGAAATAATATGAGGCAGCATACTCACGAAATGCTCTGTAGAATTCTTCCAGGCCAAGGTGCTTGTCACCATTATAATCATCATATTTCAAGAGATCGAAAAGAGAGCAATCAGACAGATCCTTGCTGAGCTCATCCTGTTTTATTACCTGACAAGAAAATTGTAACCATGAAATTACATTGGTGCTCTAAGAGTTGAATGGTATAATTAAGTATTTCTAATATCATTTAATAGATCATTTTAAGGATGCTGCGGGGCAATGAACTAGGACTGTGCGAAGCCAGAGATTTCCAGGTGCTTTGTAATTATATAGTTTAATCCATTAAAAAGTTAATACATTTCCTTAGAAAATGCATATTTAGATTTAGAATTCAATGGCATTCCAAAGGAACTAACAAGAAAAATCTGATGATGTATTCTAGATTTTGAAGGACCATTTTTTGCCATCATGATCTGCCTCATCTTTGTTTATACTTCCCGCTTCAGGACACTGAGGCACCTGGAGAGAGACTTCCTTCCTTGTACATGTAAGAACAAACATAAGCGCTCTCCTTCTGTCTCTGCCAATCAAATGCAAAAGGCAAAGGGTGGCTCTAACAGCACAGCAGCACAGTGACTGTCACACATGGGGGGATCTCTATTCTATCCACTGTGTCCACTTAAAAGCCTTCCCTGGGGCTGCTGGATCCTTAGGAAAAGTCTGACATTTGGAGAGGATATATCATGAGAGCTGGAATTAGCTTGCAAATACATAATAATAAGTATGACAATCTCAGACAGTATAAAATTGTGGGCTACCCTTTCAGCTGGATTTCAAGGGAAATGGCTGCTTTCACTGGATTGTTCATTTTCTTCAGTTTGAAAGTGTTCCTGCATTCTAGTTTGCCCAGAGAGTGGCTGGCTGGTTGGCTGGTTTTTTAATCAGCTTCGTATTTTTCATCAGGGTTAAGATTTGTCTGTTGTCTTCTATATCCTGGTAACTTCCTAAATTTTACTTGAATACTGGAATATGCCCCATGCACAGCTGCCCATAAGGAATGTTTGGAAACTGCGGCTATTCTGAAATGCCATGGTGTGTCTTTTCCAGTTGCTCGGTGTTGGGAGCATATGGGGCCCTTCACCATCTTCACTGGTTGCCATGTTCTTTCTGGAATCAATGGATTATGCCAATTTTGACTATATGAATTGCATCCAGAATGCCTCCAAGCAGTTGCATCTAGCTGTCAAAATGCTTTGGACTTTAATTATAAGCTACAACCAGTACGGGCAATGGTATGCAATTCTGGACCTTGTAGTCCAAAACTTCTTTAAAAAGCAAAGGTGGGAAGGCTCCCCATTTATACATCCTGTGAATAAGATCAACAGCATGTATTTTGCTCAGGTTTCCACTGCCATCTGAATCAATGTTAGTTGCTACTAGAAAGACAGAGGTCCCTGAACTAATGAAATTTCTCCCTAGAGTGCCTCACCAGCCACATCCCATCAAGGCTATTTGACATTGCAGGAAGATGAATCAGTTTTGCCTTTCTTTTTCATTAGGTTATGAAGCTATTATTTTTCACCTCTTCCTTTTAGTGCATCCTATGCACACCAAATTAAATGTGGGTGGGTGGACTCCTTGTAATTTCATGTAGACATGGATACTTCTGCTTTGCTTTGCTTTGCTTTGCTTTGCTTTTTTAACAAAATGTTTTGAACTGTTGTGATTTATCTGTTATTTTATAAAGGTTCGTACAGATAGCTTAAAGATCCATAGATAGAAATGTGGTCTAAATATTTAAATTTAAATATGACATCAAGGCTTAACACATAATATAGTCATGATCCGCTTCTGGATAGGATGTGTTCCTCCACCAGAAGAGCAGAGCTCCACCAGAGTGGGTGCATGTCTTTTCTGACATCCCCCAGTAAACCTGCAAAAAATTCACCAGGTGTTTCCAAACACAGTATCTACCAAAATGGGGTTTACTGTGGGTGAGACAAAGGAAGCGTCTGTATTCAAAACCCTTTATTATTCCAAGAGGATCCAGAATCACATCCTTCAGTTACGGATTATTTCTCCCATTGAGACAGTTTCAGAAGCAGAGCGGGGATAGAACTAAGAGTGATGTGGTCTGGATGACACCATGCTCTTAAGTAACCTCTGGGATGCCATAGTACCACAAATATGAAAGCATTGACAAGAGGATTACCATAGCTTGACCAGTCATCTGAACCTGCTGCCAGGCATTTTTTCTCACATAATCCATCCTCTGTTTTAACATTATGTGAAGGTTATTTGAGCCATCAGAGAAGGACCACCCACCAGATTGGGATTATTTGAAAGCCATGGCAACCTCAGGGCAGGGTTTGCATATTCATAATGGCAGCTGGCAGACAAATGCAGCTCTTCACATGTACATTAGTGCATCATGGGCTGTTGTGCAAAGAGGCTAGTGACAAAAAAGAACCTTCAACAACCCCTACAGCTGCCACTTCGGTTCTCTTGCTGCAGTCATACATCCACCCACACATCAGTAAGCGTCACTGAAATCAATGGGATTTACCGCTAGGTAGAACATGCATACGTTTGTGATATCAGCTGAAGTTTGAAACAGAGTGTTACTGCTCATTCTCTTGACTATGTTGCTCCTAATATTATAGGACTATATACAGAGTGTGTGTATTGCAGAATCCAAGGCAATATAATCAGAGCTTATGTTTATAAGGAAAGTTAATGATCAGTAAAATTCGATACAGGATTATATATGAGCAGGAAGCTTATATACAAGCTTTCTCCAAGAGTCAGATTGTATTTGAAGCAGCATTTATAGGATAACAATCACAAAGCATCCAGACAGAGATCAAAACAGATAATATGTTCACATTGTTAACAAGAATGGGAAGTCACCCATATGACATGAAGCTCTTATAAATCAAGTTGTGGTAACATAAGGAAGCTCCAGTGGATCACCAACAGTGTTGGCTGGTGCCAGTGTTTTCCTGGAGAAACACTATCAGTGGCATGGCAGATATTCCTTGTTCAAACAGAGGTCAATTTACAGCACACTCAGACACATTGGATACTGTCCTGTTTACAAACAAATATATGAAGCCAAATGTTTATCACTAAAGGGACATGAGAAGTGTCCTTTCAGCTACAGTGAGTTGTCAAAAGAAGGAAGGAAGGATGCTTTCAGCACTACAAGCTTCAAAATTCTACTGCTTACAAAAATGGCACTTGTATAATGGGTACTTGGCATCTGCAATGTATCTGGAGAGATCAGTCGTTGTACAAAATGTCAAACTGATCTGATCCAAAATGAAACTGATCCAGCAAGTTAAGAAGTGGTGGAAATTCACTGTTTTGTGCTTTTTAGTCTTGCTGTGGCTTGGCATATCATTAAAATAAATTATGGGGAAAACTGCTGATGCAATCTATTAAATTTTCTTGAGGTGTATCTATCACTGGTTTGGTGAACTTCTGCATAGCAAAATTAAAGGGTCTTTTTGCTCCTTTGAAGCTGTGGCAACAACTGCTAGCAAAGTTATGCTGGGCATGTTTAGTTTCTCTCTAAAGTTTGAATGCTGTTACCAGTGCTCCAGCAGTTTGTGAGTACTAAGAGGAATTCCAGTGTCCCTATCAGCATTCTGATAGTGGGTAATGCTAATGGGAAATTGTCAGCTGAGACTACAATGAGCTAATTGTGAGGGCTGAAGGAACCATTCTGCATGGTAGGTCACTGATGAAAAGAGGAAGACAGTTATACTGGAATCTGAAACTTCCCTTTTTTAAATCCAGGGAAATTCAATGGTTAAAAAAACCTTATTGGCTATTTCATGTTGGCTCTAGCTCCACAAAACTATGGAAATTAGAAGCTTGAGGTGATGCTGCAAAAAGCATGCCCCATGATCATAATGATGCTGTGATGTAATGTTGACAAATTGTTTTTCTTGCTCACATTCAACAAAGGCTTATGTCGATTTTGTAAAGTCATTCGCCTTTGTTTCTAATTTCTGAGCTTTATGGAGTTGGGCCATGAGTGCTGACCATGGATCTAGTTACTAATGGACACGACTGAACATGGGCTCTAGATCTTCTGAGCTGCCCCAGTTCTTTGGAGCTGCCCCAGTGCCTTCATCTCCAGCCCATTTTTGCACCAAAAGTGTTTATTGGACAACATTCAGACAGCCCTAAGGCCATCAGCAACTCATAATTGCTTATGAGTACAAAAAAGCAAGGATTATATTTGCTTTGTTTCTCTTTATGAAAAATAAATGTTTGTCAGTCAAAATAATGCAATAATATGCCAGTATCCTTCGTTATTATTACTGTTTCTATCATAGCAATTCTTCTTTTTTTCATCCCTATTTACTTCAACAAATCTACACTGTTGAGAGACAAGTTGTGTTTGTTTAATGATTCAGCATGGAGTGCAAAGACATGCAAAGAATGCTGATTCTGTTTCTGGAAATAACTGTTTTTGTGGAGTTCAGAAGAATCACTAAGAATGACATTTTATTTTCTTTGATTCAGCCTTACCTATCAAAATTGTCCTGATAAAGGCATAGTGGGAAACTCTATGTATGCATAAATTCCTGTTTAAACTAGGTCTTCTAAAAAGGATAAATCAGTTATGTGATACATAGCTTGTTCTGAACATAAATTCCTTAACATTTTCTGCATATGTGTTAGATCTGCTACTCAGATGCAGTTGTGTGTCACTGCATATACAGTTATTGTACAACAGTATGTATATTCTGTTCACCATTAATTTGTGTGCCTGTGTAAGTGGCAGATCTTTCTTTAAGTGCATTTCTTGCGTAAGAAAACAAATGCATTCATTATCAGTAGAATACATTTTATGATTGTGTAGCCCCATAAAACAACTGTACCCTTAAATATCTCCCTTGCAGTGTAAAGCAGTCACATTGACATCTACAATAATTGAAACTGAATTTACAACTATGAAAGAAATTGTAATTGCTTTCATGGCACAGATAACATGCAAGTCAATTTGCCTCTGTACAGATTTGCTGCTTGTAGTGAGGGAGACATTCCACATTATCTGTTTTGATTGACTATTATATTTAAGGTCTGATTTTGTGGGCTTGTAGAATGTTCTCAGCATCTGCTAAGTACTCCCATTACCAGATCCTTTGGGGTTTTTATTTTTCCAAATGGGAGAGACAGTGGAAGGGGGGAAGAATCATATTAGCTACAACCTACAACCTTGAGTGTTGTGTAAACATGAGCTATTGACCAACTTTACTGATTCAACTTGTGCTCCACAATCTATTTATGCAACATGTTGTATATAAAAATACTTATGTTCCAGTGCAAATATCCTGGCTTATGTACTCTGCATATTACAGAGAGAGAAAAGGAAGGAGGAAGGAAGAGTGACACAGAAAGAAAGAGTCTTCTTTAAGCTCCACTATTTGGAAGAAGAAATTGTAATAAATAAAACAAGAAGCAACATCACCCTGCAGCAGCTGAAGAAATCTCAGTGTCAAACTGGTGGGAAAAGAATTAATAGCTGAAATTCAGAAAGGAATACAGATAGTGCATGGACCTCAAAAGCCCCTTTTGAAATGTATTCCTTTTAAACTTTCAAACTCAGATGGATGTTTTTCTCTCTGTCCTCCCTCCCTCCCTCCCTCTCTCCTCCCTCCCTCTTTTTCTAAAATCATCAGTTATTTACAACACATTCACCATGTGCCAGGCCACATGATCCTTCTGAAAGTCCCTACATTTCAAAAGTGGTTCCTGATGTGCCATATCACACGTGTGCTGTCTTTACGCATCCATGTCCTATTGCAACAGAAAGGGTACTGGATCCTAGGCGGAAAAGAAAAGGTTAAGAGCTGCGACAAGCCAGCAAGGCACAGGCGGCCACTTCAGGGATGGGCTGGTGCCTAGGTTGGAGGGAGGGAGAAAAACACCTGAGTGTTTGGAGATCCTCAAGGATAGCCACGTCCTCCCTGGGGGTGGATTCCCATCTGGAGGCTCTGGAAATGTCATGTCATGAATCAAATGGTTTCATTGCTTTGGGAGGGAATAAAAGGAGGGCTCTTGGACCAGGCTGTGCATGTTTTTGCAGAGGGAGTTACGTCTGCTGTCGGAGGTCCTGCTCATTGGAATCTGGATCGGTGACTTCTGAGAAGACCTGTTAAGTATTCGGCTAGTTGCTAGGTTTTAGAATACTAAATCTTGTTATTTTAGGGTCTGGGGTGGCCAAATGGAAGGGAAGGGGCTTGTTCCCTGAATTTGTAGACCATCTGTGGTGAGCTGCTATCCAACTTCCCCTTCCCTTGTCCCCTTTCCCTTCCCAGTGTGCATGTGTAGTTGTTTGAACTTCCCATCCGGATTGTTTGTGTGGTAGTTTAATAAAGTTTCCTTTTCTCCCAAAACTTGGATCAAAATGTGCTGGTCCAGTGCATTTTGTTTCATGAAGAATTGGGGGAGTGTTCCTTCTCACCCCACAGACTGCCAGGAGGTGGGGACTCCTGGCAGTGGTGGTGTTGGTGTGATGCCTCACCATTACACCTGTCATTAAGTCTTCTCCCACAGTCTGATAGCAGAGGTTTTACAAGTTGTACAATGGCGTGCTTTAAATTAAGGTGCAGGCTTACACACAGTACAGACACATTGAACTTGGTGGTACTTCTTTTTGAAGAGAGTTACATAGGCTCCTGCTGTTAATGAATATTGCAAAGTATTTCAGAATACAGGCTTGTGATCCAGAAGCTCCACAGAAGCAACACCACCAGCAGGGGGTTGGAGCCACTGGCCTTCTTGGTTCCGTCTGACCCTACTATTCTATGATTCTATGGGTCAAACTGGCCAACAGCTCATAGAAAAGGTTTCTAAGTGTTCATATGTATGTTATTGCTATAATTTGATGCCTGGATGCAGCCTTTATTTACTTACTTACTTACTTACTTACTTACTTACTTACTTACTTATATACCATTCAATAGTGGAAGCTTTTTGGGTATTCTTTAGACTTTTGTGATATGTTCCTCAATTTGTATATAAAGGACTTCCAATTCCGTGCAGGTATTCTGTACCATAACAACCAAATGTTGCTCTGTGTGTTGGGGTGGGGGAATCCCTTTTTTCATGCTCTTCTTAAATAATAAAGAGCATAGCTGCACATAACACACATACTCCTCTAATGACTGTCAACAAGTTCCAGAATCTGTGTATTATATTATTGCATCAAGAAGTATTTTTGTTGTTCAGAGAAGCATTTATTTATGACAAAGGATGTAATTATGGTACAGAGTATTTCTTTGGAAACCACAAAGGTAACCAAGAAACAAATGAAACCTTTAGAACCTGAACAGATACAGCTTTCTTTGGCCTTTATTATTCAGGATGTATTTAAGATTACTTTGATTTCTTCACAGGTAGGAGTTATCGCTTTTCTTTCTTCAGTATTTAGGTTTGAGATGATGTACTTAAAATACTTTACTCTTTCTACATGCATGTGTTAGTTATACTAATGTTGGAATGGAAGAGTCAGCAGGGGTTTTGCTACTTCTAACAAAAGCAACAGCAACTAGTAAAATCTTTCTTGTGCTATTGGAAATGATTAAAAAAGGGAAGAGTGTCTAAAATCTTGTTCTTGATGTAGTGATACTGAAAGAGATGGTTTTGTTTGGCTTCCTAGCCTTCAATGATGCATTTCTATGTGTAATATATAAAACTGAGTACAAGTTAAAGAAGACAATGATGTATTCATTTATGCCTATGGACTTTTTGATTTACCACATAATACATAATACCACAAAATATTTTTAGAACTCATTCATGATAGGAATTCAATAAACAACTTGTTAATAGGAGAACACTTCTGCTAATGTAGCAAATGAGTTTGTTCCAGATTTAGTCATACTTAGAATAAACCATGAAAATCAATGGAACTTGGGTTAGTCATGCTTTCCTTGGGTTTCCTCTAAGTATGACCAAGTCTGGAACCAAGCCTTTATTTCCAGTGCAGCAGTAAGGTACATATACAATCCTGCATTTCCAATCTTGTACCACCAGCTTATTTGCTGTGTCAATACCAATTTTCTGTTTATAGGGAAAGTAGGGCTGTATTCATTTTGCCAGTTCCTTGATCACTGACAGCACCAACCATCTCATTAAGGCAGGATGCAGTTCACAAATGCATACCAGTAACTATGCATGTAGCTCAAGATGCTGGGTGGAATAATCAAGTATCGGAAAGCTGTGCACACAGCATCCTTTTGCCTGAACCATTCTAGGCCTGGTTCCATTTTGACTTGACTGAATGGAGCCATAGTGATTGCAAGGACTATCTCAGTCCATGGAACCTGTTCCATACTTATTATAAAGACTGCACTGTGATATTGATCACTAATATTAAACATTAATATTTAAAAACAAATCTTCAATTTCCACTTCCTCAGATATCAGTTTTCAGAAAAGAAGAGAAAATGGAAGTAATGGGGCAGGTCATATGGAGAAGAAAACCATTATGACCTTTTTTGAACTATTTAGTTTTTATAATCATATAGCAATATAATCTCTCAACACCAAGGTTTATCCATAGGGTGAGTGATCATCATAAGGTAGGATGAATGGATGCTAAAAGACATGGGCTTGACCCAGCTATATCCAAATTTATCTAGAGCACTCAGCAAATAGTTCTTACTCTTGACATTCAGAACTACTCTTCCAGACTGATTCTGCTTGCACAAAGACTGCCAATCATGTAAAATGATGTGTTGGATTTGTAGTGTACACACATGGACTAAGGTGAAATGACTAGCTAGCACTTGTTTGAGAAATATAATTTTTTTCTCCTGTCCCTGAGATGTACATATAGAGGGAATTAACTATCCATGAGGCCTTTTCTATCTAATGTTAAGAGAATATTTGTCAAGGTGGCATTTGCTCCAAACAAAGCCACAAGAGTGCTGATTAAATTCCCACAAATCTATAATTCTAGGAAATATTTAAAAAATGGAGCAATGCATGATGAGGCAAGAACCAATTTCATCTTTTCCCTTCATAGTTTTCAACAGCATTTACAAAAAGTGAAAAACTTTAGTTCACAGCAACTATACAATTCTAATGGGTCGAGTGGTTAAGGATACTGGTAAACACCACTTTATGGCAAGCTATGATTTCCTAAAAGTAGCCATTGTAAGGACTCTGCTAAACAAAAAAACTCCCTGAATTCCACTGTGTTGGATAATTCCTGGCCAGTCTCTAATATTCTATGGTTTAGCCAGGTTCTGATGCATATGATGGCTTCACAACCCCAAGGATTTCTAGATGAAGTGAATCATCCAAATCTATGTCTAGCTTGCTGCAGACTTGGTTATTATACAGACGGTGCTTTGGTTATCTTAGTGGATGATCTACACTGGGACCTAAACAGCCAGATTGTGTTCCAATTAGTTCTGCTGGCCTTCTCATTCATTTCCAATACCATCAACTGCAGCGATACTGCTTCTGAAGCATCTCTCTCAGATGGAGAGGCAGTGTTTATATGATAACCCCAGGGCCTCTTGAAGGAGCAATTCCAGGAGGTGAAGATGGGCAGTTTCTACTCATTGGTGTGACCATTGGCCTGAGACGTCCTCCAGGATTCCATCTTATTCCTTCATGAGATTTAGTATGTATGTGACAGTGCTGGGAGAGATTATCTAGCACTCTGAACATCAGTGCCGCCAGTACACTGATTACATGCAACTCTATCTCTCCATTCCATCTAAACCCAAGTAAACCTTTCTGGTTCTAAATCAGTGCCTGATGTCCATAGTGGATGCAATTAAGGCAAATACATTGAAGCTTAATTCAGATTAATTGGGGTGCTTTTGGTTAATCAAAAGGCAGAACAGAAATAGAAAACTCCTGTGCTAGATGGGATTACACTCCTCTTGAAGGATAACAATTTGGGTATATTGCTGGTTTTAGTCCTGAACATGGATGCCCAGAGACTAGTGTGTCTACTGCACCATTTCATAGAGATAACTGATCTACCCACACTAATGCTTTAGTTGCATCCCATTTGGATTACTGTAATTCCCTCCATGTGGGCCTGTCCTTGAAAACTGCCCAAAACTTTCAGATGGTTCAAAATCCTGTGGCCTGCCTGCTGACTGGGACCTGATACATGGACCATGTGTCGTCCTTGTTACAATAACTTCACTTGATACTAATCTATTTCTGGGTAGAGCTCAGAGTGATGATTATGACTTTTATAGCCCTATACTGCTTGTAACCAGGCCTTTTCTCATAAGAGTCTGACTGGGTCCTAATATCTATGGTACCTTTCATATTGCTGGTACCTCCAGAGGTGCTTGGTGGCAATGGAAGAGGGCCTCACAGTGCCCACTCCCAGGCTGTAGAACTCCCCTTGGTTCCTCTTTTCTCTGCTATCCTTCCAACTGCAAGTGAAGGCCATTTAATTCAAGCAGTGTCTGTTAGGTTCAATGCTTTTATTGCATTTAAATGCATTGTTTTATTCTTGCTTTAATCGAGTTTGTGATTGAGTGTCATTTTCTGAGTGCCATCATCTGGGTGACAGGGAGGCTGGAAACCAATTAAGTAAATAACTGATAGGATAACACATATCTTAGTGAGAATTAGCAGGAGGACACATTGGATTCAGATTCTTGATTGCTCTCAAAAAATACTTTACACAAGACACAGCTTCAGAGTATGAATGTCACTGGGTGCTTTGATCAATTTAAAACTGCAAGTGGAAACTTTTGATCTTTTGCTCTGGTATACAATGCAGGGTTGAGCACACAAGTCTATGGCTCATGTAAGTGCATCAAGTAATGAGAAGCCAGGGTTTCTCACTTTATGTGAACCAATCCTGCACACTGCATTAAACAGCAGGGTCTATACATTTGTTCATTTATTTTAAAAATATTGTTTATCTACAGTGAGTACTATCCATACATAGAATATACAGTGTTATGAGCAAATCACATATGGTTGAATTTGACTCGATTTACGAAATCATTTTATGGAAAAGGGGGAACTGGGAGAATCACAGAAAATCAGAACTATATGCTTATGGGCTGACACATTTCCTGTGAAAAATATTACAGTTTAATTATATGCAGACCTGTTCCTAAGCCAATATCAAAGGGTACTTAGCTTGTTATAGAGCCTCTGAAGACTCTCACAGCTTCTTAAAAACCAACATTTTTGGCATTCATTTTGTCTTTTATTGCCTAGTTCCTCAGATACACAAACTATAGTTGGCATTTATAAATTTTTTCTATCTCCTCTGATAGATATTAAGAATGCAAATACTGGAGCCAAAACATCATAGAATGTGAAAACTATGATAGGTCTGAGATGCTATTATACAAAGCTCTAAAGGGCACAAGATGCCAGCAGTGACCATTCTACAGCCTGGAGCTTTCTGAAGCACATGTTTGTTCTAAACCATTTCTATATTCATTTATTAAACAATCAATAAAACTCCAGATGAACACTCAGACACATTTTTGTATACATTTTCCCTACTGTATCCATTTTTATATGCATGTCTACATTGCAAAATCAGAGAACTATAAAGATAATTAAGTTCTTGTCCATGTATTGGTTCAGGAAGTGTAAATTAGGTCAGTGTCTATTATAATATGAACCAAATGAATTTCTTTTCCATCCCCATTGATATGTATTAACACAATCATTCACAATCATTAATACAAGTTTGCTTTGTTATTTAACACATATACGTGGATGACAGTGTGAACCATGGGACCAAATGAAACCCTTACAACCAAAATAAACTATACTAATAAATAGTAGTTTAGTGCTTTCATACTGATGTTTTCCTTTGCAGTTTGTTGTTGTTGCTCTTGAAGAAGATAACATTAATGAAACAAATTTTATAATGGAAGACATGTTCTGCTCAGGATACAATTTTCAAAAACAGACTCCTGAAGTATAACATGTCCAGCAGGAAGCTGATTAGATACATCCTAATGCTGGTTGCTGAGTAGATTTTCTTTTCTTTCTCAAAATAAACGGACCTGTTAAGATCCTACTGTATGGAATAATGAAAATATAATCAAAGCATTTACCTGTGTCAGTTCATTGCTATCCACAAGACCATTGTTGTCCGAATCGTAGTATTTAAACATCTGATCCACCAATAATTTCTTCAGAGCCATTTTATCTTCAACACTCCTTTCTCTTGTTTGTAGCATGTATCTTCTGTTTTGTATATCCAGCAGTAAATTTTTCATCTTGTTGTAGTCAATGGACTTACAGTTGTCCCCTGCCAAGATAATGCCATGTGTAAGGTTATTTTAAGTCTTTTAATAAAATTTTCCAAGAAGGACAGGTTAACAGTTTCTGCTAACACAAAGATTGTTGACCCTTAAGCCAGTCTACATATGTCCAAACAAACATAGAAAACAAATAAACAAAAAAGATGCCTGCCATGGTAGAGTTTAAAATTTGATGGAGATTTTTCAAAATGCCAGAGCCAATGGGATGTACCCACATTTTTGAAAATAAATAATCACATCAACGCCTAGAGATAATGCATGTTTTCTAGAACTATTTGGGGATTAGTTAAAAATATAAATACCAATAAGAAAAATAAATGTTCATAGCTAATATAAAGAGTAATCCACACATGAAGGGTTAAGCAGTTTGAAATTAATTGATAAAATGCATGTGCAAAATTTGAGAAAAAAGTAAAGTTCCATTGAACTTACTCAATGAGAGTTCAATTTTCTGCTTTAAAATGTCAATACAATTACCTAGGTAATCATTAAGCATGTAAGTTTTACTCACAGAATTCAATCACATCCTAATGATGACATTTTTCATATGTCTTTGAAAATAATTTCAGTTCTAAAGTATGAAGAATGGGTCAATTACAGGAGTTAATAAGGCTCACTAAACAGAGGTAGAATGGAGATTCAGATAACTGTCAGCACTGACATGTCAAGTTTCTTCCACATAAATTATGTTCTATGGAAGAGGGGGGAAATCTTAATTAAAAGCCATCAGTTATATCCATGATTTATTTAAAAATAGCAATTAAGTTCATACAGAGAAATGTATGGCAAATTACTTCTGCTATACAGACAGAATCATTCTTTAGATCAAATGACTTGCAAATTAGTGGACAATGTTGTACATTTGATTCTATTCTAGGTAGCCAAACACAGCTAATCCATGTCCTTGTGGACATCCCATGATCTAGATGAAGAATGTGCATGGGCTTAAAGAAAATGCCCTGATAGCTCCTACCTAGTTGAGTTCAGTGCAGCAAGTGATGGAAAGTATTCCTAAAAGTTCATGGTGCTACGTCTCCTTTATAGGAGCACCTGAAAAAACACTGGCCGTCCCTGAGTTATGAATATCCAAGTTAAGAACAAACCACACTTATGAATAAACTACCATAAAGCCTATTGTTTCAAAAATTCCTGCAGAAAATTATCAACACCACAGAGCAAGAGGAAGTGTAAAGGCAGAGAGGGAAGTCTCCTAATCATGCCTTCCTGCCTAGCCCATCTGGAGAGGGAAATTCTCTCTGAAATTTCCTTGCTGCAAAAAGGGGGCGCGGGGGAGTTAGACATATTTGCGGCTAGAGTGGTGGCTAGAGATATTTTTCCACTGTCATGGGGGACCTGCATCCCTAACTCTCACAAATATGGAGTGCTGACTATACATGATCTGACCTACATACAAATTCACCTTAAAGACAAATTTCCATTTTCTTAGGAACAGAACTCATTTGTAACCTGGGGACTTCCTGTATAGTACCTCCCCCAAGCCAAACCTATGCCCTGTATTTTCAAAGTGTCCTTTTATTCCTAACATAAAAGAAAGAGCAAATCCACCTCTTCAGAACATTCTCTCCCTCACCTTTCTCAATGCAGCCATTTCAATCTGATATATATTGCTGAGATCTATGTGGGAAAGCTGGGAGAGGGGAACTAGACTCTTCCAGCCATCTTGAAGACTAAGTGCAAACTAGAATAGGCTAAAGGATCATGGATGGCCTTGATGTGGTCTATGGGTTTTCTTTTCTCTAGGGGTGGCATACATATTACAGAATCATGAACTCTGGAGGCTTGGAGAGGGGTCTGCTTGGGGGGGGGGTGGAAGTCTGCCAATATGGCTGGCATGCTTCACTCTAGGTCGCTGTGTGGAACCCAGAGATGACTCTGGCACCTGACACTAAGGGTGAGAAATACATGCCAGGTTATTTTTGATAAGGATTTACCAAGTTCATACTTTCCAGATCAAACATAAGTTTGGACATAATTGCTGCTTTAACCCTGTAAAATTCCAGACACGTGGTGCAATTTGAAGACCCAGAAATGTCTAGCATGTGTATCACTGGAAAAAAAAGGTGCATGCAAAATATGTCCTCTTGAAATATACACATAAATGTGCTTTAATCGGTGAGAGAAAAGATATGTACAGTTGATATGCACATTTGGAAAATCGTGCATGAATATATGCATGGACTGAACCAAAGTTTTCAGTCTCATACAGATTCAGGTCATAACAGGCTTTGAGATGAAATTCAGACAACTTTGTCAAGATTAAGTGTTGCTGATGTTTGGGCAAGATGGTAATGTAAGCAAGTTGGCATCAGTCCTGTTCCCTACTTTACAACTTTTAAAACATAACTAAGAACACAATTTTACTATTCAGACATCAACACTTACATTGCTTCTTTGTGGGAGTGGGTGGACTGTTCATTAGGCTATGTTGTGTTTATGTTTGTTGCTGTTTGCTTCTAGTAATTTTATTTTATTCAGGAATGTTTAAAAAGTGCTTGAGCTTGGCTGCTTCCTAAACCTAAAAAGGCAATGGGCTTCCACAAGCCCACTTAAGTAGTTGCTTTCCAAAATGCCTAAGACAGTGCTAGGAGAGGGAGGTGAAGACAAAACCATTTCTTTGCTGAAAAATCTGTCACTGGAATTATCTTAGTAATCAACAGAGATATCTCAGCAGTCTAAGAAGATAGGACAGCCGCAGGACTCATTCAAAACACTGCAGGGAATCTGTGGATTCTATATTCCTTAAGATGATGGAAACAAGAGTGGCAAACTTGGAAGATATGGATGTCACGCATGGGTCCCACAAGAATAGTTTAGCTCATGTTTCACAAACAGCTGATTTGAGAATGCTGTTTGAGCAGCCTCCAGAGGTATGGTTGATGTAATTTACAGATTTGGTTCTTTGGGATATTTTCAAAATATCATAAGATTTCTATATTTATGTAAACCAGGCCAATGTGAGGCTGACAGTGAAAGCTGTCATTTTCAAATTTCTGTGCACTTCAACTAAAGAATATCTATTCTGTGCAGCCAGGCAAATGGGCCAGTCCTGGTGGGGATCAGACAAAATTATGCTCTATTGGATTGTTCTAGAAAAATGTCTCATTAGAGAAGAAATTGTATGAATAGATGAGCAGCATGAGAGATATAGTTTCCATATTATATACAGTTATCAGCCATCTTTACTGTTCATTTGCAAAGATAATTGAAGATGTTTCAATCTCCAGAAGCTACAAAATTATTTTTGATGGGTGGTGGGGACAAACTACCCCACTCAGAAGACACTTTCTGATCTGGCTTTTTTCATTGCTCCTGACTTTTTAAATTTAAATTTAATTTAATTTTAATTTGACCAGTTAAAGTTCTGTGCATCTTGCCTTGATTTGTTTATCTGTTCTTCTCTTACACACTTTGCTTTTTCAGCCTCTGTTTTTAAATACAGAGTAATATAATAGATCAGTACAATGTACAATATAATGTTGAGTACAATGGTTTAAACCATTATCTTAGTGGAAACTGAAATGTTTTGTCTTCCTGTTGATGCTAGTGGTGGTATTTTTCATTCATTATTTCCTTCTCTTTTTTTCCTTATTAATATACAATGAATTATATGACTTAGACTTTGATTAGAAATAGGCATCCTTGTACAGAGAGGAAGATATGTATGTGCATAACAGCTTACAACATATTTACCATTATTTCATGTTTTAAGTGACTTATTGAAATGTTAAATGACTGTAGAAGTCACATGGACAGAAGAAAGTGTTTTCCATACTAAAGGATCATAGCACTACTGTGGCTTTGCTACATGAAATGCACATGATGGCAACAAACATCAGCTGATAAGACAATAGGTGAAGAGACTTATATAATAGATATTTTGACTAGGTTTAAAAGACTAGTGATATTAATCCATAAATGACTTTTATTTTCATTTTCATTATTTTCATTTTGGCAGACAATGATTGATTCTAAGGTTGACTCTAAGGTTGAAACACAATGAGAATTATTTTAATTAATGTGTATGGCTCTTTAGGTATGTTTCATGGTTTTTTTCCAGAAAGTTGCTTGATCAGCATATTACAATTTTACTGGGCAGTGGTGATGGTGGTGCAGGCTTATTTATAGCATCTCATCTTAATATCTCATTAAATAGCTTCCTGGGCGACTCTGGCTGGTGTAATGCCAGCAATGGTGACATTTGCAATTCACATCATTGCTACCCCAACTTAGATCCTTAGGTAGGATTGAAACACTGCTAATATCAGATAACACTCCTGTTTACTTGGAGTTTCAATTTACAAATTGGCCAAGGCATACCAATTTTGCTGCTTTAAAGTTTCTTGGTTGAATTATGATCCTTTCAAAAATTCATTTTTTTCTGAATTACAGGTTTATTTGGAAATTACTGAGGATACATCTATCTTCACTGAGTGAAAGGCTATTAAAACTTCATCCAGGGCCATATTATTACTTATAAAAACACAGAAACAGAGCGAGTCAGAAGGGGCATCCCGGGCCACTTATCCTTCTACCTGTTTAAGATGCATTACTGAAGAATGGAAAATGCCTCAGTAAGATTTTGGCCCATTAGGTCAAGCAACGAAAAGATTTAAAACAATATTTTAATGATTAAAGATGATAGTGACAAGACATATACTAATCCTAAAGACATAAACTCTTGATCTGTAAAAATAAATAATGAAATAAAATCAGAATTTTATTGCAGGGAAATATTATGAACAAGTTATGGAAGCTTCCTTTGCTCATGTTAATCTTCTGTTTAGATACTATAAAAGTGCAATCTTTATTGGCACCTTTGTGCACTGAAGGAATTTAAAAAGCAATAACTACTCTCAAAACTGGGAAATGACTTCATCAAAAGAGATTTCCAATTGAGTGATATAAAGCATTTTCTTTTTTTTTAGTTCACAGGCTTTATCACTTTTATAATTTCATTTTTGAGTCAGGTGCTTATATTACTGTAATTGCTAAACCTGATAGAGATCACACTGATTATTTTATTATTTATTACGTTTCTTTACCACCCATCAGCTCAAAGGCTCTCTATGTTAACTATAGGACTAGTTCATTGATTAACATGGACATTTAAGATAATAACTGTAATTTTGGCTAATAGACTACAACAAGTTATTACAATGTTAGTTCAACCAGCTCATATGGGGTTTATTAAAAACAGACAGGAGGCTGATAAATTCAGAGTGGCAGTTTATCTGATTACCAAATCCATATGGAATAAATAAAACTACCCTTATTTCTTTGGAAGTAGAGAAGGCTGTTGGAAAAAGCTACTGGAATTTTATTTTGGTAAAAATGAAAAACAGTTTTTTTCCTGCAGAATTTCATAAATGGATAAAAATTTTACACTCAACCTTAAACACTGGAATCAGGATCAAAATTTTCACCTTTCTTTTTCTTTGTGAACATAAGAATGCCCACTTTCTCTGCTGATATTTGATTTATGTTTGGAACCTTCTTTCTGACAAATTTTTAATATTTCAGGATTTGTGTATAATTATATAGATTTTAAACTTATTCTTCTGTTGTCTTCTGTTGTTTTGATCTTTTATTGTTTATCTCAGAACTCCAGTCAGCATTTCCAGCTTTAATACAATCAATGAATAATTCAGGATAGTTATCTGGCTATTCTATTAACTAGTCAATATCAGAACTTATATTCAAAGGAAACACTATATACTGTGTGCTAGTTACCTAGCAATTCAGGTTATGTCCAAAATGTATTATTAGTTGGGAATACTTGTGCCCAGTGATATATCTCAAATAATTTAGATTTAAGTAAGCTAATCAATGAGACCTCATTGGCATTGATAGATGTACAACTTTAAAGTTAAGTTTATGGGGTATGGAATGTTCACTTAAAATGAATGCAATACCTCAATTCTTGTTTATGTTTTACATGGTATTCCTCTATTTATATCTGGAAAACATTTTTAAAACTTAATGATTTATTCTGTAAATTCCTGTGGGTCCATTCCATCATGAATATCCTTGAGAAGGTTCAGACTTTCAGTTAAAGACGGTGGATTTGGCTTTCCTGATCTCACTTTATATCATTTGTTGACTTCTACAAAATGTTGCCTTTTCCACTAAGATTACTAGACTTTTCTCTTGGTCAGGTTTAGAATCCTCTTGCTTTAGATCCTCAATGGAATCAGTGGAGTGTTTCATTGGCATCTATTTCAGAAGAGGTAAATGGATGTTAGGTTGTGCCTCATTCAGCAAAACCTGAAGTATATTGGATGCCACGATGCCTTTTCAATAAATAGATAATTAAATTGGTCAATTGTGGGATGTGCAATACACCTAATGCTTCTCTTACTACTCATATGCTTTGGCTGTTTCCTTTTGGGAGTAAAGAAGAAATTCAAATCAATTATGTGCTGGAAAGTTCTTTCATCTTTACAGATTAAGTTCTTAACTATCTGTCTGCTTCTTGAAGCATAATTATTTTGACAGCTAGAAAACTAATACAGCAATGCTGGAAGGATAAATGGCAATGCACAATAACATGGGTGAAGGACTTGATAAAACTCTTGATTTTTGAACAGATGAATTTTAGGCATAATTTAAAAATGAAAACATATATTTTTCGGCTTCCTTTATTGAAGTCTATGAATAATTATCATCAATAATAGTAGTCTATCCTGCCATATATAAGATAGATAAGAGAATATATATGTATTCATGGTAATAAGTTCATTTACATGGAAGCAAACTGTAGCATTCTATTTTATTTTTACTTTTTGATTCAATATTGAATTTGACTTTAAATTTCACAATAAAAAATAAACAAAGATGTTTGCACTTCCCTGCTTGACACAGTCATGCACAAACACCCTCTCCTTCTGAGCAGAGTCTAAGCAGCTCTTCAATATACACTAAAGCTGCTGTTTTGTATTGTGCACATGCTACTATTAACAAGTCCTAAGTGGCTTGGAGACCTATTTACCAGAAGGATAGTTTATTCCCAAATATACCTTCCCAGACCCTCAGAGCTGAATTGCAGATCTTTCTTTAGATGCCAATCCCAGATGAAGTCAGGTGGGTGGCTATGAGGAGTACTGGTTGAAATACCTGGTGAAGACCCTTAATTCTCCCACAATTTCAGGGGTTTTGTTTGATTTGTTTTTGTTTTTAATGCTGCTATTAGTCTTAGTTATTATAAAATTGAGCCAAGCACTCTGGTGAAGAGATTTTGATCATAATTATGGTGGTGTGATGCCTGAATATTTCTGAAAGTCACAGTACTATTCTTGTAGTAGTATTCTACCCTGTAGTAGTAGTACTCTACTTCTCTTACTAGTTCCTTCTCCACTAGTAAAGCACACTGATGCATGGCTTTAGAATACAGTAGTTGGGTACAGCCTTAGGAGGGAATAGGAAAAGGTATTTGAAATAGCTGGCTTACAAAATGTGAAATATTAGCTGAAATGGGAGTTTTCCACAAGTCCAGCTATAAGTGTAATAAATAAGAGAAAACAGACTGGACAAAGAGCTTCCAAGCAACTGTGACTCGCTGCTGGTTCCTGGTGGCTATACTGCTATCTTTCAAGTGCCAGAAGAGCACTTTGAGGGGGATGTTGAATCTGACCTTCCCTGAATCCAACTAATTCTGTTTCCAGAATCCACCTCCTAAGAAATACATTAGCCAAGCTAACAACTTGGAAGGATACTATTTTAAAAGAGCATCCCAAAAAGATAATAACAATAATACCTGCAGCGTGTACCTGTTCAGTGTGCTCTGCTTATCACGCTGCTTCTGAATTACAATTCTAGTCATGCTAGCAAAGAAGCCATCCAACATGTTTTCCATCTCAGTCAGAAACCTATACGAATAAAGTCAATATTTAAACAACTTGCCTGAAAGCCTGTCATTATGCTCATAATGTACAATAATGGCTATAGTTTAGTCGGGGGGGGGGTTGCTGACTTAGATCATCTGCAATTTATACACATACAATTTCATTCTCAATTTTCAAAAGTCAGGGAGGAACCCTCATCAAGATATTCTCATTTCCTGCTATTTCCCACAGATATGTCTCTATTCTCTTGACCCCAAAATGGATGTCACTTTTGTTTTTCATTTCTTTCTGTGCCTCACTTGTATAGCACAGAAATAATATTCAGCTTCCAAGGGAAAAACACACATGGTAACTGATAATTTTACAGGTTCCCAGAGGTTTGAAAAAGAAATCCCCATAACAGCTGTATTCTTTTAGTCTCAGCCCATATGACAAATCAACCAAAATTAATAAATTTAGCTACAGGAATGAAATTAAGGCAAGAGATACTGTGTTTCCTCAGCAACCTTCTTGGAACTAATGGGGTGGAGTTATTTATAGAGAAGTCAATGTACACAATGATAAACCATAAAATATACTTATGTCCTATTGGAAATATAAGGACTGAAAAGCTAACAACTTTGGGTGACAAGGTTTGACTGCGTGGTGAGCCATGGTAGCTTTAAAGCCCTCTGAATCCTGATGATACAACAAACTTGTCAGTAGCCAAAACTGCTATAGAGAACATTTGAGAAGAGTGGAACAAAGTTTGCTGCTCTTGCAAAGAGGTGACACCGATCATAGCACAGTGGTCAAATGGTGCTTTAATGACAGCAAATCTAATTACAGCTTGACTAGGATGAGCAGACAGAATATATGAAAGCACATCTAACCTGGGATTTCATGATATTACTACTGTATTAACACACAAATGCGTTAATATTGTCATGTACCCAACATTCTGGTTGTCCACCTAAAAATGGGTATCATTGCTTTAAAGAGTTAAAGCAAAGATCTGGATCATCCCCCTCCATTCCACACTGCGGCCACAAGTTAGTATTCTAAAATATATTCACTTAAAAATTGTATGGAACTACGTTATAGAATACTTTTGTTTTTCTCAAGCTTGCACTAACAGGGTATAATAATACAGAACAGAAAAGCAAGTAGAATACAAATGAAATGTAAGAAGCAGAAAAGTAAATATATCTATAGATCCAAAGTATGGTTGGATTATGTCTTTTTACTTCCACTTTCATTATAGTTCACAAGCATTTTTGTTTTGTTAGATGTTAGTCTAAGAATTTTGTCTTAGACTAACATCTAACCTGTAGGTCATCTGGACTAGCATAGATCTCTGAAGAGATCTAATGCAGACATATAAATAACATAAATATTTCAATATTCTGTTTAAGTTAGCATATACTCATTAAAAAGTAACAGCTCACAGGTACTATATTTCTATTGGGCTTTTGTAATGATGAAACATTATTTGGCTTGCATATGTGCATGTATGTGTGCAGAACTATTAAATGTAATTAGAATAAAAACATTTTCTATGCACTTAGACGTGTTTCTTCTGTTACTGTCCTTCCCTGATTCATCTCTAAAACCTTTGGAATGTCCATCAGAACTGAACATTCTCTTTCAACTCCCTTATGGTCCCCTTCAATTTATAGCACCATAGAAAGAAATAATGGAGATGAAAGTAAAATGTAAAGTTTGCATTGACCTGAACCTGTGGTGCCTTTACATAGTAAATGAATGTAGAAATGAGCAACCCAAATGAATGGTGCTGATTTATAAATATGTATAAATAAATGGAAAATTTGACTATATTTATGAAGATAGTAAGGCAATTGATGATGTCTTCTGGGTAACCGATATAAACAAATTGGAACAGTTGGAAAGAAAGTTATTTTGTAAAACTTGTACACTTCAAGTCAAAGAGTTTCCTTAAAATTACAAGGAGAGCCCTCTGGACCAGAGCAAAAGTCTATCGAATCCAGCAGACTCATCTCTTCTTACCCATGTAGTACATGGCGTGACATATTTAGTAAACAAAGTGTGGCTGGAAATTACATGGAGCATTCTGCACATATCCTGGGACATCAGCAGAACCTAGGATGAAAGCTGTGGAAGAAGCAATGATAACCCAATCAAGCTGAAAAAGGACATGCCCACTCTCAGAAAAGGATTTTATATCTGACTTCTGGAAGATATGGGTCTCTCAGATAAGCATGGCTTTCTTTCTTTTCAACCTGTAGCATTACCTGTTAGGTTACATCCGAAACAAGTGCACTTAAATAACTATTAAGGCTAGTCATCTGGGCAAACTCCATTGCTAGGACACTGTCAAGCATAACCACTTGACTATATAGAGGACTTTATAAGTATCTGACTAGAATGACCAAGTGCTTAGAGACCTGATTATCCAACCATCATTTGTTGTGTTCTGTGTCAATAGCAAACCTGAAAATGATAGAGACTATTCTTTACTATCCTTACATGTTTTTGCTTCATCTTTGAGTTTAAAATCCACATACCCAATAGAGACAATAGAAACACATTGCTCTTTTTTTCCGCAGCACATAAATGTGACTATTTGAATAATTTACATTTCCTGCATTTTGGGAAAACTTGAACAGATAGGGAAACACAATGGTTGCCAATACAAAGAAATTATCTGGCATTTAGCTTAAAACAATAAACCAGCATACCATTTACAATACTAGGGTGGAGAAAGGATGTCTTCTGTTCTGAGAAAATGCCTTTTCTCTATGTCATTGATGCTATCTATGAAGCCTCACTTTGCACTGTTCATCAGTAAGGTAGTTGCAGTTTTGAATCCCATTCCCTGTACCGTAGAATGTTTCACATATTGTAGAAATTGCTTTTTAGAAAAAAATGACAGCATTTCCAGAGAGAGTATGTCGACCAATTCTTTTCACAGTGTTGCCACTTTTAATCCACTTTGAATGGACAAACATTGAATGTTTGTCCATTCAAACTCACTTAGATAGTAACTGCGCTGTTTGGTGTATGCAACCAAGAAGATAGCACTGTTGGCCAGTGATGCAATATGTGATTTGGAAGATGTGCCAGTGAAAGTTACCTTGAGATAGGCTAAAATGGCCACTTTTCTAGAATTTATAGTCTTTGTTATCTCTATTCAAAATATATGAATGCCATTGCTCAAACATCATATTACATTGCCGAAAATAAGTACCAGGTTATGTAAAAATTGTTCATATGGGAGTCCTGCTGAAAACTAAAACTCTGCTGAACTGTTGAATATGAGACTAAACGACTGTGGTTAAATGAAAGTCCAAATAGAAAGTAATACTTCTAACCTTTCCATCTAGTGCTCTTTTTCTGCAATTTAGTGATTCATGAATTCAAGCCATTTCCATTTTATATTTTCCCATCTTTGTCATCATTTGTTTTTCAATACTTTTGGCTTATATCATGCATTTTATTGGCTACAGATAGGAAAATGAGTTAATAAAACCATATTTTTCCTTATATATATGCAGAAACAAACACACAGTACAATTTTATCCCTATTCTGCACATGAAGTAATTATATAAACCTAATGCTCTTTTATCATAATATAAAGTTCATTGGATATAATCCAGTGCATCTGTCTGGTAGTTACTTTGGAAGTCATAAGGCAATGTTCAGTGTGTCCGTACTTTCATAAGTGAACTAATGAAAGCACGAAACAATATACTCCGCTTAAGGTCAAATGCAGCATTAATAATTAATTATGGAAAAATGTATGGACTGAATACTATCCTAGCACTGGAGTTAGTGTACATGGACATGGATAAATAAAGGACTGAGATTTTTTGAAAGAACAATATATGGAAGTTCTTCTAGACAGTATATTTTTGTGTGTATTTTTTGGTTTTGTGTTTGTTTTGGACATTCTCTTTTTATCCTGGAGAATATGAAGCTTTTTTACATTCATCTAATGTATCTGCTTTCTGTTTTGTTATAGAACTGTGATCTGACCACTGCCCCAAAAGTTCTTCCTTTCTTGCTTTTCTGCTGCATAACTTTTAGGTGGTGCTGTGCTATATATAGTAGAATAATACAATTGCAAGAGTCAGAAAAAACACTTTCTTTCACTTTTAGAAATAATACCTAATTTTCCCTGTTCTAGAACAACCCAGGAAAGAAAAAAATAATGATAAAAAAGAAAAAACAGAAACAAAAATGGAGATTCATGACATTATCTAAAGATCCCATAAGAACTCTGGGAAGGAATGACAAGTACAGAATAGATAAGTCATGCAGAAAATCTCATCTTTTTCTTTATATCAGCACAGATGACTGTTGTATAAAGCTTCAGGATTTATTCCTGATTATTTTTCAAGTTCTGTGTTGTTACTCCAAACACCGGCTGAATGAAATAATTATAGTTTAAAAATTCAGGCCTTTTTTCCAGATGGCATATGGCAGACATGTAGGAGACTATTAATGTAAAAGTAAGGACTTGTTTGTTACTGATTACTAAAAGTCTTTTGCATAAATAACTGTGCATAGATCATTTATGTTTGGCAGTTCAATAATGTCATTCATGCTATTTTTAAAAACCTTGCCCCTCAGTTGTGGGAAAATAAATCTACCTTTCCTTTTTGGGTCCATTTCATTTTGAAAAAAAATCACTAACATTGGCAAAGTCCTTGAAAAAAGTCAACGCCTTTATATGCATTTAGACACATTTTTCCCTCAGCGCAAAGTTTCTCCTCCTGATCAAGACTCCACTGATGAAGTGTGGGATCAGGTTAAGGCCTGCCTTCCCAGTGATCTTGCTCAAAGTCAGTTTCCCTTCCATTATTAGCAGAGTAGAAAAAGTGACCTGTTCTCCTTGTCCAGCAGATAGCTGGTCAGCAGGCACCATTCAAAGCTCCCTGTGACTTTGCACACCTGGACCATAAATGAATGCATAATGACTCCCCAGCCGACAATTATTTCGGTCGGCCTTCCCCAACCAGTTACCCTCCAGATGTTTTGGTCTACAGCTCCCAACGTTCTTGGTCATCAAATATGTTGGCTAGGGCTGATGGATGTTGATGTCTGAAACATCTAAAGGCACCCAGTGGGGAGAAGAATGATTAACTGGAAACATTGCAGGGGAGCACAACACAGCATCCACAGGTGCCCATGAAGGGGTTTCTAATGTGGTGCCCAGGGGCACCCACAATGCTACACCCCCAACTAAATTTATGTGCATGAATTTGTATGTAACCTTAACAACAAATACATATGAAATGCAAACAACGTTCTATCAAGTATAAATAGCATTAAAAGTGGACCAAATATCCAAATACTGTATATCTGTTTCAAGTTGCCACCTATATGGCACCCATTCAGATATTCAAAGCATTGAGTAAATTCCTAAATCAATTGCATTTAAGAGGGAGGAGTTGATTCTTCTAGTCTTTTAGCTGTCAAATGGGTATGGAGAATCCATACACACTATTTGTTAATTTCCATGAGGTAGAAAAATAATTTAAATCATCATATACATCAGTGAATACTAAAGACTGTCCCTGTACATTTATCTGTGCCCTTTGCCCAAAGACAAACTTGAACGTACACAAAATGTATGTTCAAAGAAAGCATTAGTTTCATTGGAATTAGTCAAAGTAGACTACACTCTGTTAAAGAGATGTTATGCCCACTACACACCAGCTTTTGCTCAATACAGCACAGCCTAACATCTATAGACATGACAGAGATAGATGACCCACAGAAGATGCCCAAATTCCTAAATGCATCTATGAGTCCAAAAATGGATTATCCATGGGTAGCCATGGATTGAGCCCACATTTTACAAAATGTACAGCACAGTACTATTTATGTCTGCTCAAATGTATATCCCATTATGTTCTATGAAATGTGCTCCCAGGTAAAGTGTGTATAGGATTGCAGCCTCAGTTATTGATGTAGAACTGAAGATACTGCTCTGGGGAGATTAGTTATCTTGTTAGCTAGGGATCAATGTTCCACCAAAACTCTGTGGATACTCTAATTCAAGAATATGTGTAGAAGAATCTCAGGGTCCATATAGTTATCATCAAAGTTATGGATTATCTAATCCTTAGTTTTCACCATGTTAATTGGCATTAATAGCTTTTACATCGAAGACAAAAAGCTCAAAATAAGAGATATAAAAAGAAATCCTTAAGTGATTACATGCCAGAAGTTAGCAGATGCCTACCATCTTGCCAAGACAATAAATGAAATACTTTGAGATTTTATATATGAGATGCTATGAGGGTATAATCCATAGGTCATATATTTAGAAAGTTAGTGAAGTGCAGCCTTACACAGCCTGGGACTCTTAGCAATATCAAGACCTTGAAGATGGATCTTAGTGGTGAAAAAAACTGTTGAGAGGTATAGGAAGTACCAGAACTGGTGGAAACTGAGAAAGCAGGATCTTTATCGATATGATCACCTGAGAATTCAAAAAGCATTTATTGTTTTTATTGTACCATTTATTCTATCCTGCCTTCTGGTTTGTCCTCTGATTCTAACTTCCTCTTCAGTCCTGAGCTTGCTCCTTGGTCTTGCCTTTTATCTGGTTTTGACTTGTTCTTTAAACCAGATTATATATGTCTTCTTGGCATTGCCTCCTGGTTTGCTCTGCAGTCTTTGTCTAATGCCTGACCCTACTATTCCTAGTTCACTCCAGATTGCTGCTTCTGGGCCAGCCCTGCCAGTAAAACTCCCAGCAGTTGCTTTATAAATAACACTATTTAATTTGTGAAATCTTTCTTTCTGAGATGTTCATAATTCAAGAGCAATTCTTGGGCTGCCACATTGCCTTCTTTGCTTTGTTAGCTAAAAGATTCAGTTTCAAAAGATGAATTACCAAGGGTGCAATAGTGAAAATCCATTAAAGTTAATAAAAGCTAAATGCTTTGCTGTATCCTAAAATCCCATTGATTTGAATGCAGGCTCATTTTCTCTGGGGGCAAAAAAAGCTTGTTTTTTTCCTGAAATGGTTTCTTTTCTAGATGAAAGAATCATCAGGCATACAATGAGGTGAGAAAGGTGCAAACTGAGAATAGCATAGGCAAAGAAAACAGTTATGTTGCTGAATTCCATACTTGTGTGGTTGGGAATATGAAGCACTTAAGCTTGTAATGCTCAGATATATTCTGACTATAATGGAATTAAGTTCTTGTCTAGCAGGTGATGCAAAATTGAATGTTGACCATGGGGCTGACAGCCCAGGCAGCCTTGTAGGCATGTGTTAAACTCTTTACTGTTGATGCAATTCCCACTGATTGCTTGAATTACACTTGAAATGCACATACTACCTGACCAAGCTAAATTGTTTGGTGTGTACTCTTCCTGTTTGCTTCAGTCTTTCAATTATTTCTTGAAAACATCATTTGCTGTCTCCTCTTCCAATCTGGAACCTTTTCTGCTGCCTGAATGTGTTCATTTTGGTACAGACATTTCCAAAAGTCTCTTTGATTTACTTCATGTGAGAAATAAAATTCCATAAGGCAGTACACTAAAATTGTGCTGGCCAGAAGTCAATCTCCATGTAATATGTAGCAGATTAGCAAGGGTTTCTGAATCTCAATGTTGTAACAACAGTGACAGCAACAAAAACCTATTTATTTCCTGAATTTGGCTTCTGAAACCAAGAAATCTTAGGGAAGGCAGGCATCTATTTATATAAATAGATTTGGATTTGAGTATTCTGATAATGAAAACAAATGCCTGGGCCGGGCATTACTATGCATTCAGAAGGACTTCGTTCCACAATTCTATATCGATCTTTATGAGTCATAGTCTTAGGATTATCAAGCTACCATGTAAAGAGTCAAGCCATTTAGGCCAATCTTTTAAACACTGACAGGCAGCTGCTCTTCAAGGTTTCAGGCAGGAGTTTTTCCCTTCCTACTGGAGATCACGCTTGGGAACTTCTGCACTCCAAGCATATGTTCTTCCACTGAGCTACATCACTTCCCTGCCTGGTGGACCTCAGAATGGTTCTCAAGTTTCCAGTAAAAGGCACAGTAGATTGAATAAGCCTGATACTGAGCAATTGCACTGACCTTCATATAAGAGGGAAAGGAAAGGAAAGGACAGGGCAGAGGGCAAAAGGAAAGATGTTTAGAGAATCTTGAAGCTAGTGTATATATTAGACTGTTGTTGGAAACCCTTAACTTGGATAGACATGTCTGTTCTGGTGCATGAATTCTCTAGCTGCCATTTTTCAAGGTAGCTGGCTTGAGAATATGAATATGCAGTAATGCATGCATGAATGCATGTAGGCCCGACTCTTCAACAGTCAGGATGACTCAAAATGGATCAATGGATTGAATTCCATTCCCTAAAAGTGCTTCCTTTCCAAATATGAGGAACATTTCCAGGGAGGGTTTCATGAGTAGTATGGTCCTTTAAGGCCTGCAATACTAAGATAAGCACATGGAACCCAGGCCACCAGGAGCCTTGCAGTCAATGCATTGTACAGAATAATATTCAGGAATAATAGAAATGTTGAAGGCTGAATTTCTTATTAGACTCAACATTTCTGGACATGCCATTCTGTGCTCATAATAGTGCTTTCCATGGTTTCTGGCAAACCAGAATGCTGCCACACATATAGATACTTAGGGCAGGGTGGTGAATCTATGATCTGCCAGAGGTTGTTAGACCGCATTTTCCTTACTTCTGATCACCATATATTTTTGCTGAAACTGATGGGATCTAGCATCTAACAACATTGGGAGGCCTGTCCATTCCCTTTCCATAGATGTAGGAGCCTGCTGTGGGGCCCAGCCATGAGCCATCCATGCTGCCATTATCAGATAAGGAGGGAAAAGTGGGCAACAGGGTGGGATTAGTTTGGGTCACAGACCACACCTCCCTGAATGCCAAAGGCTTTTGCCAATTTATTTTGGGTTCCCAGAATTATTGATTACACATTGATATAATAAATGATGGGTAATGAATTATTACCCATAGTTATGAATAGGATTATACAGCCACTAATGTTTTTAAATGTCAAGAAAGAAGAATATAAGACTATACATTTGTATCCTGAAGTCAGAATAGCTGTAAACTTGAAATAAGCATTGTTTAAGTATCATCTCTTCAGTCAGGACAGGAAGTCTGGGACTGCAGATTCTTTCTCCCACCTCATGCACCAAATTGCAGGGTTTCAAAGGATATTCCCACTCTCCTTTTTCAACGTCATTAATCCTACCAGTGCCTGAATTATATGCGTCATCATGAGTTATAACAGTAAAAAAATTGTTTCAGATCAACTGTCTGACAAGTCAAGACATGCAGTGTTTCTGAAATGTAATGCATGAAAATTGTAGCCTGGATTAGATTTACACAAATTCTCTTTTTCTGCTTCCTTTCATTAAGGATCAGTATGACACATAGTGCTATAGCTTCTACTGTGCAGTGCTTACAGTCAAATCTTCTGTGCTTTAAGAACAAAACAAAACAGAAATACATCGTTCATTGTCATTTAAATGATCATATGCAAATGAAGCCAAATGCTAGGTAGTCTGAATTAAACAGACATTAAAACATTTATATAAAATTTAAAACACTTAGCTCCATCATACTCCTATCGGGAGCAGGTATACTATTTCATGCTTTTATGAACAATAGCATCCTTACACAGCACAGCAGTTGTCATATTCTCAAGGAAGGATACACAACATGAATAGGAAGGCTGTTTTGAGAAATGAATAGTTACAAGATGATATGTTCTTGGGTAACATTAACAATTACTCTAAAACTCAAATACTTTGTAGATTAAAAACAAAATGGGCACTATTACTGCCTGGATAGTACCTCTGCAGAATCTCAAGAGATTTTTCCACTTGTGATCTGCATGGATTCAATAAAACAATTCAACTGGAAAACACCTAAGAATTTAAAAGTGTGTCACTACCTGACACACATTTGTTTAAAGGACACACAGAGAGATATACATTTATTGCATGGACCTGAGGATTGTATCAATATGTCCCTGATCTAAGAGAACACAGATCACAATTCCAGGTAAGAACACTTCAGTAGCATAGCCCTGAAAAATGATGAGAGCTATCAATGTTACCTTGATGTTTCCCATGGGAAATACGTACTGTGTGGCTCACAGGTGCTCCAAGGAATACTAATGAAATTTGTGGAGGAGGAATGGATTGTGAGGTGAGATACTTCCAGGTGAGAATGAATGTATGACTCACACAAATGCATTTTGTGCATTAATATAGGAAATGGCAATGCAGATACACCATCATTAGTGAAGAGAGATGTGGATCTACATGTGCCTGGATCCCCATGAAATTGACAGCACTTAGATGGCCACCAGTTTGAGGACTTTAAAAAGTGATTGAGCAAATTCATGGAAGAGAGACCGATCAATGGCTGGCAGTCCTTTATTCAACCTTCAGTATCAGGGACTGTGTGCCTGTTACTTGGAAACTTGGGTGGGAAGTTTGTCATTGCTCTGATATCCTGCAGTGGGCAGCTAGTTTGCAACTTTGTGGTTAGAATGCTCAACTAGATGGCCCCTTCATCTGATCCAGCATGGCTCTTCTTACCCTTTTATGTGCTTCATTTGGGTGGGAAAATGTGTTTGATCTACATTTTAAAAGGAACCAATATGACTTGCAATACTTAATCAATGTGCAAAGCACAATGCAATTATCCTCTAGTTTTCACACTTCTTCAAATTTTGCAATGGGATCCTCCAAAAATGCATACAGAATGTGTACATTAGGGAGAAGTATGCACAAAAATACATATATTAAGAGAAATGCCTAACATTGAAGCCATTGGGAGAAAAGGGGGTACAAAAATGTACTTTATGTAAGCCTTTCTCCTGACTATGCTTTTTTGTGTGCATCTCTTCTAATGCATGCAATAGGAAAATATGCACAAAAAGCATACAAGCAATGTATATATAAGAGGAAGCAGAAACAGGATGGAATGAACTAAGCTTCAACACGTTCTAAAGATACAGAAATTATGCAGATATGTGCGTTTATCATTAATTTTTAAGAACTAGACATGGATATCAGAGGAAGTACAGCTTTGCTCCAAGGAAGGGAAACCTGATTGTTATTTTTTAAAAAAATCAATTGCAAGAGCTTTCCCTACTTCCATAAATGTCAGAGAGCTGATATCAGATTAAACTGCAGCTTTTGCTAAAGGAACTACAAAAATGTGAGAACAGTATGTAAAAGAAAATGTTATTGAATGGAGAAGCATTACTGATAGGAAGAGACCTTTCCCTTCCTCAACATGACCTCCCTTTGAAATGCTTCACAGGAAGATAAGGAGAGTCCTGCTAGATCAGACAAAAGAGCTCTCTAATACAATATCCTGTTTCCCACAGTGGCCCACCAGATGCCTATGGGAAGAGCATGAACAGGCATGAGGGTATTCAGAAGTGATCTGCTGCTGACGTTGGAGGCCAGCGTATTTAGTTATCATAACTTGCCTTCCATGAAAGCTTATCAAGTCAAGTAGATAAACGATCAAGTTTTAACTTCTAACACACACACACACACACACACACACATGGGGGGGGGGGAGTTTCAGAACTTCCCAAGATAGAAAGATGATAGAAGTGCTAAAGAAGGAACTGTGTTCAGCTAGTGCTCACAATATACAGCTTTGACTGCTTGTAAAACCCTTGTTTGCCAAAGAGAGAAAAGGTATTTGTATTTTCAGTGCCAACTAGCATTATTGTGCTGTGCTGATTTTTTTTAAACAACAAAAATCCACATCTGTACATTGACCTATTCCTCTAAATCTGTTTTCACTATTATAAAACATGAGAAAACCTTGATTTCTGCTTCATTGTTTTCATATACACAGTGCCATGCAATCTGGGCTTGTCGCATTCCTTCATCAGATAGCATGTGCCTACTTAGAATTTTACTCTACATGTATATTAAATACACCTAGTATATCAATGCACGCTTTTCCCTTCTGTTGCTTCCTGAAAAGCATAACTTCAAAATAAATGAAATCTCTTGGAAACTATGTAAAAGATGAGCAACACAATTATGCTTCCAAAATCAAAAACTGAAATTAATCTCTAGAATTTGAACTGCACATAAAGAGCAACTTTGTTCTAGATGATAAATGAATCATATGTATCTTGGGCTGCCCCAGAATGTAAGGAACATTGATAAGCATGTCATGGCATAATCCTATGCATGTGTTGAAAAAAAGTCCCTCAGCTCTAGCATGTGCCAGCCAGCAATCTTAGGAATGTTCCTTAAGACAACAAATCCCATGTGTTATCCCAGTAGACCTCCATCATATGCCATATGTGTACAAACCCACACAATCCTGATGCAGATTAAATTAATTAATTCCTAACAAGTTCCATTAATCACTAATGAGGATGCATCCACTCTGTCTCCCTTATTTTAATAACTTCAAAAAAGTTTAAATGGGATAACGTAATCCAACATTCCGCAAACCTTCCACTCAAAGCATTTATTAAGATGGGATGAAATGAGAAATCTAAAAGGCAGCCTATCCCCAAGGACATTGTTGTTGAAAGTGAAGGTCAAGACAAGAGTTCAGATCAGTTCTGCATTTCCCTCTGCAGTGGAGTCGGTGCAGCCACTGCTGTCAGATTGTCTCCCACAGGAGGCAGGCAATTTTTACCTGTCACTAGTAATTCAAACAGACAAACATGAAAGAGAGAAAAAGCAGCCATCGTGTATTTCAAGACACTGAATGGTTAAATAAAATAAAATAAAACCAAACATTAATATACTTGGTTTGAACATCTGGAGTTTGAGTTTGCGACCCTCTTTCTTTCAAAGATAAATTACAAAGCAGAAATACTGTGTATTGTTTACAAGAAGTGAACAGAACTGTGTGGGACAGGAAATTTTAGAATGTCATTCACAGGGTCACTATACATCAGAGAAAATGCATAAAAACAACATAACAAGATAATAGCAATATACTATACTATAGCTTCCATATAGACTGAGGTCTGATCCTGCTGAATTGTGGAAGCCAAGCAAGATCAGACCTGGTTGAAATCTGGATGTTATGAACTACCCAGAGAGCTTTGGCTATGAGCGGTATAGAAATGTAATGATAATAATAAGACGAAGACAACTTCTCTGCAATCACATTAAATCGTTACTCTTTAAACCATGATGGTTTGTAAGACACAGTGGCTTAGTTTGTTGTCTAAACCCAGCACTTCTAAACCAACCCAGCTCACCATGGTTTATAATAACATTAAATAAAAGGTGTTGGTTAGAAGAGCATCTTTTGCTTCAGTGTCCCTGGAGTTTTGGTCTTGATTTTTTTTTTGGGGGGGGGCAGGGGAGAAGGGATGCTGATGTGGTCCTGGGCTACCTTCTAAAACTAAATGTCTTGCTACAGTTAAGGGTACATGTTGGTCTTCCTGCAGCGTCTCCTAAAATACTGAAGAAGAACTGAGGACAGGAATGGGTTAGGAGAGAGGAGGCACAAAGCCCCTGCAATGCCTGATCATTTGCCAAGCCCAGAGTAATTTCAACAATAATGCCTGGTTAAAATTATAGGGATAGGACCACTCCTTCCATAATGCAATGTTGAAAGTTTGCTGACCCAGATTCAGAAGCAGTGGAGGAACAGATGGAGTTGGAATTCACAGGTGAAACACCAAGACCCAGAGATAAGTCAGGAAGTCACAGAGAACCCGACAGTGAGTTTGATGGGGTATTTTTGTAAGCAAGCTGAAATGGGGAGGGGTGAACTCAACAGTCTCATCATACAACAATTGGACCTATTGAGAAACTTCAGGTATTCTGGGGATTTGCTTATAAGCAGCATGATCCACCTTGAAGGTGGAGTTAGTTCTTGTTGGTTTCAAAGGGAATAGGGGAATTTAGTTTGGAATTAACTCCATATCATTAAGCCACATTTCCTTAATGACCAGTGTTCTAACTTTGTTTCTGTCTTTCATAATGTCTTCTGCAATACTCTTTTTTGGTATCACAAATCCATCTTAGGTGGTCAACTTAAACATAATAAGACTTTAGATGGAAAACCTTTTGTTCTGATCTGCTTGGATGGAAGAAGAGAAGACTGGTACATGACAAAAAGGTTTAAAGTGTTGCTGTGAACCCAGCCAATGTGGGGTGTGAGCAGCACAGCACACTAGTCTCAGAAAGTGGCAGCTACAGGTTTACAGGTTTAGTAGCAGCTACATTTTCCCCAATTTTGTTCCGTATTAGGAAATGAAGCAGCTAGAAGGGCACGGTGAAAGAAAAATCAATCAATCTTATAAAAGTTGCAGTACAATCCTATGCATGTTTACTCAGTACCCTAACCTGCACTGAATGTAGTTGCACTTATTTCTGAGTATACTTATGTATATAACATTTCAGGCATTGTGGCAAACTTACATGTGAGTGTTTAGATAGCATTTCTTGCATACAATCTAATTACCCTTTGTTTAAACATAAAATAAAAAATCCTTAGTGAATACCTTTGCCCATTTATTCTGCCTTTGTTGCTGATAAATACATCTTTTAGCTATATATTTGTCTGAAAAATCTGCTAAGAAGGCTGTTGACCCAGTAGCTAAGGTTGCAACTCAACAGGGCTGCTTCTTCACTTTGTCATATCTATTTATCATCTGTGGTTTGATGAAGTAGTATCTGATGAAAAAGGATTTCGATCTACACGTAGTCCCAGGATCAAGGGAAGAAAGACAGGTAAACATTATTTGATTTTCAGTATTCTTTTTCTGTTCAAAAGGTGGTTTCTCTACCTTTCCACTGCCTGCACTTTCAGCAATTCTAACCGCTTTCAGCAGGAAGACATGAGTTGTAAGACAACCATTCTTACTTTATATGCCCATCTTTCTGAGAATAGCTAGAGTGTTTTGGTTCATCTTTCTCTCAAATTACTCTCAGTGCTATATCTGCATTCACATTCTTCTAGATCCCTTTCAGAAATCAGGAAACCAGTAACTTGGCACATGATGTACACATGCAACCAGGGTCATTTGCAGAATTGCTGTAGCCAATTCTGAGTCACCATGAAAGCCCTATCTAAATGGCCCAGGACCAGGCATATCTAACAGCCAAAATATTTGTTTGTTTGTGTGTTTACCTCCCAAGCAATACAAGTAGCAAGACATGGCAAGGAGCAAGATTGCACTTTTACATGGATCATTTTCAGTCTGTAGTTGACAGTGTTGGCTACAGAGAAATACATTTCTGGCAGATAAGCCAGACCCTATAATATGGGGTTTTAATTTTATTTTCCTCACTTTGTTTGAATTGCAGTTCTTCAGAGTGCTTTCTGATTCAATCATTAAACAGAAGATGCCTGTAAATATATATTTTCACACATAATTAAAATTATTCAGTCTCACCTGTGTGTTTCCTTTAGTTCTCTCTGTAGACAGGATGGTTCTGTCAAGTGGCTGAGTAGATTACTTCAATCTTTCAAATAAGAATTAATGGAAATATAAAATAGGATTTATTGTGTGATGGTAGATGGCTAGAGGATTTTGTAAAGGTGTGACTTGTCTAATTTGCAGCAAGAGTGAGCGCAACCTCTTGCTGTGGACAAAAGGTTAGTTCTGCATTACATTAGGACCTTTTTGCTTGATTAAATGTCAGAAGAGAAACACAATTTTCTAAGACTAAGCTCTCAACATAGCCGACAAAGATGATGTTGTGTTGACACTAAACCCATACTATAGCTCCACAATTTGCTTTTTAACCACTACTGTTTTTTAAACATATCCAGTACATCTGTGGAAAGCATTCCATCTGTTTCATCACTTTCAACCCCACAGGTAAGCATAGTTTTTCATATATCACTCTATTCCTAACCTACTGTTTAATTTGACCCTTTCTTTGGCACTCACCTGACAAAGCTGTCAAGCTGGAAGTGCTGAACACAGCCTAGAGGAGGCTGACATAGCACAGGTCCAGCAGAGTTAACAAATTCTAGTCAGGGCCAAGAGCTGGGACAATGTCAGCGCATATCCCAGAAGCAACGACAACGACCAAACTATAGATGACCGGATTAACATGTTTACAGCACAATCCTATGCCTGTTTAGACAAAAGAAAGTCTTAAAGCTGGGGGATTCTGGGAATTGTAGGACTTCTTTGCCACTTAATATGCAGAAGACTGTGCCCTTAGTCAGGCAATGTATTTTTTAATATATAGTTAAATAGGCAGGTTTTTGAACTGGGTCTCATATGCTGTCATCATGAACCCAATTGTGTCACAGTACTCTTAGATTAGGAGAAGCATCAACCAAGAGGAAAGAAAAACAGATCAAGGCATTTAATTTACAGTACAGTCCTATGCATATTTAATCAGAAAACAACCCTCACTGATCACTGGCACTTGCTCCCTAGCAAATGTGTGTACCTACTGGCCTGGAGGTAACCCTCACTGAATGCAGTGGCACTCATTTCTGAGTACACATGTATAATATTGCAGCGTCAATCACTTTTGATTTCATGCCTTGTGAAATGGCCTCCAGCTGGATCCTCCATATTCTCAGCTGTCTTTTATGGGAACATGAAGGATTTATGGATTCTGCTGGCTCATTTCAGAGTCAGAAGGAGTGGCAATGATATTTAGTCCTCTTCCTATGGGTGGCCTGCAGAGCACTTTCCTTTGGATTTCTGCAACACACTCTATGTGGAGCTGACTCTGAAGAGTGTTCAGAAATGCCAGCTGGTTCAGAGAGCTGCTGCCAGATTATTGACTGGGCCTGGCTACACGAAGCACAGGGCTCCTTTGCTGAAAGAACTGCCCTGGCTCCCACTCTGTTTCCCGGTTCCATTTAAAGAGCTGGTCCAGGCTACCTGAAAAAATCATCATCCCTTATGTCCCTGCCCATATCCTAAGAGGGGCTCTTCTTTTAGTCGCAACACCTTTAAAGGCATTCTTGCTGGGATCACAGCAGAGGGCCTTCTCAGTGGCTGCTCCAAGGCTCTTGAACTACCTTGGCAGGGAGGCTAGGTTGGCACTTTCCTAGTGATGCTTTTGGAGCCAGGCAAAAACTTTTCTGTTCTGGCAGACCCTTGGAAATAGTCTGGACCTGTGAGATTTCTGCTTCTATCTCTTTTGTCTGTGTTATTTTATTGCTGTTTTAATGTTGGTATTTTATATAATTGTAATATTTTACCTGATTTAATTTTATTTTTCTTTTGCATATTTCTGTTCATGTATTAACTGTGTAAGTTTTTAATGTTGTAAGCTGTCTTGAGCCCAGCACTGGAAATAAGCAGTGTGTGTGTTTCTGAAGCCTGTGGAAATGTTCTGCTAATCAGCCAAGACCCAAGGCAGGAACAGAACCAGGGACTGGAAAATGAGCAAGGGCCAAGCTTCTCTGAGATCCACCTTGAAGCTTAGTCCACCTCTCTCCCATTTTCAATCACAGACCATTCTTTATTTGGCTTAAATAAGCAAAGTGTACATTTTGAAAAGCACTGTTTGAAAGTGTACACCCAAATGCATATTCCCACACCCTGAATTGTGAAAAGCATGAAAATTTAAAATTTAAAGCACACTCTTTTCTAAAACAAATGCAAGTTTGGCAACAAGTGAGGAGGGAAAACCATGTTAACATATGTATTGACATTCAGAAATGTGAACAGGGCAAAGCTAAAGCAAAAGCAATGCAAAAGAATTCTTGCAGATTCTTAAACAGTACATGGTAGATTCCTAAGGTCAGAGACCCCTTGACTAAAATGGTTTTTGAATTCTGCCATGTTTGCTAAGATATTATTCCTTTTGGTATTCATGTGTGATACCTGGGAAGGAATCATATGGCTATAGGAAAGTCTGGTTTGCATGTTTAAAGAAGAAAAAAAGTTAACCATTCCTGAAGACATGTCATTTTCTTATAAATGGATGCAAAGCTAATATGATGTGAATTAGCATTTTATGAATGACTAGGCAGGTTAGTCTGGATAATTTTTATGGGCATCGTTTTAGTTAGGAGAATGAATGAACCCTAAAAATATCTTTATTGCTGATTTCCAAGCAGCTGAAGGCTTCAAATATTCAAATTCAGATCAGTCTATGTTGCATCCCTAACCACACCAGCAGAATGTTAAGACAATTCCAACTCGATAGTCCTTAACATTCTACTGTTAAGACAGCTCATGTGGCATGATGATTAGAGTGTTGGACCCAAGAGATCTGGGTTCTATTACCCACATGACAGTTAGTCTTACTGAGTGACTTAATCTCAGTCTAACCTACCTCACAGGATTATTGTAAGGATAAAATGGAGCTAAGTAAGCTCACAAGAGGAAATAAGAATAAGAATAATAATCTTGTATAGTAAATCCAGGAAAATAATTTTAAGCCACACAGTCCTAAAACAGAGAAATAGCTTGTAAATATATTCTTAGAACAGTGAATTCACTCTGTGAATTATGTTAAAATATTTCTATTCTGTTTCTCCTCGTGACATTTGTTTCAATACTGTATGTCAAGTTTTGCTAACAGCAAAACTGCACATTGTGTCTAACTCAAATTAACCCTAGGGCCAATTGGCATGAGATATGTGCCACATATTTCTTCATGATTCTGAAAATACAAAACAGGTGGGCATTTTATCCCATGACACAAACATCTGTATGGAATCCCAGGGAAAAGGAAATTTTAGGATAAAACAACAGATGCTCTTATCTGCTGGCAATATCTTGAAAAAGACTGGAAATGGAGGGCAAGGATTCATGAGCAGATTATAGAATCATATTCAAGTTCTGTCCTCCCACCCCCAGGAAAAAAAGGTAGCTTCAAATGACTTCCAAATTTACAAACCACTTTTTATCATTGGTATGGAACACAATATATGAAGGAGCCATATATGAAGTTTCACCATCAAGGAAACTGTACACATAGCAGTGTTTCTTTGCTGATGGATTGGAAGAGGGAAAATAAGCGGAGTCCATCAATATAGACTAGATGGAAGTACCATTTGTGACTGGTATCTCTGCCCAGCTAAATGATGTTCAGTCAATTCTGGAAGGGATGCCCTTCCTCTAAAGGATCAGGTTCATATTTTGGGGGTCTAGCATTTTCACTAGAGACACAGGTGTACTTGGTGGCATGGAGCTCCTTCCACGGAGTGCCTCTGAGCCACTTACAACATATCAAAGCACAATCTAGAATTTGATAGGACAGATGCAGGAGACAGCACTATCTCAGGGTTTGTTTGTTAGTTTTGGTCCTTTATTTATCATGGGAATTGTTATCCCACCTTTCTATCTTTGATGAATTAGACAGCATGCAAACTTCCCATTTTTACTTGTTTTCGGCCTATAGAAGTTTGATAGAGAAACCAATTTTTAAAGTCATCCAAGTATAAATACAATGAACAAGCAGGGGGAAGGAAGCTGCTCAAATGGAAACTGAGGTTATCATCTTATATAAGGAAATGAACCTTAAGGATGTACAGTGATGAAGTTGATTAGCTAGGAATGTGGCCGGATAAGGTCATAAGTTGACTCAACACAGCATTACTTATATTAAACAACAATTTTAAATATCCTATAATTCCATGGATGAGTTCTTTGCCAGTGAACCATTCAGTCCAATTCTTTGGAAACTAGTCGACAAAATTAAGTTTGAGTTTTAAATTGAAACAATTTACTCTTGAGTAAATTGAACAATTTACTCTTATAAATTTCTCCTACAATATTTAACAACTTTAACAAGAATTTCTCTCATTAAATTTCTAGCCTGCATCATCCAAGATTGATGATGATCTCATATTCAACATGGCTACCATCCTTATGCACTACAATATAACTTCATGGATGCGAAAGGAGGTGGTTAGAGGGATTAGATGAAAGAGGAACCTCCGTAGGAAATGGGTACTGGGGGAAATAGACAAAAGGGTATACTGGGAGGAGGAGGCCCATTGCAGAAGGATTCTTCACAAAGCTAAGGCTGATTACGAGCTGAGACTTGCCAAGAATATCAAGAGCAACAACAAGGGCTTCTTTCAGCATGTAAATAGGAAGAGGAAGGGGAGACAAGTGGTGGGACCACTAAATAAGGAGGAAGGCAAGCCAGTGACTGATATGAGAGAACAGGCACAGATGCTAAATGACTATTTTGCCTCTGTGTTCTCCCCAAAGCAGGACAGGGGATATCCGCATAGGAGATTAGATGAGGCTGGGGATTTAGGGGCACAGATTAGAATCACCCCCCCTTGAAGTTGAGGGGCTCCTCAGGACATTGGACATTACAAAGGCGCCTGGCCCTGATGGGTTACACCCGAGAGTAGAGTTGGCAGGGGTTCTCTCACGCCCTCTGGCCTCCATTCTTGATGCCTCGTGGAGAACAGGTAAAGTTCCAGAGGACTGGAGGGTGGCATCAGTGGGCCCAATTTTCAAAAAGGGTAGTAGAAGGGACATGGGGAATTATATACCTGTTAGCCTTACATCCATTGTAGGAAAAACAATGGAAAGGCTCATAATAGAGAGAGATCTAGTGATGCTAGATAAGGAAGGGAGGCTGACAGCCACACAATATGGCTTCTGCAAAAACAGGTCCTGCCAGACAAACCTTGTGGAATTCTATGACAAGGTTTCGAGATGGCTAGATGGAGGGGATGCAGTGGATGTGGTATACCTGGATTTCAGCAAGGCCTTTGACAAAGTGCCCCATGATATCCTGGTGGAGAAACTGAGAAGTTTTGGGATACACCAAAGCCCTCTCCAGTGGATTAGGGCATGGTTGACTGACTGAAAGCAGAAGGTAACCATTAGTGGGAAATCATCGGGATGGAGGCCAGTGACAAGCGGAGTCCCCCAGGGCTCTGTCCTGGGGCCAATCCTGTTTAACCTTTTCATTAATGACATGGAAGAAGGGGTGAACAGTCTGCTGATCAAATTCGCAGATGACACTAAAACTGGAGCAGTGGCCACAACTGAGGAACAGGTACTCCAGATCCAAAAGGATCTGGACAGACTATGGAAGTGGGCAGGAGACAACAGGATGGCGTTCAATGTGGATAAGTGCAAGGTCTTGCACTTGGGGCATAGGAATAGCTGTCATAAGTACAGGTTAGGTGACAAGCGGCTGGAGAGCAGCACTTGTGAAAGGGACCTCGGGGTGCTGGTTGACTGCAGGCTAAATATGAGTCAGCAGTGTGATGTGGTGGTCAAGAGGGCAAATGCCACCCTTGGTTGCATAGCCAGAAGTGTGGCTTCTAGATCAAGAGAGGTATTACTACCACTCTATATGACTCTGGTGCGCCCGCAACTGGAGTATTGTGCTCAGTTTTGGTCCCCTCATTACAGAAAGGATGTAGCCAGGTTAGAGCCAGAGCAGCGTAGGGCCACAAGGTTGGTGGCCGGTTTGCAGGGGATGGGTATGACGCGAGACTGAGGGAACTGGGTCTCTTCAGCCTGGAGAAGAGGAGACTCAGAGGGGATATGTTGGCGACATACAGGTATGTGAGGGGATGTCACATGGAGATGGGTAGAGATCTGTTCTCCCCTGCAGAGGAAGGCAGGACACACTCCAACGGAGCAAAGCTCAGGGAGCCAAGGTTCCATTTCGATGCCAGGAAGCATTTCCTGACAGTTAGGACCCCAAGGGTGTGGAATGGGCTTCCACGAGAGGTTGTTGAGACCCCAGTGGTGCAGGTGTTCAAGGATAGGCTAGATGTGCACATGGTGGGCATGTCGTGAGCGGAGCCAGCTGGTGCCAGAGGTCAGACTAGATGGCCTGGGAGACCCCTTCTGACTCGCTCTGTTTCTATGTTTCTAAGGTAGCAGTCTTGCAATTTTATCAAGCATGGGCAGACACATTGAAACTCATGAGAATACTGGTGATTTCTTAGAATACTCCAAGTTTAAATTCTGCTGATGACTAGCAACCAACCTACAAAAAATGATAGACCTTTACCTACAGATATTTATACTTACAGGGATTCCTAATGTAATTCTCTCTCTCTCTCTCTCTCTCTCTCTCTCTCTCTCTCTCTCTCACACACACACACACACACACACACACACACACACACACACAAATTCAGAGAACTACCTACTATCTATATCAATGACTGGCTGTAAAGCTATAATAGAGGTAGTATCACACTGTGGTTAAGATCTTCTTAGTATCTGACCTGCAGTGTAGCTATAATAATACTGACAGCCTAGAAGGTTGTTGTTAAGGCAGCAGTCTGCCAGGCCTCCCCTGGGCTCCTCACATTCTCTTCAGCTCTGTAGCCCTCTTTTCCTTGCTGTGGTTTCCCATTCAGCTGAACAGTAGGTGGTGGTGAATCGCAAGGAGTTAGTTTACAATCTCCACTTCCTCTGCTCTCCCAATCCATCTGTTATAAACTTTATTCACAATGGAGCTATTCCTTAACCATTTTGATTGGCACTTTCTGTACATTTTCCAGATGTATGATAAACTTTTTGAGGTACAATGACCAGAACCATGCACAGCTTTAAAAAAATTCAATATGATACCAGCAGTTCTATTTTTGAGCCATTTTACAATGGTCTCCAATGTGAAACTGTATGATTTCTCATAGTAGGCACAGTCTGTGAGGTACATGTTTCCATTTAGCCATCCACCAAAAACCTGGTCTGTGTCTAAATAGGCACTGCTTCTTGAATGCATCAGCCTGGTTGTCCTACTGTATTGCTCAAACATTTTGGGGAAAGTTACAGTACCTATACAATATTTGAAATTCTTGTTTACTCTGTTTATTCTGTATATCATTAGTAATCCAGTTTGGATATTTGAAAGGTCATGTTAGACAGGCTAATTAAGAATTTGTGTGACATTTCTTGACTGTATAAAAAAAACCCTAATTACTTCTTTACCACTCCTGTCATGCTGTGAACCCACAATCCAGCTTTTGAAATTTCAATTTCATCATCATTTATTCAATGTAAAAAAGTGCTTTTCATTGTAGAACATGACTTGATTGTGTATTTTGATTGATTGTAGATATTGATATTTTGATTGATTTGATACTGATTGTGAATTTTGAGATATCTTTTTTGTATAATTCACTTAATCAATATGACAAGGGAAATAAGTTAATATAAACTATAATCAATATAAAAACAGTAATACAAATATGAATAGATTAAAGTACAATCAACAGTACTACAGTATTGAGAATATTGATCCACAATATAGGTCAAACACTCAGATATTCTCCCTCAATACACACAAGAAGGAACACCATAAAAATGACCCTTATCAGCTGGGATGTAACTGATGCCTGAATGCCTAGGAAAATTTGTCAAAAATAGAAAACATTTAGGTATAAAATAATAGATCTATATAATGAAACAGTACTTCTTTGCTTTTTATCATAAAAGGTGGAGAATATCATGTGGAGGAAGAGAATATCAATGGCCATTAGCCTGCTGACTATGGGCTACCTCCATTACAAGAGGTGACTTGCAGGCGAAGGAGCTTGGACAGGCAGAACGGTTGTACCCATCCTGCTTGAGGGATCCTGTAGACAGCTGATGGGACTTTCTGAATGGAGTGCTGGACTGGATGGGCCATTGGTCTGAATCAGCATGGCTTTCCTTATGTTCTTACATGATGTTGTGTGCCTTGTATACAGAGGGTGCAAAAATGTATACACATTTTAAGAAAGGAAAAAAACTGTATTGAAATTGTAATACACAATATATACAGATAACAAAAGATGAATACAAATCACATTTCACTTCTGCAATTACAAGAAGTGCTCAAAGTGGTCACCATCAGAGTCCAGACACTTCTGATTATGGCAAACTTGGAATGTGGCTACATTTTTTGGCAACCCCTGTCTTGAATAATATTTTATTGAAACTGAATCAATCAAATCCCTTAATCAATGGAAGAAGACCACCTCTGAACAATCTGACACTAGGCATTCCATAACTTATGGAGATCTTGAGGGAGCTATCTAATTAGTATTCATTTAGGCTTTTGAATAGGGCTAAATATGTCCATTCATGGGGGCTTTTTCTAGATCACAGGATCTCTTTAATAGAAGTAGTAGCATCCCTGCACCAAAGAACCTAGAAATGACCAAATTAGCTAGGGCTCTCATGAAATATCCTTCTCCCATTCCTCACCATATTCACAAGGGAAAATTTGATGAGGACACTTTAACCATTTTAACTCATGGTTTATAACATGTGAAGTTATATATAGGAGAACAAAGGCTGTTTTCTTTCTGCTTCGTGTATATGCCTAGGGAAGCTGTGGCATTGTTTCTCCTTCCTTGTCAGGGATGTGTGTGTTTCTGCAGCCATGCACCCTAGCTAAGCAGCCAGCCAACAAGAGCTGTAGGTACCAACAAACCAGCACCCTTTATTCAGTATCTCCAGAGAGATGCTCTATGTAGAATGTCAGATTTTCTGGAGATTGACAGTAGTGACCAGCAATGGTTTTCTGCTATCCAGCACAGCTCTTATTCTTCCTGGTTGACCAGTCATCCCACCCTCCCTGCTCAGAGAATGGGAAATTACAGGACACATACATTTGTGGGGGAGTAGGTTTGCATTCTGGAATCATAACACTGACACTTCCCTACAAACACAAGACCTAGCTTTGCACTCCTGTGAGTGCTCCTACTGTGGGCAGACAAATCTGAACAGGGTGAAAGTAATTAGGAAAACTAGGTAAAAGCCCTATTACTGTTTTTTCCTACTATATGCTGAAACATATTTGGAATAAAGCAGACACAATAAGTTGTTTTGCTGAAATCCTTGTCCTCTTTGTCCTGCTTGAACTGCACTCCACAGGTAGTTGCATAGGTTATCAGTACTTTTATAAAATGGCCAAAACAAATTAAGTGTACAGACTTTCATGTGACGTATAGGAGCTTCTCTGCACTTGAAAATCAGTAACTGCAGTTGATAATTGATTGTGTCTTAGTAATGTAATTTCCACTTTTAGTTCTCAAGTAAAACACATTCCATGCGCTAAACTTGTTCTCCCACATAAATATATAACTGACATATTGAAAAGCAATTTGTTGAATATGTTTATATAAACTGAAGCTGGAGAATATTTAATTGTGGTTTTCCTCCAACATGATGGAAGACCGCTATTTCCCAACCCAGGCACTGGAAATTAAATAAATGAATTCCCCCCTCTGTTTCGTAACACATGGTTAAATAAGTGGCTTTGCTAAATGGTTCTGGATGGTATTTCCACAATTCATTTCCTGCTCAAATGAATTTAGGTTGTTTAGGCCCTATTAATAACTACACTTTTAAATAATTCAGGAAAGAGGAAGAGTAAAAATGTTTATCAAACTTTTAATGAGCATTAAAATGTCTTGTGAACTTCTAAAAGAGTACAAATGGCAATTTTGGAAGCTACAGCTCCCAATCAGAGTTAATGGGGCTCTTATTGTTGCAATCTGGCTACTTTGTGTAGTCCCTTCAAAGGAGTATCCCTAAAGTGTGTATGGTTGCAATCTTTAGAAATAATTGATGGTGTGCGTTCAGTGCAAATTCTCATTTCTCTTCTGCACCTTAGCAGACTTTCAGATATTTAATAAAATTGGAATCTCAGCTGTAACTGAATCTACATTTTTGGTGGCTGTAGTTCTTCATGGATATGGCACATGGATATAGCCAAATTACTGTCAAAAATACTTTCATTCTTTGTAATTTTGGTAAAGGCTGGAAGTTTGGGAGTGGGTCCTGAGGATTCAGATGCTGACCTGCATTACCAATTACTAGTTGCATTTCTCCCTAACTTTATTCAGCTTGGAAAAATGCCAAGGCAGGGTACTTCCCCACCCATTCTTCCCTTGGGGTCCTGAAAATAGCAGCATCTCTTATAGCAGCAACAACACAAAGCATATTTTTTCCAGAGTGCTCAAGTATTTAGTATTTCCAACAGGCTTCATGGAAACTTCATGAAAGATGCTGGAAACATGCAATTGGAAAATCCACTTCCAAGGATCCTTTGATTTGGAATGTTCCTTTAGCAGCATTCGATATGCTAGGAAGGATGCATGGAATGGAAAGTTTTCAGCAAGTTCTTCTTACTACTACCATGGTTCTATTTCCTCCTTCTGTAAAGGGCCAGGGTGAGGTTAAGATACAAGAGCCTGCAGGGAACTGAAGTTTTCACCCCATGATGCTTTTGATGATTTTATCAGGACTGTGATGGGGCCCCGGTTATGCAACTGAGCTCAACAAATCCAATAATTCTCTGACCTCTTTTAGAAAAGCTGCTCAAGTTGTCAAGCTCATTTCCAAATGATCCATCTCTGTTGTCATGAAAACTCCACCAAGACTGACACAAAACTAAAGCAAGGGATACAAGGTTCTTAAAAAAGAAAGATGGAGGACTTTTTCCAAAAATAGAAACTCCTGGTCAATTCCCCCCTCACTCTCGTAACGTGTGTTTCAGTTTCTCTTAGGCTGTTATGGCATGATTACTCTATTTATCACCCTGCTGGCCAATTATGCCAGGCATCAGCTATGTGGGCAAGAGAGAGCAATGAGAAACTCATGGTGTTTTGGCTTACAGCTAAAACATGTATGGGGCAACATGTAAAAATGAAATCAAATAAAGAGTTTGGGACATATTAGAGTTATGGCTTGATTATTGGCTTATGCAGCTCAGTAATCAGCAGTCTATGATAATGAGATGAGGGACAGAGAAGAATTATACAAATATTAGCTTACAAAATACAAATATCAGCCTTTAAAAACCACTGAAAAGATGAGAAAATGAATTCTGGACTCTTCTTGATATAATATTGTGTTGAAGCAGTTTATTTGTTTTTCAGAGAGTTCTTAAATTAGCATGTCATTGTGAATGATTGACATGCTACGTAAAAAGCATATCTAAAAACACATATGGGAAGCCATTTCTGTAAGCCTTCAAAGAAGCACATAAATGATTAGATTCCTTATTGATTCTGACTGCAGCCTAGACATGATGGATTTTCTACTGAATCAGTTTCAGAGAAGCAACTGATAGAGGTTAAATCCTAAGAACTGTGAGGCCAGTTGAAGCTGGTACCAACCAATGTTAATTAAATGGCAGCAGGTTGGAGGCAAACTGGACACCATTGCTTTTAAAGAGCTACTTTGTAGTTTAGGTTAGGAAATGTCATCATCACCAATTACACCAACACTACAGATGAAGAAAGCACAAAAGGTTTCAGGTACCATTCTTGTTCCCTTCTTTGCAAGTGACTCAGTGCATTTCACAGACTGGCCAGGAAATGAAATGTCTCTGACAGCTAGTCTTCTCATACAAATTTGCTCCATGCCAAAGAAGTGTACTCTGTAGGAAAGAGTAAACTTAACCTTGTTAAGGTCACCTTTCTATTTTTAGGCAGCACTCTTCGAAAACTCTGAAACTTTTAGTTCTTGCATGGCTAACAATTTTAAAATGAGCCCTTTTTTTTACAGTTGTATAGAATTAATTTGCAGCTTCCTGTATTTGCTTTTCACTTCATCAAGACTTTTCAAAGATATTATACATTTAGAAAAAGCATTCTTTGCATTTCATGTAGACACTTTTTGTCTTTTTGCAATGTTAGCAGAATCAGAAAGACTTTAATTTCCTTTCAAAGCATCACAATGGACTGTTTTACTTGCTTAGGGGGAGTGACACTGTGCTAGCAGCTGATGTGATACTATAAATTCATAGGTGATCTTATTCTACTTTGATCAGCCTTTACCAAAACCCAGCAATCACATTATCTTTGGAAAATGAAGGATAAAAGTTATGCTTTGGAAAATTGCTGTGCCCATTTATCACACAGACCATAGTTGTGCACTTAAGAATGTTTTTAACCTATTACACTGTTCATAAGTTACGGTTATGCATGCAGACAGCAAAAAGACAATTCTCATTATCAGTATTCTCTCCTCCCGCCTTTCAAAGCAATCCAACAAGTCTGGTGACTTCCTGACTTTTCAAGGCAGGGGATTCAACAGAAAAGGACCCACCACACTAGGCTTTGCTCCAGATCCACGTGGAACTACTAGGACTATGTTATCTGATGACAAGCAAGTAGAAAAGGAAGGAATCATTCTCTCCAGTATTCTAGTGCCAGGATGTTTATTAATTTATGCACTAGTAGCAAAACCTTAAACCTGGCTAGTGGTGAATACTCAGCCAGTACAAATCTCTCAGCAAAGGAGTAACATGGTGAAAATAGGCAGCTCCTGGGAGAAGCGAAGTTGCTACATTCTTCAGTAGCACCAGCCTCATAGGCAGACCATATAAACCATAATGCAGTAACCAAGTCTTGAAATTACTGGTACCTGTACCACTGTGGCCAAGCTATCCCTGTCCAAGGCCCTAACTGGTGTTTCAGTCAAAGCCAATAAAAAGTATCCTGATTCATCATGGCCATGTGAGCCTCCAATGACAGTGATGGATCTACGAGAACCCTCAGCTATAAACCTTATCTTTCAAAGGGAATACAATTCCATTGGGAATGGGAGATGGTTTCATCTCCCAGACGTAGAAGCTACTCACTCACAGAACTTCTATTTTGCCAGAATTCAGCTTCATTTTATTTATTTATTTATTAAAACATTTTTATGCCACCCCTATCTATGAATCTAGTCACTGATCCAGTGCTTGTACAGCCTCACCTAATTCAGATGACAAAGTGAGACAGAGATGAGTCCAAATCCTCACATGTTAGCTCTCAGTGGTTTCATGTAATGTTCAACAACATCGGAGTCAAGATGGTACCTGTGGAACCCCCTAGCTCAGTTACTAAGGGGCTGAGGAATAAACACCCATTTCTATTCTGTAAACTCAACAATACAGTCAAGACCAGAACCAATGTAACACCTTGCCTCCAATGCTCAGCCTAAACAGTTGATTCAGGAAAACATGATTGATGATATTAAAAACTGATGTGACATGAAGTGAAATTACTCCCCTGTCTCTCTCTCTCAACAAAGGTCATCCATCAGGACAACCAAGGCTGTTTTGGTTCTATTACCAAGCCAAAAACCAAAATTGAATGTGTCTAGTTAATCAGTTTCTTCTAAGCGTGTATGTAGCTGCTCTACTATGATCCCCTTTTAGTACTTTCCCAAAGAAGGCATATTTGTGATATGTGTCTTGCTGGGGTCCCAAGAAAAAAATTCAGGGCAGAAACAGACATTGCTTTGAAACCCTATCTGGCAACTATACACTAGGCCCAGGAATGATCACAACCCTAGAGTGCATGGGTGGAAGGCTTTTAAGAACTGGGTTGGGTCCCATGCAGCTACATGGATATAAAGGTAAACCTGCTTTGGCTCTAAGAACCCTCTGGAAACTCGAATCCATACAGAGACTTTTTGCTTTTAGATGATGCAAACAGAAATGATTGCTTCTCATGTTCTCAGTTCCGTCATACTCTTATATTCGTATGATGTGCAACCAGTGGTTTTATCTGAAACTGGCCCATGCTGAAAGTCCCAATCACTTATTTCTGTTAGTTCATTTTTTTAAATGGTGAAAGTAAAGGGGAAAAAAGTACAAAACAGAAAATCCTACTTCTCTGCATAGAGGAGTAGGGTTAAGATTAGATAAAATAGGTAAATGTTACAGATTACTAGATTAGGGATTTGTGCGTGTGTGTGTATATATATTCCAGATATACCTAATTTCCTCCATTGCCTACCTGTCTAATTTCCTCTTTTGCTTTGCAAGAGATCCTATGGCAAGGTGCAGATTTACAAAGGCTTGGGAATAAGAATGTAATTATGTTTATTACTCTGTATTCAAAATATACCCATCAGTGTTGGCAAACAGAAGCACATTTCCCCTTTCTATCCATCTGTTAGTCCCCACCATTCATTCAGATCAAGGCAGGTGTTACCTAGCATAAGCACAGTAAAATGAAATATTACTCAAGACATTTGGTGAAAAATACACAGAACCTTAATTCACACTTCCTCTGTGTGCATTTGCATTTCTATAAGAATGGTAAAATACCATTCTTGCTCTTCTGTTTTGCATCATGAAGTTGGAATTGTGCCGCACATGTCAAAGTAGAACATATTTGGATGGATAGTTGCTTCTAAAACCAGGCTACTGGAAAACAGACAAATGTGTTGCCATGCACTTCACATCTGAGAAAGTGAATACAGTGGATAGTGCTTTGACTGAAATTTTGCCGCCTATTTTTGCAGACTCGAATAAGAAAGACAAATAGGCATATATTACCAGCTTTTCAACTCTTCTTGACCATCTACTCTTAATGTATATACACAGTATCAAGATATGGTAGGACAGCGTAGACTCTACTACCGGCATGGAATGATAGGTTGCATTAAACAAGGCTAAATGAAGTCTTGGCCAAAAGATAGTTTGGCCAAAGGGGTTCAGCTGATCGGAACAATTCAGATTTATTTGCCAAATGGCACCAGCATCCTCAATAAATCTGCAGTAGCATTTGTGAGAACAGTGTGCAGAAAGGGAAAGGGAACAAAGTTTTCTGGCAGAAAGGTTCCCAATGAACCACTATCAGAAAAAATGCTTGTAGCGATCATCAGTGTTGCTGGTGGGGGCGTACATATTCCACCAGCAAATGTTAACAGCAATGCTCTATTGTTCATGTCTTACAGTGGCAATGAACTGAGAAAGCTAATTAAGGTGCAATCCTATCTACGTGTAGATAGAAAAAGCCACAGCTCTCAGCGTGCCCTAGCTGACCTGGTGAATGGTCAGCTGGAGAATACAGGGAAATGTTCGACTTTTTCTGCCTAAGCATATATCCGATTGAGGCCTTAGTGGCAAGAATCAGAAAGACAGGAACATTAACAGTGTCAAAAAACTAGTAAAGATTTTTTTAAGGAAAATGATATTTAGCAATTAGTTATAAGAAAAGGTTTCCAACCTAACTCAGCTATTCAGAACCATCTGTAGAAGATGGCTTTAACAGAAAGGTACCTTACCCTAAAATGCATCCTAAGAATCATTTTTAAGTAAATGACAGTTATTTTGGGTTTCTATGCTTCATCCTGATCTGTTTGCATTTACTTTTCTTTCCAGATGAACAAGAAAAGGCTGACAGAAATAGAACAACAAGTTATGTGGCAGCTCTGATGTGCCAGGTTCCTGAGTACTTGTCTACTCAAGTGACAACAAAGCATTGTCAAGCAACCAGAATTCCAAGCAATAGCTCCCAAAGTGTACCATAAATGCCACCAATGCTTCCATAGGAGAGAAAAGGCCACACCAAGGATTTTTGAAAATGGAATGCATCATTCAGTATGAAAGTTAACTCTCCAGAGACTTTTTCAGTTGTTAAAAAGAAAGAATATCCTAAGTGAATTATCTTGATATTCCTTTTGTCCCACACTTTAAAGTGCCTTTCTCAGTTGAAAATAAGAGCTTGTGCTGCATGTAATTAGTGCTAGATGTTTTGGACAATTCTCCAGAGAAACCAGCTGCTGTTTTGACTAAAATTTATACAGAACAGCATTTTGCTCAGGTGGAAAGAAGCTGTATGTGGTATAGGAATGTGAACATTTAAGCTGTGACCCTGAGGAAATCTAAATTGCAATGGACTGGACTATTTTCCATGAATACGGTTTGTGGTCTTGCAAATGTATTTGAGGGTTAATGAATGAAAGTAATGGAAATGTATATACAGCCCTAGGGAAATAAGACTTTTATCCTATACACATTTACCTGAGAGTATCATTGAGCTCAATGCATAGGCTTGCATTGTAAATAGTGTTCTAATTTAAAAGCACCATAATATCCACATTTCACAGAAAACTAAGTAGAACAAAGCCTGACATGCAACACTAGTTTAGAACACAAAAACGCATTAGGGAATATGAGCAAAATGACACTGCGTAAGACTCATTTAGATATGGTTGAACATTAGATAATAGTCATTCACAACCAAGCTGGAAGGGAGTTATAAGTGAGTGGACTTTTAATGTTTCCATTCTAATTAATTTGATAGAAGAATTGGACCAACACTTGGAGAACCATCAGGAATGATGTGGTATGTCATGGGAAACACAGATGGATATTGGAGACACTCCATTGACACAAGCAGAACAACTTTCTGCCTATACAAACAGCCTTTTGGCACCAACTGAATCTATACAGTTTGTAGAACCTAAACCTAATAATACTTAAACAGTGCATACATTCCCACTACATGTGTGCATCAGTTCATTTACAATCATAACCTTTTCAACACTTTCTGAAACCCATGTGTGGTGTGAGAGTCAAAACTAGTAAGCTTCAAATGCATTGATGGTTTCCTTGACTTGTTTCTGATCATGATACTTCCTTCTTTTTAGGCTTTTGCTTTCAGACATTTATTTGTTTATAATTTTTTTTGTAAAATGCCCGGAAATCATGGGATGTCCAGCAGTATGGAAGCAGTGTAAATAAATAAATAGGCAAGTGTTTTGGATTCTATTAGGGTTAAAGTACATATAACACTAAATACACTGAAGATTTGTATAACTGTTAAGTGGGTCTTCATACAGGAAACCAGGGTCATTAAGCTCAAAGGATTAAGAAGCATAGGTATCAGTGTTGCCTCTAGTTTACTACGGAGATATGCGTAGTAGTAATCAGAAAACATGTTGCAGAACTCCACAATTTCCATACTACTGGACATCCCATGATTTCTGGACAGTTTACATAAAAACGCGCACAAAAATTATAACCAAAGGCTCTACTTTCACATGAGGAAACTAGGTGTGCACCACTAGAACAGAGACCTGCTATATGGCATCCATTGTCTGATGGGACAAAAAAGGCTGCTGCTGATACTGTAACACCTTCATCCTCCTTGTTTCAGCAGCCCACGGGGATAGACAGAAATGTAAGTCACAGTTTTTCTGGGACGGTCAGCTTTTGAAAGCTCATTCCATCCATTTTCCACATGAGTTTCTCTTTAAAAAAAATTAAAAGACAGAAATCTGTTCAAAAATGTGCTGGCTTTGCTTGTAATTATTTTGGATGCAAGCAGAATTATTTATTTATTTATATTTTCATTTATATACTGCCTACTACTTAAGTCTAAAGGTAGTTTACAAAAAAATTGAGTGCATATAACAATAAATAAAGAATGAAAGCATCATTATCGAAATTTAAAACCTTACAGTAATAACAAGTAGTGAAAGAGAGGGCAAGATCAATTACTAAAAAAGATATTAAAATGGAATATTTTAACCTGGTGAAAAACAATAATAGAGATCGTGCCAGGCTGATGTCCTTAGGGAGACTATTCCAAAGGCACAGAGACTCAAGCACCTATTGAGTAAAGGACGTTTATGCATACTGAGGAAACATATGCTTTTTTCTTTCCATGGTGTTCAAATGAATTTTTGGAATTATTGAAGAACTTGGATGAATACAGATTTCCAACCACAAATTATGTTTGCATCTGCATTTAGATCCAAGAGGTACAAATTCTGTTGGTCCATTAAAAAAAGACCTCAGCTTATGCGTTTTCCTACATGCTGTTCACAGCCAGTCACTGCTGTGAGCACGGGGATGTTCAACTAAAGAAGTGTGTCACAGTTACCTGGGCAGGGCTCCACTGCCCCAGTTCCCAAGCAGTTCTGCAAACCCTTGTAATTGAGGTTCAGGCTATTGAAATGTATACATCCAATTATATTGTATTGCCCAACTTCAGGTATGCTGCCTTCCCTCATTTCAGCAAGACAATTTCAGGCAAAGCCTGAAGCATTTTTGTTTACAATCTGCAAAGGGAAAAATAGAGAAGAGACCATGGCTAGATCCCTGAAGAGGACCATGACAGTTGGGTAATTTTAGGTTGTGGACTTAATGCTCTTACAGAAGGTGCTTTGGATGGCTATGAATATTACTTCAGTGGAAAATCACATGTGCAAATATTTTGTCTCCTTCCTCCATTGCCATACCACACTTCGCAACAACTGCTTCTATATGTTAGAACAATGACAAAACTGTTTGCCCATCCTATATATTCTGAGCATGTGTAGCTTTGCATTTTAAACTCACTGAAATCATGGCACAGTTATCACTACATGAACAATAGAGTCTTCCTCTCCTATCCCCAGTACCTCTCATTCTTTCAGTGCTCATTTTGGAGACTCCTGGGATGAAGGCTCTGGACTTTGGCTAAACATGCAACAACAATGGGCTTTTCACCAAGATACTTTTAACCAGATTCTTTGAAGGATTGGGATCAAGTCCTTTACACTTTTCCTTCTCTGCCTTTCTAGATATTCCATTATGCAACCACTAGGTGGCACTGTGTCACAGCGGTATTGAAGAAATACATAAGGGTCCATGCCACTGTTCAAGGATAGACCAGAGTTCCCTCAAGGTGTGTGTATGGGGTGGGCTGGGGGGACTCTCTACACTGACTGTACAGGATAGAAGAGATCCTGGAGGATGACATTGTGAAAAGAACCTTCAAATTACATGAATGAACAATTACAATCTTACAATAAATGCCTCATGTAGAAAGACAGAATATGCTGAAAATAATTCTCAAAACAAGGGAGCTTTTGAGCTTACATTATCCACATAAAAGCTCCATATGAAAATGAGCATTAATTGTTCCACTTCTGTCAATTAGGCCTTGGAAACATATTTAGCTTTTGAATCTTTGCATCATAAGAAGCATGACAAACAGAAGAACAGCATGGAATGACAGATTGAAAAATAAGATGTAAGAATATTTTTAAAAGACCAGCTTGGCCAACACTTTTCAGTTTTGCACGAGACTTCTAAAAGAAGGATTGTAACGAAATGTTCCTGGAGGTTGCTGATGGCAAGATGAAAAAATAATGTGATTAAGGTGGAAAGAAAAATAGATTTCATATATAGAAGGGTTTTCAAAACAGAGTATTTAGGCAATATAAATATAGAGTATCTTCCACTGGGCATTCTAAAAAAATGATTGCACAAATACCTAATATGCATATTTAGGTGTGATCAGTGCTGCTTAGAGGCAGGGCAATAAACCAGATGATCCTGAAAGCTTCCTTTGAGTTGTAAAAAATATGGTATGATCAAATAATCAGTGCCATTTTAGCCCTGTAGCCATACATCAATGCATCTGACAGAGCCAGCCGAGAAAGCCTGCTCTAATAATAATGGCCTGATTTATAACATACGTCATGGTTAAGTCTTCTTTTCCTGTTGACTCATATTGAACATGCATTGCCTTGCCTTCCCTTTCCATCCCCTTCTATTCAGTAATGGATTATTTCCTTTTTAAGCCAGATTATTTCCTGCTTTCCAATACGGTCACCAGCTTGTGCCTGCCAGAGGGGAATGATGGAAGTAGCCACACATGGTAGTTGGCAGCACAGCTCACTCAAGCCAACTGAGGCCTGGCCAGCAGTTCAGACCCACTCCCAGGTTATCAGCCCACTGGGTACTTGGCAGCAGCAGAAATGGACCACCATGGGAACTCCCACTGTAAGCCAAAACTGGGACTTGAAACTCAGACTAGGGGTGCAACCATATTGATCTCACAGCAGATGCTCATAATCCTCTGAACCCTGAGGCTTATGAGGATCTAGCACCAGGTGCATGGTACAGCAGCAGTCTCTGATACCATCAAGCCCTGCATTTTATCTAGACAGCTAGTTCTAGCTACTTGATTTACTACCAAGGAGCAGGAAGTAAATAGGCCAGGCCCAGAGTGGAATCAGCAGAACCCCATGACCCAAGCCTCCTCTCCTACCTTCCTGCCTGTATGCCCCTTTTTCCTTTTGCAAAGTCCAGTTCCAACCTTACAGGGTTATACGTGACATGAAGTCCAAAACACAAACACTGCACCAGGTGAGGAGAAGTCACTGTGATTTGGTCATGCAGTCCAGCATTATTTACCTTGATTTAGCTTTTTGTGATTTTTGCATTCTGCCATAAATTACTTTAAGCACTTCTCAGGAGAGGGACAATTCAGAGAGATTTCACTGGGGCACCCTTTTTCCTGTGAGCATTTGAAGCTGGGTCTAAACTAGGTTCCCATGGCAATGGCTTTGGTAGGAGGGTGCTGTGACAAAGTCCTAACCAGAGGGCTTTGAGGAAGCAGGTAGGACCTTTCTGTATAGTACAATGCTGAGCGGGAGTAAGGCACAGTCCATGTCCTTAACATTCGGGATTACATGGATCAGAGCAGTCTTGTTATCTGCTCTTGTGGGTGTCAGGGTTATGTGTTGCTATATGCAGAGTCTGTTTACAATAGCCTCTTCATTCACTTTGCAGAAGAGGATTAGATGCTTTCTGTAATCCCACCAAAATAAAAAGTGAATGGAATGTGAATACCCAACTTACACCAACTCTGCAAATTTCTTGTCTTCGCATCCCAAGTTGCTTTTATTAGGGATGCTTGAAGAATTCCGTCTTTGTGAATTCTGATCTGAACTCACCCAATGTGCACTTCTGGATTAAGTGGATGGATTGGAACATAATCATCTTTAACTGTTGCATTTCTATGAAATTTGCAATGCAGTTTTCAGCTTTATTACATACCACAATATGTATTTTATGGAAAAAATCTTCAAAAAATATATTTAAATACAAATCACATGCAAGCACTTTAACAGATGCAAATTCATATGGAATTGGCACAGAACATATGAGAAGCTGGCACAAACTAGAAATAGGCTTATCTATCAATCCCTTGTTATTATACTATGAATACACAAGAAAATCTCTGATCATTTGGGAGAAAAACAGGTTAGAAGACTACCACTGAGCAGCACTTTCCAACAGCCAAAGATTAACATTACTGGCCCTTCAATACAAAAGTTTTGAACTGATAAAAAATAAGGCTAATCATGCTTCTTTCGCAGGTAGTTCTTTAGACACCAGAGTAGCTTAGAAGACAATGACAAAAAGAGGAGGAAGTTAAATTCACTGTGAGATGAATTGCCTTTTTGAAAGAGAATGCAAATTAACTTCAGCCTTGCACAGATTCCCTTTAGTACAGCATAGCTCTGGAGTGGCAATAGACTGCTGTACTCTGAAAGCTTCCCACTATACTAATGCATTTCATCTTCTACCATGTCTATTTTATATTAGTAAGTAAGCCACACAAACACATTAGTCATTCCTCTCAAATGTCTCTCATGGAGACCAGAAATTCTGTAATTCATTTATCTACGAGCTCTATAAATGACTGACGAATTACTCCTCCACTCTCAAGCAAACTGTGCATAATGACTGCCCAGTGTCACATGGGGGTGGCAGGAGGAAGAAGGACGAGTCCATTAGACGAGGCACATTCGTTTTGCTTATTCTGAAACTGTAAGAGCAACTTGAAGGCTAGGTATTATCATTACAGTACTTGAAAGAGATGACAGCTTTAAAATTCTAGCACTGGACACTTACAGGGCTTTCCAGGAACATATTATAGATTCATGTAAAAATGGCAGTTACTTAAGGTTAATGAACATTCACCATTTTGACTACATAGCCATTCACTTCCAAGAGATTCCTAAATAAAGTTTTCCATGCATTTATCAGTTCTGCAAATTTTCTTTGCAGCAAATAATCATAAAAGAGTTTTTTACAAGACATGCCACACACACACAAATGTATCAGAAATGACAGAACAAGAACAGTATGCAATGCAACACAGCTAAAGCGTTTCTTGAACAAAGCTTATTTACCTGCTGGTGGAAAGAGGTCGCTGACTTTGACTCCTTATTCAGGGAGTTTGATAGCTTGGGAGCATGAACCAAGCATGCCTTCCCTTATGTGATCACCAAATGCACCTCTGAAGGTCGGGGTACCACAACATAGGCATGTGGGATGAGAATAATTTTCCATTTTTAAACACTGTTAACAATCCTGAACATGAAAAGAAACAATCACAGATTTCCTAACTTGCATTTATTTTCACAAAATGTGTACTTTGAAATGTACATGATTCTCAAAATGAGGAACTTTCTCAAAATTCACATTTTTCTCAGATCACACTTCTTTTTTGAAAGATACAAAACTCTCCCAAACTGTACTCTGATTTTGAAAATAAGAAAAGAAATACCTAGGAGGAGCAGGTGGACAATTTCACTGTATGACACAACTTTAAATAATCCATGCTTTGGTCAAGGGAAGACACTTTTACAAATATGGGAAAGTTTTGCACAACTTTACCATTCAATAGCAGTTAATTTTGTACAAATTTCCTGTTTGAAGAAAGCAAGCAGTGAGTGCAAATATGAGTGCACAGTGAGAAGAGGCAGGCAGGGAATGGATGTTAGCTGAGCATCTTAGCCAAGCTCTAACATCACTTGTTTGCCCTTCCTACAAAGAGAAGGCCACCCACAAAAAAAAAAAAAAACAACCCACTAAAACTCACACAGGTTCATATGGGCACAAATGTCTTTTGCAGATACCTTTTGGTCTGGTTCAAACTATACCAGGTTTTAAAGGTCATACCAGGCACTTTAATTTGTACCCAGAAATAAAGAGAGATGAAGCAGTGTTAGAAGTTGAGTCACGTCTCCCTTTATAATTGAAACAAGCAGGCTGAGGACTATGACCAGAGGAAGTTTCAGTCAAAGTCACTTTTCATGTACTGAGCATTATGGTAGTCCAAATGGGATGCAACTAAGGCATGTGTTGCCATGGCCAGATCAGACATCACTAGGTATGGGCACAGTTTGCATACTAGCCTCACTTGTGCAAAGTTCCTCCTGATTACCACTGAAACCGGGTCATTCAGGTTCAGTGCTGATCCCAATGGCCTGTTGAGTCCAATAATGCTCACCATCCATTATTGTGTGTTCTTCTGGTGCATCTGACTGAGGTGGGCCTGGGAAGGACCATTATATCGTAGTTCCGGTCATACTTGGAAGGATGGTGTCAGGGAATTTCAGTGTAATGCTGTGGCCAGTAGCTTGTGATATTCCCCAGGCCTTCATCTTATCCCCATATTGTTTAACGTATGTGAGATACTGCTGGAATAGGTTACCCAGTTTTGGGCTTTGGTGACATCATTACATTGATGACACCCAACTTAGAAAATTGCTTGCACTGACTGGTATTCACTCTCCCCTGTTTCAAAAGAGTATTTTGAGCACTGCCTGGAGATGCCAGGAAATGGGCCCGGGGCCACCTGTATATGAAGGATCATAACATTGATCTTGCTTCCCCGTTATAATTCCTCACAGAAGGCTGCCTTTTATTAGATCAGCCAGTTGCTCAGCTAGCTAAGTACTGCACACTCTGACAGGCAGTAGCTCTCAGACCTTGCAGTTTTCATATCTGGATGCCAGGGATCAGATCTAAGATTTTCTGTATGTAAAACATCTATCCTGCTATATACCCCATAGGCCCTTCTCTACTACAGGGGTGTAGAGCTGGAACCAGGGACATGAATTACCCTGCACAGCCCACCATGGGCCAAATCACATGGTGATGGTCATGACTACTGGCTTCCCTGACCTTCATCCTGATTTGTTTTTAACCATGCTGAAAAATTTCTGCACCTTGGAGAGGAGAAAGTGGCCTAGGTGGTACTGGGAGGACGGGGCACTTCTTGCAGTCCTGGCAAACATATTGTGTGAAGCCACTCAACTAGCACTGAAAAGAGCAGCCTCTCTGCTACACCACTTAGCCCCTTACTCAAGAACAGTGATTCTTCCATGAAGGAGGGCTTGGAGTTCTACCTATGAGAGCCTGCATGGGTCAGATGTGGAACTTCTGCAGAGCAGATTAGTTCTGCACACAAAAGTTCTGCACACAAACATGAACTGAGGTGCTCATGCTGAAATGGTGCCCATTTCCTTCAATGTACACTTTTCTCAGCAACTACAATAGCAAATGTGTCTAGAAATTCATTGTAAAACTGTGCAATTTGCCCATAGATTGGTTTTAAGATTACAACAGCACCTGCTTGTTCAAACAGACTAAAACCACAGTAGCTACTTGTTCTGCTTAAGAAACAGTTTCTACCATGCAGCAGGTATTGAAAATGCAGGAGAAAGTGACACTGACACATTTTAAACACATTTTTAATTGGAAAATACTATAGCTAATCACAAAACATTCAATGTGTCAGCAGTGTGGTGTCTAATTTTAATTAGGTTAGCAATAAGGACAAGGGACTGGTTCACTGATTCTGCAAAACCATGAGGGCGGCCACCCCTAACCTGTTGTTGGAGACTTCTGGAGGGACTAGAGTGGGGAAGGCTGGTTCAGCACTACGCGAAACAAGCCTGATTGAGGTCTCAAGCTCATGAATTTTCTTTCTTCTCTCTTCTTCCCACAGAACCCGGTGATGGAGTTTGCTGCTGCTTAGTTCTGGTTTCAAAGAATACCAGTTTGTTCTTATGCATGGCAAGAGATCATATGATCCCTTTATTAAACAAACCTACTTCAAAATCCATGGTTTGAAGCTGGCTTGTTTAGAAACTGTCCAGATCTTGCTTTAAATTTCACCCTCTGTTTGCTATGTAAGGACAAGCCAGTGAAACCACAAGCAGCATAAGTCAATCTCCTGGCCTCATGGAAGAAAAGAAACATGTGAAGGATTTGTTCAGGTATGTTCCAGCTACTGCACATGGCGCTAACTCATTGCTTGGTGTTACATGTGAAGTAGACCAATGTTTTGTTTTGCTTTTAAAGATATAAAACAGAGAATAACACACAATCTCTGTGTGCATAAATCAGTACACTTTTGGTTAATGTCTAATTGCAAAGGGATCTGGAAAATGTAACATATGGCATGTTTAATGTCTGTTGGGTGTTATAAATCCTACTTTATGAAACAGCAGTCTAAATGAGTATCTTTCCAAGCCACTAGATCGGTTTCTTCTGCACATAGGAAATTCCCCAAGGAAACATTATGAATATTAAAGAATTAGCATATATCATCTTACAGATGATATAGCCAAACGGCAAGTATATTTTTCCCACTCTGTTTGCTAAAGGAGGAGGTGTATTTAGAAACTGAAACCAAATATGCAGTTATAGTTGCAGGATATAATTTATACATTTTATTAGAGAAGCAACAAACACTAAAGATCTGGATGACTTAGAAGACCCAAGAAAAATGTTGCATTCTCTCCTCTCTTGCATAGTAGTGTCTAGAATTGAGCAAGGGAACCCTCCTAACCTGCTTCTCTGTGTCCAATATTCAGTCAAAAACAAGTACAGGTAAAAGGACAATATTTCAATTGTTGCCCCACATTTATGAAACTATGATTCCAGAGATGGAACCCCATTGTTCTGGCTTTGGGGGCCTCAGAGACACTTCAGAGGAGAGGGTTCTGTTTTGGGTGTATTATTTCCCCAAGCTCTCGCAATGGTACATGCCATGAACGAAGAAGACAAAATTTGATAACTATAGTGTACAATCTATCTGATGAGCTGTTTATGTACTAAATAGAGGAGCCTCCAACTTTTTGGCAGAAGTAAAATACAAAGTTTACTGACATATGTGTGGAAGGGATTCTCACATTGATTGTTCTCAGGATAATTTCAAAGCATTTCAGTAAAACTAGTAAATCTAAAGAAAACTATTTATACCCTTAGCCATCACTTGATTTTGCTTAAATCAACATTTTTAGCACACTTGCTCTTCAGATTAAATATCTGAGATATCTGAATGAAACAACAGTGTTTCAATGATAGCTTTGAAATTTCTCACAGGAGTTATACACATATTACACACATATATAGTATTATCCTGGATTTTCAGATGTTCTGCTTGTTATACTATTTATTACTATTATGACAGTTGTAATTAGCAATATGGTTATTGAATATAACCTGCATCAGTATGCAAAGGGGCTCCAAATGGCTATGACTGCAGTCACGCATGCTTGCTTCCAGTATGTCTTGTTCACTGCTCTTGCATTTGGCCTTTCTTCACAGTTCAAGTATCTAGTCTTTGTATGTCAGACTTTGTATGTATGAATTATTTGGACAGCAAGTTCTGTGAGCATCAAAATCTATGCCTTGCTTGTAATAGTAAAAAACACTAAACAAAAGGGACTGACAAACACACTCCATGATGTCGCCCCAAGACTTCCTGTGAACTTCACATGCCCTCCTTACAACCTCCCAAGGCCTCCCCTGACCTGCCATTGTTCTGTCCTGCCCTCCCATCCTGCTAGGCTTCCATTGAAGCTCATGCTGCTTCTGCTGCCTTCCGTTCCCCTCCATGACTTCCCCAGACTTTTCCCAGGATTGAACCTCTCACTCATCCACCTTCTGTTGTTCTCTAACATTATGTTCTGTCAGCAATTTAGCATCTCGGTATATGTACAGCCAGGAGGAAATGAATAAAAGGCATTTATTCAATGACTTGGCGAGGCCAGAAGTAGGCAGGTTGGCTAAATATGCTCAAGTATGCTCTAAACACAGTGTGGCAAACTTCAAGATCCTGACTCATGGCTTGAAGGCACAGAAGGGAAAACCAAGGCACATGAAAACAGCCCAGAAATGGCATAACTGCGTTCTGCTGGTGGTTTAGCAGTCTAGCTACTGCCAGTTGGCGCGTGGGGCTTGCACACAGGCAGTGATTTATATCAGTTCTAAATTATGGACCAGCTTTGGTTATAACCAGATGGAATGTGTGTGGTGCAAATTTGCAGGGGCAGGGGTTGGGGCTTTTGTGTTACATGAGCCCTCAGTGCCCAGTTCACAGAGCTGGAGCCTGTGGCAGATCCCAACTATGGGAATTAAATAATTTACTTCAAACCTGAAAATGTAATGTTTTAGCCCTAAACGTTTCCAGATGAATCTTAGTCACAAGCAAGGCAGCACTTGACACAAAGTGATATCTACCAAATGCCCAATATGCTTAATCTCAGAAAATTTTGGAACTTCCATGTTATTGTGTTATCTGAAACATACACACACAGTATAAAAATATTTCTTTGGGTAAAACACAACAAAGAGTTTTAATTTTAATTGTGAAATAGTAGCAAACAGTCTGTGAAACATCAACCAAATTGTGCCTTACAATGTCATATCTCAGTTGCCACCCTGCAAACATTATCTGCCTCATGAGACACAATAAAGGAATTCATAAGAGCTTATAAATAGAACTTGTTCATGGGCCAGATGGAATGGAAGAAGTCTAACTTGATATATATTAAAAGAAGCAAGTATCAAAGCATGAAACCTTTATCCTCAACATTAAAAGGAAAAAGACAAAAACTGCTGCTAGATAGCATTTTAACAGCACTTGTTCCCATATCATTTTGTACATCAATAATATTCTAATGAGAAGTTTGCATGACTCACACAAAGCAGGATTAATAGCACATGGTGTACATAGTACATTTCACCAGTTTGTCTTCTAAACTGCCCATGGGACATAATAAAGTGTTTTATTTCATTTTTAGTTTTTCACATCATATTGACATGATAGGTTAAATCCTGTGGTGCAATTACATTTAGGGAATGTCTTTTATCTAGTGGAACAAATGGAAGTAATTTTCCACTGATTCTGTTTTCTACTTGTAGCAATCTGTGATGCTCCTCCCCCCAACCCCAAGTCTTCTGGGATGTCCTCTTTAAGAATTTGGAATGAGATGTGGATACTGCAGAGGGATTGAAGAAGAGGGGGCAGAGGGTGCTTTCTCTAATATATCAGTTTACTGGATTAATGACACTTTTGTTCTGGAAAGCCTTCTTTTCTGAGCAGAGAAGCACCAACCTATTGTCTCAGTAATCCTTACAGCTGTGCTTAATGGGACTTAACCTTGCTATCTCCATGAAAGAGATATTAAAGGCTCCTGTGGCACCAGATAAAACTTGGTTAGATGGATTACCATCTTCATGAATATGCTGGTACAGGTCCTGGCTCACAAAGGCTTATACTAGAAGATAAAGACTCTTTAAGGTATTACAAGATGTGTTGTTTCTTGTCTGGAACAGATGACAGAACTTTGGGTCACTTCACATGAGTAAAAAAATCTAACTCTGCTCCTGTACAACATATTTCCTTGCTTGGACAAGTGTTCCTCCAGATGAAATTTAAATAACATACCAGTTGGCAACAGGAAACAAAAGTTGACAATGACCAGCTCTGAGGAGCAAACAACCTTTTGTGCTTTCACATATGATTCTCAGGAGTAGGTAAAATGAGTTCATGGTTTATTCTTTTCTGAAGGCACTGCTCTGTGTTAAAAGCAGGCTAGCACAGAGGATTCCTCACTGAAACTACTATTAGAAATACTATTCTAGACAGCTTTGTGCATGGGTGAAAGAGAAGCTTGTGAGCAGGCAGAGATAGTTTCAAAGGTATTTACTGCTGTCTATTCCCTGGCAAAACAGCTAACTCTAAATAAAAAGGAATGGTCCTTCTGCGCCCACACTTAGTTGCTTTCTAGGATATCAGTGTCTTAACATCTCAGGTTTAGCAGTATTATCACCCAATTACAAGATCCAGAAAGTAACCATCTAATGCAGAAAAATAAATAATATTGTGGCTATTGATGACAAATTAATTATGGCACATTTCATGCTAAACTGGACTACAGTCAACCAAAGCTTATGCTAGAATAACTTTTAGTCATTAAAGTGCAACAAAAACTCACTGCTTTGACTTATTATCATTCAGCTATCACCAAAATGCTACATAAGTTCTCTTCTCACTGTGGTCAGAACATATGTCCACAGCAAACAACCAGTTGTAAACAGGTCCGTAGTCTCTAAATTAACTCTCAGTTGATCAGTTCAGTCAACATGTGATAAACTTTTGCAATTACTATTTTATTTATTGTATGTTCTAAACAGATTTATCAGCAACTCCTACAGCAAGGAACTTATTTTCCCAGCAGCACAGTGCAACCTATTAACATCTCTGGTATTGTTGGTTTCTCAAACCACTCCCCCCTTTATTGTTATAGTGTCTAGTATTCCTGTATTTATTTGTGTTTTTCAATAGTGCACAGATGCTCTCCTTTTACAGTTGCAATCCTATATGAACTGCTTTGGCAGTAAGCATGATTAAATACACTACATGATTAAATAATATACACTTGAAACATCAAGTAAATTTTCATTATGCAACATAACACCTAAGACTGCAATCAAGTCCTACAGAATAGAGTAGGAAAACATGTCTTCAAAACCAAGTAAAGAGGAAAATTTGCCTGAATGCTATTAATACTGTGTGTGTGTGTGCACGTGCATGTGTGCATGCATTACACACATTAACTTTAACAATTCTATTTAGTTAGCTTAGGAATTCTCATTACTTTTTAAGTATTTGAAGTAGTCCACTTATATCTTGTAGGCTGGAGTTATCCACTGTTCTCTAATACATAACCCTAACCCTAACCATTAAAAGCATTAAACCTAAACAGTTTACCCACCCAAATAATCATAAAAAAGGCAGACTGCATTAGAGATATACAGGCAAACCACTTATCCAAAAGATCATCTATCCCCAGTCCTCAGTTGATCAAGCTGGGTAGTTTGGCCCTGCTGCATATTGCTAAGCAGATGAAAATGAACGCCCATAAGCTAAAGGAAAAACATTTAAAACACATTTTAAAGTTGAGCATTCAAGAACAAACTTTATGTAGATAAATTTTATTTTACAATACTCAGTCAATGAAAATATAGCTACACTCATTCAATGCATTTTTCTTAATGGTCCCTTTCTCTTGTGATAATAAGTAAAAGAGAAATTTGTACAATTTTCATTTTAATGCCTAGGAAGAGCCCATGATGAAAAGATTATGTTTCTGTATCCAAGCTTCACAATTTTGTAACTGAAGTCTGGCACACTGAGAGACTCACAACTGAATGTGTGAATTAGGCAGGTCAGGACTGGACACTGGTTAAGAATATGAGAGGAATGACAAGTGGCAGAGGCGATGATAAGTATCAGCAGCAGGAAGACAACACATCACAGCTCTCCAAAATGACACTGATGATTGCCCTGGAGTAATTATGCAGCAGTACTTCTGCTAACGACTGAAATCAACAGTAGCTATAAAGTATAAGAACATGCCAACCCCCCCCCAAAAAAAATTCCAGCCATGATTTTTGTTATGCCAGACATGTACATTCTTTGTAATTCCAGTTTCTGTAATTAATCTCTTCAGAAGTTCAAAACATCAAATGCTATAGTAACCATGAAAAATATGATATGCTCTTTCTATATGGAGATCAAGGAATTGGAGGCAAAGGAAGCAGAACCAGAGATGTGTGGAATGCACTTCTATTAATGCAGCCTTGGCCAGGACTCCCCAAGCATTTTTGAGATTCCTAGAAGTAGGGAGGGCAAATTCTGCTTTTTTCTGATAATTTTATACAGTTCAGAAAGGCCTGGCCTCAGGAAGGTCTGTATCCTTCACCAGCCTTTTCATTTGCCAGTTTCTTTCTCTCCATATCCTATTCTTTTCTAAACTTAAAAATTACAGGAATAGGGCTTACATTTTTTTAAGTTTTGTGTAATGTAGGCTTCTGATGCTAAGCATGTATGAGCTTTCCCCTGATGAGCTTAGGAACCAGTTGTCAACAACAAGCTAAGCTGAAATTTGGAGGTAACAGGATGGACTCAACTTATAATGGCTAAGGAATTTCTGGACTATAAGAATTAGTTTCCAAATCCACATATTTTTCAAACCTTTATTTCAGTCTTATTCAACCTGGTACCATCTAGGAGTATTAGACTCTTCCTCACCATATCTAGTCAGCATGGCCAATGGTCAAAAATTCTGGGAGCTGCAGTTTAAAAAAGCTGGTTCACATCAGGTCTTCTCTGACCCTTGACAGAATAAGGCTGATGAGTTCACAAAACCTCCTTTTTAAGTCCCCTAGCTAGTCATAGCACCCCCAGCCAGCAATTAAGGTTTCATGCAATGCTGTGCACCATACCCAGAATAAATCATCTTAACATTCTCCTAGCCAGTAGATGTGTATGTATTTTCCTATCTTTTTGCCAGTGTGTTTTCCCTTTGTGCAATTTCAGCATTCTATTTTCTTCAAAAATCATTGAATTAACCACAAATACTTTAAATAGTGCGATATTATTATTGCAATGAATATAAATAAATGAGCCACTTTACTAGTAAATGTAAAATCCTAGGCAACTCACTTTTAAAACTAAACAAGGGACAAAACAGTGATTGCAGAATCCCTTAAGTTGCTATTTGCAGGCATTGGTTATTGTTTGCTGACTCAGAGGCTGTGACACAATGTCACAAAGAACGTATCTGAAAAATGATACTACTTGTCAGCCCAGGAAATTGAAAATAGTGTAATTGATGGGTACCTCCCTTTCACAGATTCAAACTTCATTTTTTGTTGTCTGAAATGGAGTTTTAAAATAGTGCTAACTGCATGTATTTCAGAAAAACAAGGCCAACCCTACATCTCATGGATATGGTTGAAACAATTCAGATATCTCAAATAGCTCCCTTTTTCACACCCCTTCCTTCCTAGAAATCTTCTTTACTTTCTTAACTGTGCTTCTGATTTTCTTCCTTCATAGGTTATTAGCCAGGTTCACATGGATCTGTTTGTGGATTATGAATCAAGCAGAAAATAATGACACCCCCTTTCCCCAGGGTTTTCCTGAAAATGGCTCTAGAAATGCCTTGGGACATTCAAAAGCTCTTCGGTATGCATAGGAAGAGCTCTTCTGGAATACGAAGAGTTCAAAAGCCTACATGCTGAATGCAAGCCAGACCATGTGATTTGGATTCCTGACCAGATGTTTTATATTTTAATATATTTGTCAACCTGTCCATAATCAGAGGAGGCCCTTCTCAATATGTCTTCTATAAGAAAAGTATATTTTAAGTGGTGCTTTGGATAAAGGGGAGCTATGTAAGCTACTTTCAGTTCCTCACAAGAGGGGAAAAAAGCACAATAGAAATGCAGTGTAACAACAACTTAAAGTTAGGGCCTTTCCTGTAGTTGATTAATTTTCCACACAAAACTAGTAAGATGGGGTTGTAGATGTAATAACTTCTAGATACAGGCCTGCAATAAGTATAGTGCTGGCATAAACCAATAAGCAAGCACTCATCTTTTCTTCTGACCCACTTAACTGCTGAATGCTTTATATCATTGCGCAGTAATGCAAGGACGGTCATGCAAGGAGTACATGACAGTAATGCATGCACTAACTGCTGAGGAGTATATTGCTAACAACATCCCGGTCAACAACATAATGCTTTAGATATAGCAGAAACAGGAATGTGGGCGGGGAGGAAGCTTGGACCCTCAGACAACAGTGGTGTTTGCAGGAGCGCTAGATGAGCAGGGGGATGTTGCAGAGAAAGTAGAAGCCAAGCTAAACTTATCAGGCATACAGAACCAAAACTCTTGGGGGAAAAGAATTAGCCTGACTTTTGCCAAGGTATATCCTGTCCCACTCATGTTTTAGAATTCTTTGAGAGTGTCAGAAAGCACATGTACAAGGTTAATTCAGTAGGTGTTTACATGAATATCCAAAAGAATTTGACAAAGTTGATCACCAAAGGCTTCTCAGCCAATTAAGCAACTATGAAGTAAGAGAAGATAATTTCTTATAGATTAGTAATTGGTTGAAGATCAGAAAATTGTGAGTAGCAAGTAATGGTCAATTATTGCAATAAATAGGCCCACGAGTATATGTACTGGAAATAGTTCTTCTTAATATTGATGAGAAATTATTAGTGAGGTGGCTATGTTTACTGATATTACAAAATTATTTAGGAGAGTTTAAAATGCAAAAATCTTCAGAAAGATCTTTCTAAGCCCTGGCTATGGGGAATAGAATGGCAAATGGAACTTAACATAACAGAAAAGTGAAGCGTGTTGGAGTAAAATATCCCAGCTTCACCTATATGTTGATAATATCTGACCTGGCAATCTGGCCAAGAAAGATATCTTGAAACTGGTAAATAGCTGTATGAACATGTCAGGCTGTTGTGAAATGGGAAAATGCCATGTTGGCATAATTTGAGAAGGAACTGGAAATAAAATTGCCACTATCATGCTTTTATATGAATCTACAGTGCAACAAAACTGGTCAAAACAAGAGACCTTCTCTGTAAGGAAAGATTACACTGTATGAGACTGTTTAGCATGGGGAAAAGATGGGGATAGTGAGACATGATAGAGGTGGACACAATTGTGTATTGTGGAGAGAATGAATGAAGGAGACATTTTTTCCACTCTCATAATACTAGAACTTGGGGTCATACAATGAAAATAAGTGGTGGGAGTTTAATGACAGACAAAAGATAGTACTTTGTTACAGAGAGTGCAGTTAAACACAAGATGAAGTTATGACCACCAAGTTAAATTTTTTAAGGGAATTAGAAAAATCAGTGTAGGATAATGCTATCTGAAAGCTAATGCTAATTCTGAAAGCTAGTTCCAGATTCAGTGGAAGTATGCTTCTGTATCAGTTGTTTGTGTGTGTGTGAGGGGAAGGGGGTTGACACAGGTGGGACACTGCTTTTATTCCCATGAGAATCCCCACTTGTGGGCTTCCTACGGGAAGCTGGTTGGTTACTAAGTGAAAGAATGTTGGACTCAATACGCTTGTCATCCAATCTAACATAGCTGTACTTATCTTCTTAATGATATGGACATATGGAAGAAAACATAGAAACAGAGCAAGTCAGAAGGGGCCTCCCAGGCCATCAAGTCTGACCCCCAGCTCCAGCCAGCTCCACTCACGACATGCCCACCATGTGCATGTCCAGCCTATCTTTGAACACCCACACCGATGAGGCCTCAATGACCTCTCGTGGAAGCCCATTCCACACCCTCGGGGTCCTAACTGTCAGGAAGTGCTTCCTGGCATCTGAATGGAACCTTGGTTCCCTGAGCTTTGCTTCATTGGAGCATGTACTGCCTTCCTCTGCAGGGGAGAACAGGTCTTTACCCAAAATGATGAGTATACATTGGTCCCAGCAATAGCTTCCTCATTCAGTTGAATGGAAAGGCTTTATACATATTTTCTTGTGAGGAAAAAAACATCCTTCCACTTAGAAGAGAAGAGAAGAGAAGAGAAGAGAAGAGAAGAGAAGAGAAGAGAAGAGAAGAAGGTGGGGATCAGCTTTAGTTGTAAACTGGCCATTAGGAAGGCATCAGGGTATTTGTGTAAAACTAGCATTTTCTTCGGATGACTTCCAATAAAGCCGAAAATGTTAAGTGAGCTACTGTGAAGAAACAAAAAAGTACTATCAAGCCTGAACTGCTCTAAGGCATTTCCACAAAATCTAATTACTTGCTTTACTTTATTAAATGAGGTTTGTATGTGTAGAATTAACAAAGTCTTATTTGTCCAAAAGAGAACAACAAACTATTAAGAAAAATAATGTTAGATTATATATCCACAGAATAAATGGATAAAGCTTTATAACCATAGATTAAATGGATGATGTTTTATCCACAGTATGTATACGTATATATCGATTCCTTATTATATTAGTGGGGTTAGATTTAACTCTGGGTTAAAATCTGCAATTTCCTTCCACCATTATGAAAACTTCTGCTTTAAAACTTCATCATACAGTAAAGAAGATAGATGGAGTCATTCACCATCTGGTTAAGCAAATACACTTAAAGATGCTTCCACAAGTGTGATTAAGTGACAGCAGATCTAGGAGCAAAGAGTACTCAGATTTCAAAATGATGATTGTACAGCTGTAGCCTGTGTCATTAGGGAGCCATAAAACTTTATGTCCCATTTGGATGGAAAGGACCTTTGTTGAAGATTCAATGGAATGGGCAAATCAAGAAATGATCCATTTAGCAGTTGCTGTAAATTTAGAAAAGCTAATGAAACAAGGTTCTTAGGCTATAATTACCATGCACCACCACAAAAGACTTTCCCCTTGATTTTTCACCATTAGGTTACATTTCTACTGATGCCATAGTGCAGTATCTGTTATATTCTCATATCTACCTTCATAGTCTATCCTCAGAATGCCCTGGTTCTCAAAACGTGATTATAGGAGATGATGACGACGACGACGACAACAACTGACTGAACAGGAAGGGAAGAAGCAGTACAACTAGGCTTTGGACCAAAAAAAAAAAAAAAACAACATACAGGGAAAATAAGGAATAGGAGGCAATAAAAACATGGAAGTTGATAGTCCTCAAAGAAAAGGGAAGGTGTGGGGAAACATTACAGGAGTTTTAAGTTAAAAGTTGGTCAGTATGAATACCAGGTTTATCAGGGAATACCAAGGAAACTGTGGAAACAGACAATGTATGAATTCAGGGTAAGTCAGACACTGGCCAGGGCAACTTCTTCTTCCTTCTCTTTTCCCCTCCTATATTATTTATTTACTTATTTTATCTGATAATTTTAATTTTATATTATGATGTTTGTGACTCAATGTATTTTTTGGTATTTTTGTATTTTATGGTAATTTATTATGTTCTATTGTATTTCAATGTATTTTATTGTGTTGTAAGCCGCCCCGAGGCTTCGGCAAGGGGCGGCATAGAAATGTAATAATAATAATAATAATAATAATAATAATAATAATAATAATAATAATAGATTAGAATGTGAGCAGATACCATTCATGCATGGATGAATGCCTAGAAGTCTCTGTTTGTAGAAACAGGAGTTCTGCAAGGAGAAATCATTGCACTCTGTGCATGTTTGAATGCATAGGTGGGGCTGACAGAGGCACAAGCCTACAGCTCTGATGTTGCATTTTTACACATGGCTGTTATGGTTACTCTTATTAATTACAGTAAAGTATTTTCGAACTTCCCTTTATCTTAACAGATATGAGGTCAGTACAGAGGTGGCATGAAAGGAGAAAAATGTATCATGAGCACAATGCAATAGAGCAATAAAATAGGATCATAAAAAACCCAAGTCAGATGCAAAAAAACAGCAGGATAAACTTTGGGAAAGGACCACAACTCAGAGGCAAATTGCATTACATGTAGGAGGTCCTGCGGTCAGTTGTAGGCATTTTCAGATAGCTTCTACGACTTGAGTACCATGTACGGAAAGGCCCTGTACTACGACCAATGACCCTGCCAAATGAACTGTTGATAATGACTGGACATGGAGCAAGGCATCAGGTTTTTAATTTAGGGTGCAGGCAGGTTCATGTTGTAGAAGGCATTCCATCAAGTAACTTGGCCACAAACCAGTTAGTTAGTTTCACATGTGGTGAACAGGACCTTGAAGTGGCTTGGAAGCAAAATAATAGGTCTAGCCCTATCTAAGAATAACAAATCTCTTTCTTTTCCTGTGCATCACCAAAATGTTACCAAATACTATAATTTCCCAACCAGGCAAATGCTACACTAAGACTTTTAACATCCAATCAATGGAGAAAGATGGTCTTCTGCAAGCATAATAAATATATTCTGAACTAACTGTTGATGTTATATAGCTCCTATTAAGTACAACTTTGGCTCAGTCAAGCAAGAGGTGCATATAGTGTGGAACAGAAGTATTTTGAGATGTAGTATTCTGCATTGCTGTTTTATCCCTGCTTTCCCAGTTAAGCATTTTGAACAACATACATTCACTATTGAGAACACCATAAGCCCTTAACAGATTGGGAACCAGTGTGCTGCTGTGTTAGGCCGACATCAGCAGATTTTCACACACTAAATGTGTGCTTGCTTTGTCTTTGTTTTTTTAGGCCCTTTAAACAATCAAAATTTCTGTTCTCTAAATATTTCAGCCACCTGCTCCAGCCTTTAGGGAAACAAACTTTTTAAATAAATTTACAGTTCAAAACTTAATTGCAAGCAAGTTAATAAAGATGCATGCAAAAATATTTGTGGTACCTCAATTATGACAAATAAAGAATTGCAAGGCTTTGCCTGCATCAGTTTCTTTCCTGGGGCATCTTTTTTAAACCTAGTTATACTGCAATATTTTTTGTTTCATCTGTTTCTCTTATGCACTCTCGACAGCTTCAAATTAAATCAATGTTATCAATATAGAAGAACAGAAAGCCTGTGGATCTAATTAGTTCTCCTTATTGGCCCAATTTGTTATCAATTTCATTTAATACAAACTTCAAGAGAAAAGGCTGAGAAGCATTTGCAAGGAAAATTACCTTGAGAAATATTTTCCATGTCTTCAGCAACAGCTGAACTTGAAATGCAGATTAATAAAAGAGAAGACTGACCAATTTGCAATGAAATGGCAGTTCCTGTTCATCCTTCATATTATAACTCAGAAGAGGACTAAGCTGCTTGCCTTTATGATCTTCTCATTCTTAATGCCTCGTTCAAGCTCCAGTTAAATCAGAGTCCGGGTTAGTTCTGACAGCTTCAGTTGACTTAAAACAACAGGAGTGAGCCAGTGTTATCAATTATATGGTGAGCAATAGATCAGAAAGTGCATGTAGAATGCTGATTGAACCATGGATTGTCACTGCACACTGAACAATGTATAAATGAATTCTAGAGTTTCTAGGCTTAGATAGTTTTCCTAGATTAGATAGAAATACACTTGTCTGCATACAGAAGTCTTCGCAAAAGTGGTGCTGTGAACAGTAGGCTAGCATTGCATGGGAAAATCAAACTGATTTTCTTCTGTTCATCTCCAAATATGTTCTTAAATTTCCATAAGCGCTTGTTAAAGCAAATAACTGTACTGAAAAAATTAGTGAAGGATTAAGTCTGAATATCTATGTTCAGATTTGTGCATTATTCCAAAAGGTGTGGATCAGGTCAGTTTGAACTGGAATTCACAAAGAATGCATTCCTCAAGCATCCCTACTCAACAAAGACAGCTATCTGCTGGGACAGTACATTGTAAGGGTGGTAAACCTGCATGTATCAGGTGAAGGTGGTTCAGCAGCAGAGCACTTGCTGTCTATTCAGGTTACTCTAGGTTCAGTCTCCAGCATTTCCAGATAGGACTGGAAAAAGGCCTGCCTGAAATCCTAGAGAGCCACTACTGGTCAGTTTTGAAAATCCTTGGAAAGGTGAACCTAAGGGTTATTCAGTATAAGGCATGTTCTGATGGTCCTCTCATTGTCTTCATCTGGATTTTATTTTCCTTTCAATAAAAGTTATTTGCCATGATACAAGATTGAAGTTAATGAATTTACAGGCAAAGTACTTATAATTAGAAAAGTAGGGAAGCTGCACAATATTCAGCAGGGGAAGTCACAATATTCCTATGGTTGCTAAGTTTAAATGAAAGGAGATTCTACCTAGCGTCAATCAGATGCTGAGCAAAAGAAATCCATCCAGAATCAGTGTGTCCTCTTCTGGCATGGCTTGAAAGAAATTGGAAGTGTCTATAGAAAATTGAAGTTCAGTGTTATGTTTGAACCAGGGCTGGTGCCACATGTAGGCATCTTTAGATACGTGTCAAAGGCCCACATTCCAGCAAGGGTCCTCTTGAACACTGCTTGTTTACCTACTTGACAAGTCCGTATGTCTATCATAAGAATGAAAAACACCAAGAATGCTCAGTATAGAATTGGCTCTTACCTTCTTTTATACAGACACAAGGTAAGCTAACGTTGTTGCTAATAAATGAAAACAGGAACAGTGTGCATAGCAGATCTCAGAGCAAACCAAAGACTGCTGAATAAATAGCAAACGAAAATGGAATTGATGGTAGAGTATTTAACAGATTATAGAATCAAGTGCTGTGCTTGACATGTATGTGGGCAATCCACTATCCCAGGTTTCAGTAAAGATTCAGTATCTCCATTTACACTTATCATAACACTTACAAATTCTGCAAAATCACAGCCTTGATCTGTTAGATTTTTTTTTCCTCTTGGGAAAATGTGTGGAAGGAAAAGCTGTACTGTGGAGTCTAATATGGCACCCATAGCTGGATGACAGAGTGCTAGCTTAGCATGCAGTTCCAGCCTCAAATTGGTTTTAGCAAAGCTTAGTTAACAGCCTAGGGAGGAGAGTGGATAGCACCTGCTGGTTAAATGAATGAATGGGTTCTTTCCATATAAGAAAGCCATTAGTACTGAAGAGAAGACTAAATCAGCAAGGAAGATTACTGGCAACTGAAAAGACAAGATTCAAGAACTATTACAGAATTCACCCTCCATTTCAGAGCCTGAAGCTTAGGGAGAATTACATGAGAACTGCACTGAGAAATTCCATCTCCCAACATACATGAAACCAAATTTTACTATGATGCCACAAGTGCTTGGAAATATAAAAATGCAAGGAAGGTGATCCTGTTTGTCAAGTGCCACATGTTGCCTTTATAAAAACATTCAATACTGCGAATTCTTCCAATGAAAAGAGTAGTTCAGTGAAGGGACAAAAATGGAAGAAGACTGGCAATGAGAGACAAAAGACAGAGGAAAAAGAAGAGGCTGGAGCATTCAGATGTATTCAATATATTTTAATATGAACATGTTTATGTTTATGTAAGACTAGCTATGCTAATGGGAAGACAAAAATGTCAAATTATGTAGCATTTCATATTTAAGACCTGGGATAGGAACCTAAAAGGGGAGTTTTGAGTTGGATTAATTGGATATTCCCCTAACAGTGTTTAAATCCTAAAGAGTAATGCCATTCTTAATAGTATATTTTCCAAGCACCATTTTTAAAGCTCTTAACACACTATTTAAATTATTTATAAAGATGGGCCATAAGCATCACCAATCCCAAATGTATGTAATATATGGTGCTAATAAACACCGCTATATATTATATGGTACTAATAAACACAGCTTTAACTGTGCAATCACAGATCCAGGACTGGTTGACAGTTCAAATTCCCTACTCTCAGTGAAAGGGTTTGTAAGTTGTGTGAAGGTGGATTTTACACAAGACTCTGTTTTATTGCACTGTAAGACCTACCTCATTTTTAGGCTGACTTTCCTGGATGCCATTTCTGAAATGTATAAATACCAAACCAACAGCAAAACAGAAAGCCTTTTCTGGGGCAGGTACAAGTGTGTGAGAGGAGAAGGAACTTCAGCACTCGCCCATTTGGTCATATGTACGGGCTGACTTTGTTTAATGGCTGCCATTATGTGGTAGAGCTTATTTCCTCTGTTTTAAGTGCAATAGTTCTCTGTTCTACAGATTCTTGAACAATTATGGAACTTGCTCGGGCTCCATGAATACCAAAGTTGTTTAAGCCTGCTTAGAAGAGCAGTTTAACAGTTACGATACTCTTTTTGATTTATGTAATATGTGGGACATGTGATGAGCTTACTAATAAATTTGAATCTAATAGTCTTTTGCTATAACATAAAGTATTTTGATGGGGTTTGGGGCCCCTACCTTTACTCCTCTATGCTGCACTGACCTGTCTCTCCACAAGCAAGATCCTGCAAAACTGTCACAGTAGCTTCACTTTGTGGACTTTTGTGACATCTAGACTGAGGTTCACAAGTAATCTTCCACACATGTAGATCTGTCCATAAATGGAAGGAAGTGGTATCCTGAAGAAGCTTCTATGAATGGAAATATGGTGGGGAAAAATCATAATTCCCCCTTCCTAAGCAGGCATTCCCAGACTCCAGAGTTTTCCTCAGTGCTCTGGAGGCAATCAAATGTTGAGCCAAGACCTGAATAGATTCCTAGAACCCTACGTACAATTATCTGTTCTAATTATCAATTACACTAAATACATTTGATTTCTGGGACTTTAAAGGTCAAGATACATCATTATCTTTTCACCTTATAAGTGAAAGTGATACTCATTATCTCACAGAACTACCCAAGCATGTTTACTGTATATTGCTGTAGAGATCTTTCTTACTACCACTGAAATTACTTTGGGAACTGGCCAGATTTCTATATGAGTGTTGCCTGTTTCTGTTAATAATACTCGAGTCAATCTAATATCATGCTATCTCTTTCGTAACTCCATATATTCGCTGAGCACTAATCTAGAATTTATGTCCTAACTTGCAATTTATTTTGGGTTTGTGTTGAAGAGATAAAATGCTACATATACAACATGAGACAGAGACAGAAACCAGAAAGAGACAGACAGACCTTTTAGTTTTCTGATTTTTTTGGATATATGTCATTTATAACAGCAAGATGCTAAACACATTTTCTTACACAATTTTTCCCTATAAAGTGAAATCTGAGGCAGTAAGGAATAGATTTGTGTATAAATAAGGCACAAGCAAATATTAAATATTGAAATTATTTGACCCAGTTCTACTGGTCAGAAGAAACTGATTCCAGATATAAGTTTCATTGCCATCATTTAACCAAATAGGAGGACTGAAATATCCGCATTTACCCTATGTTTAGTGTGATATTACACTGAATTACTTTAAAAGTGGTTCATTAATATGCCAGACATCTTGCCACTCTAACGTGTTGCCATCTGGTCCATTTGCTCCACATTGCTATTGGCACATGCCCTGTTCCCTTCTAGCCCAGAAGACGCACTGCAATGTTTGCCCTTTTGCTACTCAGGAGTTCTTTTCAAATTGCTACAAACATTTGAGTCAATGGAAGTGAGGCATGAAAATACTTTTATGCACTGAAAGCTCTCATTTCCACATGAGGCTAGCAGAAGAAAATGAGAAGAACTCCAACCTCATCAGGGCTGGTGTATTTTCATTTTAATTCTGGGGTTTGGTCAAATTTGGGAATAATGTCAGCAACTTCTCCTCTCCCACAAAATGAAAGGGGAGGTGGCTTGCCCTTCTGGACTGAAGAGATTGTCTTACCTTGTCATTAATTTATGTACCCCCACCATTTTAAATCTCCTCCCCACAAGAAATGACTCCTGTGGGTAGCACAGAAGCCTTCCTGTCAGAATTACAGACTGTTCTCAGGAAAAGAGGAACTTACTTATTTATCAAGTATTTATTATTAGATCTGTGTCCATCTTTTCTTTATTTTCCATTTCAGAAGCCTGGAGTTCAATTCATGCTGTCTAAAATTGAACTGAAATGGGCACAAGTGCAAATAAGATTGGAAATTGAGGGCCACTTCTAACCATTATGGAGAACCACTGCAGTCTAATCATTAGAGTCTTGGACTAGATCCAGATTCTAGTCCTCACTCAGCCATGGGGCTCACTGCATGGAATGGGCAGTCTAACCCAGTGATGGCAAACATTTTAAAGACTGAGTGCCCAAACTGCAACCCAAAACCCACTTATTTATCGCAAAGTGCCAAAATTACAATAAAACCTGAAAACTGAGGTTTTAGTTTAGAAAAAACGCATCACAGCCAGTCCAAGGAAATATATATATATCCTTGGCAGCGCACGGACACACACACACACACACACACACACACACACACACACACATATATCCTTGGACCGGCCATGCGAAAGCTCGAATGAGTAACATGTGACATTATTCCCCGATGCCGCTACTCATTTCCAAGTATGCGCAGGGCCCCTGTGTGCGCTGTTATCCAAAGCTCAGCTGCTGCAGTGATGCTGGGGTGACTTGGCTCATGTGCTGACAGAGAGGGCTCTGTGTGCCCACTGGGACATGCGTGCCATGGGTTTGCCACCACTGGCCTAACGCTACCCTGGTGCACTGTTTTTGCATCCCTAACCCTACCCTGGTGCACTCCCTAATCCTAATGTAGGACTAAAGTTCTATTGAAAAGAGGGCAATTTTGAAAAAGTCTTCCTTGAGGAGCTTTTTCTGCACAGCTCATCCTTTCAGCGCATTCTAAACACATTCCAACCCTCAGAATCATGCCAGGACAACTCATTTTTGTAACCCTAACCCTACACTGGTGCACACCCCTCACCCTAATATTGGGGTAAAATACCATTGAAAAGAGGGCAATTTTGAAAAAGCCTTCCATAAGGAGCTTTTTCTGCACAGCTCAACATTCCTGCCCATTCTAAACACATTCCAACCCTCAGAATCATGCCAGAAAACCCTGTTTTTGTAACCCTAACCCTACCCTGGTGCACACCCCTCACCCTAACATACAGGTAAAATTCCATTCAAAATAGGGCAATTTTGAAAAAGCCTTCCCTGAGGAGCTTTTTCTGCACAGCTCAACATCCCTGCCCATTCTAAGCACATTTCAACCATCAGAATCATGCCAGGACACCTCATTTTAATCACCCTAACCCAGTGATGGTGAACTTTTTAGAGACCGAGTGCCCAAACTTCAACCCAAAACCCACTTATTTATTGCAACGTGCCAACACTGCAATAAAACCTGAAATCAGTCAGTCCAAGCATCTCTCTCTCTCTCTCTCTCTCTCTCTCTCTCTCTCTCTCTCTCTCTCTCCTTGGCAGCACACTGACCAGCTATGCAAAAGCTTGGACAAGTTGAAGCTAAGGTGTCACACCTTGTGACATCATCGCTGGGCACCACTACTCCTTTCCGAGCAGGCGCATGGCCCCTATGTGCACTGTTATCCAATGCTTGGCTGCTGGGGTGATGCCAGGGTGACTTGGCTCACTTGCCGACAGGAAGGGTTCTGTGTGCCCACTGTGGCTCGCGTGCCATAGGTGCACCACCACTGGTCCAGCCTAATTCACAGAGTCATTGTGAGGATAAATTGAAGAGGAAAATTGCTGCAAAAGTCACTTTCCAGGAAAAAAGATAGGATGTAAACATAATAATTAAAAATTAATTAAAAGCCATAGAACAAAAACAACAGGGAAAAAAACAGCCAGCTTTTCCATGTCAACATCATCCTTTGAACTGTTTATTTCAACTACCAAGTATAGAAGAAGGAAGAAGAAATATATTTAGAAATAGTAATTTTACTATAGCATTTGACTATATTTGCCATATCAAAGCAACCCCATATATCTGAATAAATAACCAGACAAAATGGTCATGTTGTTTTAGTTGTAATAATATTTAAGTTTCAGCTCATTAGTAGTTTGGTAGTATTTTGAAACTTATACAATCAAAGATTTTTTTATTTATTAAAGCCTGTTATTTTAACATCCTTAAATTCAATCCTGATAATTTCATAATTTGAAGAGGAGATAGATTTGGAAAGTTTTATGCTTGTTTGTCATTCTTTGAAATGTAAAGACACATCTGTACCTTTATTGCTAGTCAACATTCCATACTTCACTTAACTGCACAGTTGTCCATGTACGTCTCTGCATGAAAATGTTGCTGCATTCAAAATCTTTGCACAGGATCTGTCATCTTCAAGGAAAACAGAGGACTAAACAAGAGTCCCTGGTATAATTTGTGTGTCTGGCATTACTTTAGAAGGCCCAGATGGTGAAAAAGTATATAAAATTTCTCTGTAAGGCTATGAGTCAGCAAGGCTATGGGTTGTGCAAAATGTGTAGCTTAACTGACAATATGCTGAATCCTCTTTAATTGCCAGCCATGAATTACTTCCTACTTGCTGCCTAATGTGTGTGGAGTGCAGCTCTTAATGACATCACTACCCACTTTCACACTTTATTGTCACACTAAAAAGAAGTTCTGTTCCCAAGATAAAGGACAACTTCAACCTCCTGAATGTGGAAGCCAGCCATCAGCTCATGCTAACAGAACATACAGTTAAGGACACTGTCAGAATCAGAGTAGAACATTTTCTAAATCATTTGCAATCGCCACCCACAGTGAGTTGTTAATGCCACATTGGCACTAATCAACAGCATATTGTTTATTACTGTCAACAAACACTTCTCTGTTCTCTCACTTGACCAGCCAGCAACAATACTGGGCTGAGAAACAGCCAAGCTAATGTCAAGGGTGGTTTTGGAATGCTCTAAAGAACTGCTTTACCAGTTGACTATAAAAGTTGACCATAACGCTGCTGCAGCTTTGACATAAACAAAACAATGGAACCATATGGAACCACATTTTAGGTACTAGCAGTGAAACCCTTGGCATCACAGGAACCGCATCCGTTTCCATTTTCCCACTGGAAAGAAGCCAGGGGATAGAATGTCATTCAGGTTTTCCATACTTGCTTACATACTGGAGATCATATTGGAACAGGAAAATCAGTATCATGAGACAATTACAAATGGGAAGAAGGTAAAGGATTATCAAGACTGGTTCTTTCAAAACACAATTTTCTTTAGAATTACTTAAGTAATATTTAAGTTTTGGTGAGCAAAAGGCTGGTACTGTTCTACACTTACTGAATATTAACCTCTACTACTTTCTTGGAACTTGTTCAGACTTGTAGGTTTGTTTTTTGTTCACAGCAGTACTAAATGTGGAGGGTAATCAAGCTATCACAGAACAAATGCTGTGGAGAGCAAAAGTTATAATTTGTGCACAAGCTGTTGGGTGCTGTGGTTCCTCCTTCGCACATTTGCTCCTGTCGAGGCTCTGGTCGAACTGTGGAACGGAGAGATGACCAGGGCTGTGGACACGATCGCTCCCAAGCGTCCTCTCCCACCGGGCAGAGTCCGCTCTTCCCCTTGGTATACACCTGAATTACGGGCGATGAAGCGAGTTGGGAGACGGCTAGAGCGTAGGTGGAGGAAATCACGGGATGAATCTGACCGAACACACTTGAGAGCCCACTATCGGGCCTATGCTGTGGCGGTGAAGGCGGCAAAAAAGAAGTTTTTTTCTGCTTCCATTGCCTCCTCACAATGCCGTCCAGCGGAGCTTTTTCGAGTGGTGCAAGGCCTGGTTCGCCTGGGTCCTAAGGAAGATCCGATGCCACCCTCAAAGGCCCGCTGTGACGACTTTGCCAGGCATTTCAGGGAGAAAATCGCTCAGATTCGTCACGAGCTGGACTCCACTAATGAATCAGAGGTCTCTGAGGAGTCGCCAATGCCACCGTCTGGTCCAAAATTACTGGAGGAATTTCAATTATTGCGGCCCAATGATGTGGACAAGGTGCTTGGAAGAGTACGTCCCACCACGTGCCTATTGGATCCTTGCCCGTCTTGGTTAATAAATAACTCCAAGCACGGGATTGGGACCTGGATTTTGGAAGTGGTTAACGCTTCTCTGAGGGAGGGTCGAGTGCCTGCCCCTTTAAAGGAGGCGGTAATACGACCGGTCCTGAAGAAAGCATCACTGGATCCAGAGATGGCCACTAACTATAGACCTGTGGCCAACATCCCGTTTCTGGGCAAGGTGCTGGAGCGAGTGGTGGCGGGACAACTCCAAGCACTCTTGGAGGAAACTGATTATCTGGATCCTTTTCAGTCCGGCTTCAGACCCGGGTACTGTACTGAATCTGCCTTGGTCGCCCTGTACGACGACCTGTGCAGGGAGAAGGACAGGGGGAGTACATCCCTGTTGGTTCTTCTGGACCTCTCGGCGGCTTTCGATACCATCGACCATGGTATCCTTCTGGATAGACTTGCGGGATTGGGGGTTGGAGGCACTGCTTTGCAGTGGTTCCGCTCCTATCTCGACGGTCGATTCCAGAAGGTAGTGCTGGGGGACCATGTCTCTACGTCATGGCAGCTATGCCATGGGGTACCACAGGGCTCCATTCTATCCCCTCTGCTATTTAACATCTATATGAAACCGCTGGGAGAGGTCATCAGGAGGTGTGGGCTGCGGAATCATCAATACGCTGATGATACCCAGCTTTACCTCTCATTCTCCACTAATCCAGGTGAGGCAGTGGCTGTGCTGAACCGGTGCTTGGCCGAGGTAAGGGAATGGATGAGGGCCAATAAACTGAAACTCAACCCAGACAAGACGGAGGTCCTGTTGGTTGGCGGATCGGGTTTCGGAGAGGGTGGATTTGACCTGGTCCTGAATGGTGCAACACTCCCTCTTAGGGATAAGGTCCGCAGCTTAGGTGTACTCCTCGACCCGGAGCTTTCTTTGGAAGCTCAGGTGACAGCGGTAGCGAGGAACGCCTTCCTTCAGCTTCGGCTGATTAATCAGCTGCGCCCCTACCTGGAATACGACTGCCTGGCGACGGTGACACACGCGCTGGTGACTTCCCGCCTAGACTTCTGTAACGCGCTTTACGTGGGACTTCCCCTGAAGACAGTCCGAACACTTCAATTGGTGCAAAATAGAGCTGCCAGGTTGCTGACGGGGACGGGGCGTTATGCTCACATGACTCCAGTCCTCCATCAGCTTCACTGGCTTCCCATTGAAGCCCGGGCCCAATTCAAGGTGTTGATTATGACCTACAAAGCCCTAAACGGCTTGGGTCCTGGCTACCTGAACGAGCGCTTACGTCCGTATATGCCCGACCGCCCTTTGAGATCTGCGGGAGAGTCCCTTCTCCGGGAACCCTCCATGAAAGAAATTAGGAGAGTAAGTACCCGGAGGAGGGCTTTCTCTGCGGTGGCGCCCAACCTATGGAATTCACTCCCCAAAGAGGTCCGCCTGGCACCGTCGTTACTGGTTTTTCGGCGCCAGGTAAAGACCTTTTTATTTAAACATCATTTCAATTGTTAAAACATATGATCTGGCCTGGGCAACTTCTTCTTCCTTCTCTTTCTCCTCCTATATTTTTATTTTATACTGATAATTTTAATTTTGTATTTGTAAATCAATGTATTTTCTGTATTGTTATATTTAATGGTAATTTTATTATGTACTATTGTATTTCAATGTATTTTATCATGTTGTAAGCCGCCCCGAGGTTTCGGCAAGGGGCGGCATAGAAATGTTATAATAATAATAATAATAATAATAATAATAATAATAATAATAATAACAACAACAACAACAACAACAACATTCAAAGCCACAGACTTTTTCCAGTGATCTTGGTCCTGTATTGTCCAAAATAACAAAACACCCAGAATGAACATGCACAGAGTGGTTTGTTAAACCTAATCTAGTATTCACCTCCAGGAACTTTCCTTATGTTCATGCCTGAGCCAGATCCTTTTGGGAGGGGCCTTCTGAAAATGAACATGTTTCCTTGCTACAAGCAATCTTCTAATTGGACTGTCTGCTTCTGCTGTTGGCATGTCATGGGATCTAGAGCCGGGGCTGCCTAATCTGTGTCTGAGAAATTCCCCTGCTCCAAGTTCCCTCCCTTACTGAGGAAATAACTACATCTTAGTTATTTCCAGAGACTGCCTGCCCACTTATGGATTCTGACCTTGACCTGCTTCTGATTCTGACCTGCTTCTCTCATCTCAGTGCCTTAGAATGGCTCTTATTCCCAGCCCTCCCCTCTCCTTCTCCCCCTTCCCCTTTCCTTTCCAATTCTTCTGAATCCCAGTCAGCCACCCTTGAGAACATGCCTCCAAAGCAGCCATCTTTCTCAATCCCAGGACATGCTTGGACTGGGGAGCAAGAACAATACCAAGACAGCACAGCAGGCCACAACTTTATTGGCTAGAGCTAACATGGAATATGATATACAAGCTGTCATTCTGACAGACACAAACTACTGAGTCTGCAGGCTAGGAAACATTAATGGATGGACCACAAGCTCAGGTCAATGATACAATATTCCAATTAAGTAGCAATTACAGCCAAACAAAGGAAATGGCAAAACTCAGCTAAATTGCCTTGCCCAAGTCCACTATGTCATGAGTTCCCCAGTAAGAAGCAGGGTGTTTAACCTACTAATTCTCTGCTCTGGATCCTTCCCTGTGCCAGGGCAAACTGTGGTGAAAACAAAGAGCATCATAATACAAACATGGGGGATGAAAAATGTCCTAATCCACTAGGCCGATTATAAATCCTTCCCTCTTCTGTCAGCCTTGGATTATGTTAATAGATAGCCAGGTTGCACATGAATGCTAGAAGATGAGTAAGACTGGAAGGGAGGGGACTCTATGAGACCTCCTGTTTATTTATGACCCAGAAGAAAAAGCTCCCCAGACTCCCCCAACTGATCCAGATAGAATCCCCATCCATAGAAAGCATGTAGCACAGTCTTGTGACCCCAAGGCAAATCATAAGCCATGGCATAGCCAAGCAGTGGTCCAAATCATGTTGTAGCCTAGACCTTCTCTCTCACACAGCTGCAACAAGAGCAAATGCACCAGCAGTGAGCAAGTGCCCATGGTTTCTATCACATGCAGTGCTTTCGGAATTATTGTGAACTATCCTGCAATCAATCTTAACAGAACACAGCATAGAGGTGAAACAGAAAGACAGTGTTTCAGTGGAATCCATCCACATTTTTTAGTAATGAGAACATACATCAGCAAACTATGCCTTAAAGCAGGTATACATACACATGAGCAAACACACACACAGTGCTCAGTTTGCAATATTGATTTATTTATTGTATTTTTAATCCACCTCACAACAAATGCTATCTGGGTGGATTACAGAAGCTAAAATCTACACAGAAAATGCTTGTTCTTGGGCGGATTAAAATGTAATATGGTTATATTATACCAATATAACTGTGGGTGAGTTTTTCAGAAAAACTTGTTTAAAAACAATAAAAAATTAACTTGTATTCAGTAGTTTTCCTGTCTCAGTTGAAATGTGTTGTTTGTTTGCTTTAGGGTGTAATCCAAAACATGTTCAGATAAAAAAATCCCTAGCACTGTCAGCATGTTGCCTGGGACATACTTGCAGTTGTGGGGCTTTTTATCTCTAACTAAGTTATACACAGAGTCCTTAAATATTTTATCCCTACAGTGAGACAGACACATTCTCACCAGTACTCACCTGTCTACCCTCTACCACTGTTTTGCTGCAATAGAGAGGAGCACCTAGGCTTTAGAAGTAGAAGGACCCCAAATTTAAATGTTTACACTGACTTTGCATGTCTGGAATAGTCTAAATAAGTGGTCAATAATTAACACATACTGTTCATTTTTCTTACACATACTTCTTACATGAAATCAAAACCATAGCCGGACTGTATGAAAATTCATTTCAGTGCTTTTTTCATCAAGATTTACAAATGGCTGAATGGGACATACTGAAGTGGGACAATTTCTTTGCATCTTCCAAACTGAACATGTATTGCAATGCAGTGTTTTTGGAATACACACATTTTCCAGAACTTGCAAGGTGATTTGCAGATGAAAAATACTATTTTACAGTACGTGTGTATTGGAAGGATACTGTGAAAAATACTTTTGAAAAATGCACATTAGCATACTGTATTCAATGGGGGAATAAAGTCTGTGCGTCAACAATGTGTACAAGTGATATTTACGTACCAGCAAAATATGCATAGATTTTTGTGCAATCCCTGAACAACTCTACTGTTAACTGACACAAGATGGAATGATTTTCAAGGCAGAATTAGAACTTTGATGAGCAGAAGTTTTGTCTGTATATGCATTCCTAGAGCAGAGCAATTGCCAGCCCCACCAAATACTTTTTCAAGGTGTGCAGAAATATTATGGAATGTGGTCTGGCCTCAAGATAAGCAGGTCATTCTACTTCAGGTTAATGTCACTTTTATGCATATTTATTACTAAATCCACTTTGATTCTTTTACTCATTATTCTGTATGGAAAAAATCTTCATTTAAAATGTATCCCTCACAAACTGCACACTTATTATCTTTCAAAAAGCATATTGTAAAATGCTTTTTGAGCCAATCATTGCATCACAATATAAGGAGTGGTGCAAAGTACAAAGGATAACTACATCCTGCAAAGCAGATGAGTTTGCATTAGAACTTCCCAATATGTCAGGCAATTCTAATCTAGCCACAAAACAAATAAGAGTGCTGCAAGTTCTTTGGAAACACTACAGGAGATAAAAATGTGTTTGCATGCACTTTGTGTAGTTTATGTTTTTGCTTTGGTTTTTCAGGGATATCCTTCAACTTTTCAACATGGAATGAAATGAGACAATGTATTCATATATGGGTGGCAACTTCCAACAACAATGAAACTACTATCCTGTCTTATCCTGGTACAGTGACCGACGCGTGCCCAGTTGCTATACAAGCCAGCAGAAAGGAAGATAAGACAATCTGCTGCACAAAACCCAAGAACAATCAACACCTAAGTTGGATTAGAAGCTTTGTTGTCTTGATAGATGCATTCTGTGGCTATGTTCCTCATCGAGCCAAGTTGGAAGAAGAATTCAGGCCAGACACCAGGAAAAGACAAGAAAGCAATTTATTGCTTTCTTCTGTCTCAGACATGCAATCTCTGTGCTTTACAAGGGAGGGGGAAAGTCACATGAATTTCGTTATTACTGGATTGGGAAAAGACAGTGACAAAGCCTCTGCAAGTGGCAAGATTCCAGATGAGTTTTCTATGGCCAGTTGAATGCATTGTTCATCAATGTACAGAGAGCAGAAACAAAGTCTCCTCTTCTTTGCTTTGTTTTATTTACATTATTAACCTGAGTGATATCCTTTGATGAGGCCAGTGCCTATTCCCATCAGGCAGAGAGCTTCAGCTGAAGAATCTCTGTCACATAAACTCCCACTAAATTGCCATCTATAACCACTTAAAAGTGGTACTTACACAGTTTTATAAGGCACTGGATGAATCTTGGAAAGAGCCATTTTCTTTCTGCTGGCATTCCTAGTGTAACAGTGCAAATCTATGTAGTACTACTCAGAAGTAAGCTTTCCCACAGTTCAGTGAACTTTGTACAGGACTGGAGTCTAATGTAATTGCAAATCCATCTTCAAATTTACAGTTCATGTATAACTATAACTATGGCATGCTACAGTATTATATTAAAATTGGAGAACAAAACAACAAAAAACAGCTCTTAAGAACATTATTGGACCTAAGGTATAGCCTCTTATTTCTCAGATGATAAAGAAGTAGTACACATAATGTCAGTTTGTGTTCCCAATGCCATTAATCAACAAAAGGCAAGATACTTTTCACTTCACCATCTTATCTTTACATGTCAAAATACAAAATTTAGAAAGTCAAGCAGACTTCATACATGCAAAATGATCCTCACCACTACCTCCCATGTAGGTTTCCTTGAATTAGTAGGCAGGGTTCATGGCAAACTTGCCAAAATTCTGGTTCAATAAGAGAAAACAAGCATAAATTGGAGCGTGTCTTTGAAGAAAAGGCTTTCAATGGGTAAAAGTCATAATGCCTATATGCTACCTCCAATATCAGAGGCAGCATTCCTGTGAAAGACAGTTGTTGGGAAACAACTGTGAGATGGATGATTGCCATTATGTCCTACTGAAAGGCTTTGAATAGACATTTGCTTGGCTATGGCTGGGAAACTGGATGCTTGCTTTGGTGCTTACAGAGGTCTTGGATTCTCAGCAAGTTCCAGCAAAGAGTTAAATTGACTGACATATTTTCATAGAGAAGAATATAACGTTAATTTAGCAAATGCTGATATGTGCAAGTAGCCCTGACTAAAATTGCTCTGGGTGTCACATATGAGGATTCCTTTAATGACAATAGGGACATGCTAGTCAAATTCCATCACACACACCTTTCACCTTTCTAATCAAAGCACTTGCTTCCTAAAAGACCACATCACTTCTTATTGTCTGGCCTCCACAGATCAAGTCAATGAGTCAACTGGCTCAGCTTAAAACATTAAACTCAGTTACAATTAAATACTTCTACTTATGCAGGATCCTCAAATACCAAGAAGTAATTAGCAAAGTAGCATATTAGGAATTATATTATGATATGGAGAAAATCCAGTACAATGGTCCCTATATCTCTGTGATGCTGCAGAGCTGTACTAACAAACCAAATTTCTGCATTTGTCTTGCATTCACATTTAAAAAAGTAGCCTGGATTTTATTTCTATGCAAAATAGCTCTTTCATGCTATATGGAAGCTATCTTGTACTTCTCAAATTTAAAAGGTTTCCATGATGTACTAATGGAACTGAAATTATATCCATAACTTTCACTTCTTTCTTGGAGATAAGCTTGCTAGAAATAAAATGAATATAAAGCACTGCTTCATGTACAGTTTGAAATTCTCATGCACATCAAAACTTTGTCTGCTTGGGGGAAAATAGTGCCTTATCTTTCATTTTCAAATAGCGAATGTCTGATGTTGGCCATCTAGACTCACATTCAGTTACCATTAGATGAATTACTTTTCTGTGCTCATGGGAGAACTTGAAGATCATTTAAACAATTCCACTGGTGACCTTCACCCCATGGATTTGCACTGAAAACTGCACTGAGTTAAACTGCAGTTGAAGTGCAGGATCTTGTATATAATTATACTTCCTGACCTACCAAGAGCATGTCGCTTAACAAATCAATTAAATGGATACACCACTTCCAGACTGAGAGTGAAGGAAACAGTTCACTAGTTAGAAGAAAAGTACAATGTAAAACACACACACACATGGGAAAGCTAAGTCAGTGAATCCAAGTGCATTTGGTAGAAGGAAGATATATTGCTTATCATTCATGATTTTAATGAAAGGCATTTCCCTTTGCCCAGATATTATATCTGCAAGAGGAGTCAATTTTATAAGTTAGAAAGAAATGTGCACTGTGTTCAGACAACACAGTAGCTCACACACAAAGGTAGAGCATGGGTTGAGTAAAGGTTGTCACTGAACTATAGGCTGTTGTTGAAATGTTATATTTGCAGCTTCTAAGGGCAAATCTGTTCCTAACAGGCAGCTTTGGCTGAGCAGCATAGGGAAAAGGGAGGGAGGGAGGATGGACGGATGGGAGGGAGGGAGGAGGAAAGGAAGAGAACACACCTGGGAAACTGTGTAGATCAGTGAAAAAGAAAATCATAGGCATCTTGGGACTAAATATCAGACATGGTGGCAGATGGGATACATGCCACCAATGGGAGGACTGAACAGGGAGAACAGTGATAATATAGAAATGACTTGATTGCCTATTGGGTGGATCATGGTAAAGGAACACAAACTGTGGCAATCATGCATGGTTGTTTGTCATACTGTGTGAACTCATTATTTTGGAAGTGTGGATCCTCATGGAAGTCAATAATCTGAGCCAGTGTGGTGTAGTGGTTAAGAGCATGGGACTGGGACTCAGGCGATCCGGGTTCGAGTCCCCGCTCGGCCATGGAGCCAACTGGGTGACTTTGGGCCAGTCATAGACTCTCAGCCCAACCTACCTCACAGGGTTGTTGTTGTGGGGATTAGATTGAGGAGGAGAGATGATGTAAGCTGCCTTGAACCCTTTGTAGGAAAAAGGCAGGATATAAATCGCAATATAAATAAATAAAAATAAAAATAAAATATTTCACAAAACAGTATCATTGGTGCAGTCTGGGACTACAGAGCATGAATATCATCCAAATAACTGATGTAACTAATTAGTGTGATTTATGGCTTTTAACACGGTTGCCCTCATTTACAAATTAATAATATGGTCTGGGTCTGGATGCTGTTTGTAATTTTTCTGCATATTTGTGTCATGAAAGAGGTTTGTTTAGTATCTGTCTGATATTTGCTGGCCAGACAATATCCTGATCTGATGAACATGGGAGTTCCATAGGAACAATATTTCACATGTAGGATATTCTATACCTGTAGAATTGCCTGAAGCTCCTATTTTGGTAATTTATTTAATTTAAATAATTTCAATCTGCCTTTTGATTCTAAAATCCAGTAAAGCTACTCACAAAAAATTCCTTGAAATGTAAATCACTGCGTAAGTAATAATCATACAACAAAAACAGCAGAGGCAATCAATAGAGCAGCTGATGAAACCTACTTAATGATTTATTTAAAATTGTAAATACTTGAGACCATAGGGCAGTCTATGTACTCAATGTAGCCAGAATGCTAACCATTTGCTTAGCAGTGACCCGCAAACATGTGCCTATGTATAATTCCCCTGACATTTAGAATTGCTATAGGTGCTTCCAGACGGAAAACCCTTAGCGCTACCAGTCCAAGGCCTTGTGCAACTATTCCATCTTATTGTTCCCTAACAAGTATTTACAGTAAGAAAAGCAATGGGAGAAGCAGCAGGATTATGAGCAGAAAACAACAAGACCCAATGCTTCCTTATCTTACTCCAGGAATGAGGCATGGCAATGACACAAGAAAAGCTTAATTTGGAAGCAGCCTGTATTCCAGCTTTGCAGTGGTCACCTCTTCAGTTCGGGGCCACCAGATTCTTGGTTGCAACAGCCCTGTAGTCACACACTTAATCTATATTCATCACTTTTCAGAAGAAACATTGAGAAAAATGAATAATCACCCAGAGGCTTCTCTAGGGAAGCCAGCTTTGTCAAATTAAGTTTCTTCACTGTTTGTTGACACCACATCACACAGCTCTTACTAGCACTTTAATTGAATTTAATTCAAAATATGGAGTTGATTAGAGACTTCAAAGCATTGTTCAGATGCACTTACCTTTGAAGAAGCAGTCTTCATTGTGAACAATGGTAATCTTTTGGTTTTTTAGGCAGGCGGCTCTGTGCACCTCACAGTGATTTTCATAGAATTCGCCATCAGAACCGCACACAGGCTTGTAGTGAGGCTTACAATGTTCCATGCAGGTACACTCTGCTTGGCCAGTTCCTCTGTTAACCACACAGTGCCTACCCAGTCCACAATACTTATTTTCACATGATCCAAGAGGAGTGTCATGAGTCATACGCCCTGAAGAGAAAAAGAAAAAGGGAAAGGGAAGAAAGTTAAAGAAAAGACTCTCAGATCGTATTTCATCTTCTCATGATCCTGCAATACCCAGTGCCTAAAAACAAGAGAGAGAGAAAGGAAAGGAAAAACTAATTTTCTTCTGTAAATTGACCTTTTCCACAGGGGTAAGAAATGTCTTGTGGATGCATGCATTGCTCAGACAGCCAGCACAAAGAGAACAGAAGAGTGCACACCTGGAGCCTGCAATGAATTGTGTCAGAAGGTGGTCCCACTTAGGATATTATACAGTAACGCACCCGCACATGGCAGCCCACACGCTCAAAATTACACATAGTTGCTAGACTGTTTTGACCCTGTTTTCTCTTGAGAGTAAAGCATACCGTGACGGGGAAGGGCACAAGCACCTTGGGTCACTTCAGGGTATTCTGCAAGCTCTGGCCTGTAGTCCCTACTCTAGGCTGCCCCATGCTGTGACTGAGATGTCAGGAGTCAGGTGCAGCAGTGGACACCGTCTGGTGCTCCTGTCCAAATTGCAGACTGAGACACTTTTCTGCTTGCCACCAGGCATGGGAAAAAGAATGACTGACAACTGATGTCAGAAAGGAGTGCAGAGAGGCATCCAGAGGAAGCCAGGTCAGGAACAGCATCCTACATGTGCACATGAGTGCGCAGGAAGAGACAGTATGATCCCCATATGTTTCCTGTTCAGCCAGTAAGAAGTTTTCCAGTGGGGTGTTCCTATGACTCCCACCATCATGAATTGACTGGCCATGGGGTAGAGCAGGACCATATTCATGAGGCCTGCATCCATGAGCACCCCCCAGAAGCTCCATGTACAGCATCAGTGAGAAAAGAACCTACATGCACGCAACTGCACTGTCATAGGCCTGTCCTTAGGAAGCATAAGGCTGGTGCTACTGCTGGGTAGCAGGCACAGAGCCAGCAGGAGAAAGCACACATTCTTTGAACACAGTACCAGGGGTTCAGAAAAGCACTTCTCTGAACACCTTCTTTGCCTCTCCTTGGCTTGCTGAATGCAGGCCCACCTTCTCAAGAAGAGACGAGGATGCAAGGCACCTCTTGCTGAACTTTCACAGCAGAAAGTTTTGGACCATTCTCAGGAGTGAAGGAAGGAAAGAGGAAAGAGAGAAATGTGGTATGGAGAACTGCTGATGATTTGATGAGGGACAGGGGACTTTTTTTAACTGTCAGTGACTGTAGAATAGCCAGAAGCTTCTTAAAAAAAAGTCTGCCTGCCTTTCTCAGTGGATTTAGATAGTTTTTTGCCACCATTTTCCTGAAGTGGCAGTGACCGTTTTCCATTAAGGGCCATTTGGGCCCAAAATGCACCTAAGGAATGATGACTAGATAGGCTGGCTGGCAGCCCAGGGATTTTTGTGACTGGTTCAGAGGCCACCATCTGAAACTTTAGACAGGCCCTGAGCAGTTGGAATCCTAGTGGAAGTGCACGTGCACACATGGACGTTGAGGAAACAGAACGTTTTCTTTTGGCTCCAACCCAATCTCCAATCTTAGTCCTTCTCCAAGGTCCTACCCAGAAATCATAAATTTTTAATTCAACAGTTGGCACTCAGCAGCACCTGCCCCTGTGGAAGTTCTTTGCAGACCTTATTTAAGTGGTGAGAGTCCTTGTAACTCATTTCTCTGAAGAAAGGCGGTGGGGTGGTGAGCAGAGAGAACATGTCATGCAACCAATTACAGCCATTGAGACTTCTGAGTACAAGGCTACATGGTGCTTTGTTCAAGGTTAATTAGCTCCGATTAGTTAAGGCAATATAGTCAACCCCTATTAATCCCCAAATAAGATCACTTGCTATGGATTAGCAAGAAAATCTGTTCAGCTCAGCCTTCACTACTAGAAAGTCAGTCTTAGTCTGGTCTGTTATTATCTGGCACACCTGCATGTCCATGCACGGCACCTTCATATGCACAGTTGGATGTTTTGCAGTATTGCCCCTTGCTGCAGCGCTCCGTAACGTCCTGGTGCAAGCTGAAAAACAGGAGTTTTAAAGTGTTTTGCTTGCTGACTTTTTTGCCTGTTTGCTTTAAGCTGTGGGGGTTGGGAAACCCCGAATTACAGGAAATTGTGTGTGTGCGTATACCCGTACCTTCCGATTAGTATGAATTAATGAACCTTCAAAATAACACCATTTATGAAAGGGCAAAGAGAGGCCTGGTGGAATTATACATTGTAGATTGCATAGTATGGCATAAGGAGAGAAAATGATACGCTGCAGAAGCACTGATTCTTTTCACTGTACTGTAACTGTAAGTTCTATTTGAAGTCACCAAAAAAAAAAAAAAAAAAAAAAAAAAAACCACACAGTGCAGCACTATCAATTATTTCAAGAACTCAGCCACAGGTAATAATTTGTGAAATGACTAGTTCCATTTAATTTTAGTGAACAACTGAACTCTTGGATGCTAAGGGTCAAAATACATGTTGTGCTTTTGATCTAGCATACAGCCAAGGATATCCTTTTATTTAACTTAATAAAAAGGCAAAGGACCAGTTTTGATTGTGGGGAGGATTTATTTTTTAAAATCTATCCTCTTCCCCATGCCAGCAAAGAAAACTTCCTTCTCGCAAGCTTTGCATGGGGGGAGGAATTTCAGGAAAATGAGGGGAATAGTTTAATTCTCTCCAAAGTGGAGTGGCTCCAATAAAAATTGAGCACTGCCCACTTAATATAGAGTAAAATAACAATCCTCATTGGCTGGGGACACAGTGCACATGGTAACTACTGTATATTTGTTTCAGTGACAGGAACATATAAGCCTAATTTGTATGTTGTGATGCACAGTAGAAAGATCATATGAATTTGGGACATGAATGTATTTATATGCCACCTTAATGACTTTCTACCTTGCAGCTACAATTCATGTGCACCCACTTGCTGCCTTACCTGGCATCAAGAATGGTCAGAATTATTAAATCCATAAACCATAAACAAAGAGGTTGTATACATAAAATATTACAAATGTGAGAAAGAAAAGGGAATTAAACAATATTCCAGTGAAGAATGAAGCAACCAAGTCTAAGAAGAATTGGAAATAGAGGACAGACATTTATATATGATTAGTAACTTTAATGGTTTGACTCAGTATCACATTATTGTAATACAGATTAATTATCCTGTGATAGTTACTTTCCAGATCAATAATTATCATGAATAGTTTTCTTATAGTAGGCTTGATCTCCAGATGAATTAACCACTAAATCTGTCTTCATAAATTCCTAATACAGGTAAAAATTACATATTCAGATTTTAATGACCTATGAAAGATTTGCCTTTTTTGGAGGTATACTGTTCTGTTTTGACTGAAGGACTACAAGAGTTAATGGAAAAAGGGGGAAATGTGACTTTTACTAGAGATTTATACTTGAGGAGAGAGATCTTATGAATATGCTGGTGGACCACCAGTAGGAATTACCATGGACAGGTTTCTCAGGACACAAGAACTCACTGGGGATAACTAGCCATGGCATCTTGGAAATTATTAACAGAATTTTCAGGCTAACAAATGATTTTGCGAATTCCAGTTGGAGTCTCACACAAGCATGGAAGAATGATAATATAGGGAATGCCTGCCCCTGATTTCTGAGAACTGTTTTCTTTTTCTAGCTGTTATAAACATCTCCATCAAATCTATACAATGATTTTGTACAGACAGACAGGTCTCCTGCATGGAAAACAATCATTTGTCAGAATGTAATGGTGTAATTCATGGCACACATGAATACACCCAAATACTCAATTCAGCACAATTAGACAAAGCATAATTTATCTGTTCAAGAGTCAAAAACAGTAGTGTATTGGGCAGACAGCAGAAGCAATCCATTCTAATAACGACAAATTACTTTCAGTTCTCTATTCTATCAGTCATGACTGCATATACATTATACACTAGATAGTTTGCTATCAGCAGCTTACAATGACTGGATAACAGTTCAACTTGGAACAATATGTTTTTACTCCAAAGCATTCTAATTTAACTGTATGCTCTTATGATTTGAATACTGTATTACTGTTCAAGTGCCATCACCAAGGTAAGTAATGTAACTACCCTGCCAAAAATATTCTGCAGGTTACTATTTATCAAGCTTGCCATGAGCATTGTTTGTGCAGCAGTGTTCACCCAGCACAACAACCCACCCTATGAATGAGTTACACTGTGTGGGTTATTCCATGGTGCACACAAGAGATAATTGTGCTTGTTGTGGGTTGTTCTGCCCTTCTTCACCTCAGTCCTCCAACTAGTATCCCAGGAGCCTGCTGCTCTCTGCTGTTATCTGCCCCTCTGCTCCAGTCATGACCCTACTTCCATTCATCCTTGATTTCTTATTTCTCGTGGCACCGCCCGAGGCAGCCACTCTTCCACTTGCCAAGGTGCATTTTGGAGCCACTGTCATGTTATCCTTTTATTTTTATTTTTTGGTGGTGGGACAGGTGAGACACACAATTGAGATCACTTTTTTAGCTGTCAGCTGTCACCACTGTTCAATGGAGTCTTTCAAAAGTTTCAGCTGGTATTCTTTCCAAGCCCTGCCTGAAGAATCTGGGAATTGAAACTGGGACCTTCTGCAGACAAAGCATGTGCCCTGGAATATAAGCTATAGAGTATTCCTACGATCACACCACAGAGTAACAAATGAAGAGAACTCCAACAAACAAAGAGGCTGGACATGCACATGGTGGGCATGTCGTGAGCGGAGCTGGCTGGTGCTGGAGGTCAGACTAGATGGCCCGGGAGACCCCTTCTGACTCTGTTTTTTTGTTTCTAAACATTGATGCAGAGGACACAACCCTGTACACAAGGAAAAAAAATCTACACTGAAGCGAGAACTAGTCCAAAACTATCCTTGTGATTTGGATCTGTAATGATTTGAAGTACCGTCATGAGTCTACTTTAAACCAGCATTTTCTATAGTCCACCCTTCAGTTACAGTGTTAATTCTATAAATGAAATACGTTGACCTTCAGATCAAATACAGTGTTTATCAGATGTTTTGAATTTTCCTAATGACTTGACTGAATGCTCCCTAACACAAGAGGGCAAGAAAGGAACAAAGCATAAACATCAATTTTAAGCAACTTTGCAAAGGTTAAATAAAATTAGGCGGCATGTCACCAGGTGAGAATGAAAACAGACTATAGTAAAATAGGTCATGAGAACAATTATGTAGCAGACAGCAAGTAACCATAACGATCAAATGACCCTTTTTAGAATGTAGTAATAGAAACCTTTATATAACCTAAAGTGCCATGATGTATTGGCATTTAATATATGCACTCTAAATCCAAGGGCTGTTATACAACTCACCAATCTCAGATGTTTGCAGGAAAAAAAACTACACAGAACTTTTCTTTCCAAGCAAGTGTAGGTTCTGCATGAAAGAGGCCATGAACATACAGTTCTATGTACTAAATTTCCTCTTTGGGATGGAATTGTTAATGTCCACAGCCAAAATCTACAAATCATTGCTATTTCTGAACTGGAAAGTAGAGAATAGAATAGATTATAGGTTAGCAATTGCTCAGAATTATTGCACCATATGGGGAGAGACATAAAAATGCACTGTATTGCTGGACTTCATTTTGTTACTATAATTGACTCTCTGGTATCTGAAGGGAAAAGGCTAACCTAGGAAGGAAAATAATTGGACTGCTGAATATTTGTATAGCAACATTATGCCCTTGTGGTATATATAGACAAGATTTTTCTTCTAAAAAAAATGCTTACTGTGACAGCAATTATAAACCAAAAGAAGCTGTGAAAAAAGGCAAAGTCCATGCTAGAGATCATTAGGAAAGGGATTGAAAATAGAATAAAACTACCAATATGACAAATCCTTTATAGAAATGTTTAGTAAATCCATACTTAGAAGATGGGCACAGATCTGCATATGATGTTGCATCTTTATGGAGGCCTTTGGGTGCCTCTCAGATGGCATAAGCATGTTCCAGCCAGGAGACCAGGAGAGAGCACATCTCCCACCCCCGACACCCTGTTGTGCACTAAGAGCATATTGTCCAGGCCTAAACATCATATTCATTTCCTACACCATTGAACCCCTGTTTAGAATCTACCTCCCATTCTGCAGTGTCTATTAAACTGCATGGAATGTTGAATGAGTGGCATGTGACTGAGCCAATCTGGATGGGAATCACTGCATACTGAGAGGGTGAGATTAAACCTCCTCTCCATTCATTTGCTTCCTGAAATAATGTGGGCATTAAAATTGGCAGCAGGGGCTCCACTGAACTCCCTATGTGGGTAGGTAAATTTCAGAAAGCAAAAGGATGGGCCCATGGTTTAATCTTCCTTCCCAGTGCATGCTGATCCTAATCCTAATTGGAGCCACATGTACTTTCGCTTGAACAGAAAGGTATCATGCTGAACCCTATCAATGTACCATATAGTGGGAGCCTTAGGAAGCTGAACAATGTCAGCAACTTTATAGGTTAGATAGAACCCAACTGATTTCTCTTATCACTGGTGGAATTATATTATAATCTATTATACTATTATACTAGCTATTATACTAACAGTAGTTCACCCACTCTCATTAGTAGAAGTGTCCAGAGCACCATCTGGTTCAGTTTTATTGGATTCTTTTCAGTTATTGGGATCCAAGAAGGCAGGTAAGTTACTTGGCCAAGTCGAGCTGACCACTTCTGTGCTTAATCCATGCCTGCCATGGCTTATTTCATTTGAGTTTGAGCATTTCTGTATGGGTTCAGGGGTTTTCAGCTCCTCCTTGTGAATAGGAGTGGTACCAGCTTCTTTAAAAGAAATACTTATTAGGGTGCTCCTGAAAAAGCATAAAATGAGACCAGCAGATATTAAGAACTCTATGCCAGTTGCAAATATCTTCCTCTTAGGGCAGGATGCTTGCACTGGTGTTGACAGACAACTCTTGAATGAAGTAGATCTAGCTCCATTTCAGTCAGACTGCAGTCCTGGTCTTAGAAGGGAAACTATCTTAGTCATCTTATGGGATGATCTTTGTTGAGAAAGCGACAGGGATATTAACCTTCCTATTCTCCAAGTTTCTGTGTGAAATCTGGTTCTATAGTTGCAGTCTCTGCACTGCTGGTAGGTTCTATGTAGTGATAAATTTTCAACCCTTTACTTTGCATTTTATCACCTTGTACTTTATGGTTTTAATTGTTTTGAACCATGCAGAGAGTTTTGACTATCGGTTGGTATGGAAATACAATGAATTACTAAGATGCAACTGTCTGTTCCTCTGCAGTGCTGTTGATGGAAAACAGCAAACTGTTCTGTACCTTTAAAAGCTACCAGAATGATAAACCACAGTGGGTGAATTTCCCTGTGGTATTTCTTACCCTGGCAGTGAGTATGGCATAACTTCTTTTCTCCCAGAGTCTTTTTGTTGTTCATATGTTTATTTTTCCTCTGTCACAACAAGGGACAACAGCTGCAACCATTTTAGGAACCTAGTGCTCATGGTGCATTCTCCATGCCTAGCATTTTCTGGAAGATTGGCAATCGCATGCAAACAAACACAAAAGTGAAGGAAAATTACAGTTGCCATATGCTCATACTAATGTTACCTCCATGAAAGTCTCTAGCAGATGTTGAGAAGGGGACAGCATTGTCCTACACTCCAGGAAAGAAGGTGAACTGGAAATGTGACCAAAACTGTCCTCCAATTTCCTGAGAGATCCTCCAGCTACCAAGAAAGAGGCTTCCATATGTATGTCTCCTTCTTCAGGCATTTTAAAATTTATTTTGAATTAATTTTGCTGGCACTTTTGAGCTTACCTAATCAGTGGCAGAAGGCCAAGGATGCTGTGAGCATGCTTGCAGGTGTGTGGGGGACCATGGGGGGAATCTTTCTATTAAAGATCTCTCTATTGCTCTCTCTAGGCTGCCTGCACTTCTTGAACTGGAAACATCCTAGGGAAAAAGCTTTAATTGAAGCATGAGCTAGTGAGGCTTCCAGAGAGATTATTGTGCATAGAAAAACCGGACAACGCCACAAACTCCTCAACCAAATCATAAGTAAGTTAAGCACAAAAACACTGAATCAAAACCACAATCATTTGAAATTTCATATCAACTGGATATCTTTTTGAAAGCAATTTCTATCAAATTGAGCAAAAATGGTCAAAAGATAGGTGGCATGTATATTCAGCACAATCCTTCATTACAGTTTTTTTTAAAAGAAATCAGAGGTAAGAATCTCAGGAAATTCTAAGGGAACACTGTTGCCTGACTTCTACGGCTCCTTCAAAGTAGCAGAAATTTGACGTCGAGTCTGATAGAACATTGCAGCATTTTTTACAAATTAAAAAAGCAAATTTCCCCGAACAACTTCCTCCCCTTTTGGTATCTGAACAGCAGCTTGGATTATCCTGATACTCAAATACGTAAACATTTGGGGATTACTGACAAGAAAAGCTTCTTAGAAAAAAAACAATTTTGCAGACCATACAAAGATAGGAGTACAATGCAGCCTCCTGCTGCTTTCCATACATCTGAATACTATTAAGTAATTGAGTTGGGCAAAGAAGGGTTTGTTAGTTTAAAAAAATCTATAAAAATGGTCATGTAATCAACATTCTTGTCAGAATTGAAAATCAAATGAGCAGAGTTCCATTTAAATGCGTACGCTGGGAAACTCTTGTTTTATATAAATAATGCTTCATACTATCCAATATGTAACAGCTCTCTGCATTCCCTGTAGCACAAGACGGTAGCCTAGCAAATTTTTCCAGACTTACAACAGTGTTGTCATAGCACATTAGCGGAATGCAGCTGTGTCTTATTTAGTATCTGAATCTGAATATTGATATTCACAACTCAGACAGATTGATCTTACTTTGAAAGTACCTCTGAACTTCCTTCATTGCATCTAAGAGTTTCAGGTACACTGTGAAGTCCTGTGAAGTTAGTTTGTGCCTGCACAAAGAACTTCAATCTAAGGTACCACATAGTTATTCATTATTTCTTTAAAATGTTTATATGCCACCTATAAAGACCTCAACTATAGACCTGGTTTTCTTGGAGTATATTCCTACACTTGAGTTCCTACACTTGGAGGACATTCCTACACTTGAGTTCCTACACTTGGCCAAAAGGCCAAACAATGTTCTTGGTATTTTCTTGGAGTAAGCACCCTTGAGCTTAGTGAAACCTCATTTTCTGAGTCAACATTCAAAGCATTGTACCATTCTTGGCAGAGTAGTTTCTGCCTGCCCCCTGTATTCATGAGAAATGTACATGTGCAGAGATAGAGCAAGCATAATATCTCAATAAGAGAATTAGACTCTAATTGTGTACAACTTTACTTGGGAATAAGTTTTAATGAACTCAAGGGAGCTTACATCTGAGTAGAGAAAGCTAGGATTGCAGGATTCACATTTAACTATGCATATAGGATTTAATGTTTATAGTACATTCTGAGCTCAGGTGCTGTCAATTTGTTTCATTTGGAAATCAAGGATATTGATATCCCTGAAAAAGCAATTTACAAAAAAAAAAAAAATGAATGAAAGCTTCATTTCCTTGGTCAGTGGTTGTTAATCATTTCCCAGTTTGTCAACTGTTTTTTCCATTCATTTCTTCTGTTTGAAAATGCATTTAGTTTCCAAATAAACTGTTGTCTTCCTATCCCTTGGATGTTCCAGGTCTTTCTAAAACTACTATGTAGAGAGATGAAACACTGGAGCTAAAGCTCCAATAGTGAATCATCTTATACAACTAGCTCTTAGTTTACAGTTTCTTGTCCCTGGTAGAAAAGTCACTCTTTCAATTGCATGGGAATGTTTGCTCTTAAGTGTCATACTTTTCCAACATAAAGCATCCCAAATATTTTTAGTAGGGAAATCAAATTCAGGACTACCTTTTTTTATTTCAAAATAATAAGTAGAAGTCCAGATATTGTAAGAAAGTCATTCTTGTTATGTTGAAATGCTTGAAGGAATAAAGAAACAAAGGTTAGATTAAGGAAACTTTAGTGGCCACATGATTGGAAAAGGTAAGTTTACATTCTGATCCCAAATAAGGGCAATGCCAAAGAATGTTCAAACTACCGCACTATTGCACTCATTTCACATGCTAGCAAAGCTATGCTCAAAATCCTACAAGCTAGGCTCCAGCAGTATGTGGACCGAGAACTACCAGAAGTACCGGCAGGATTTCAAAGAGGCAGAGGAACTAGAGATCAAATTGCCAACATACACTGTATCATGGAGAAAGCTAAGGAGTTCCAGAAAAACATCTACTTCTGCTTCATTGACTACGCTAAAGCCTTTGATTGTGTGGATCACAACAAACTGTGGCAAGTTCTTAAAGAGATGGGAGTACCTGACCATCTTATTTGTCTCTTGAGAAACCTATATGCGGGTCAAGAAGCAACAGTGAGAACTGGACACAGAACCACTGTTTGGTTCAAAATTGAGAAAGGAGTTTGGCAAGGCTGTATACTGTCGTCCTGCCTATTTAACTTATATGCAGAGCACATCATGAGAAAGGCGGGGCTAGATGAATCACAAGTTGGAATTAAGATTGCTGGGAGAAATATCAACAATCTCAGATATGCAGATGATACCACTCTCATGGCAGAAAGTGAAGAGGAACTAAAGAGCCTCTTGGTGCGGGTGAAGGAGGAGAGCACAAAAGTTGGCTTGAAACTCAACATTAGGAAAACTAGGATCATGGCATCCGGTCATCTTACTTCCTGGCAAAGAGATGGGGAAGAAATGGCGGTAGTGACAGATTGTATTTTCCTGGGCTCCAAGATAACCGCAGATGGGGACTGCAGCCAAGAAATTAAAAGACGCTTGCTCCTGGGAGGAGAGCTATGGCAAATCTAGACAGCATACTAAAAAGCAGAGACATCACCCTGCCGACAAAAGTGCATATAGTCAAGGCTATGGTTTTCCCAGTTGCAATGTATGGATGTGAAAGGTGGACCACAAAGAAGGCTGAGTGCCGAAGAATTGAGGCCTTTGAATTGTGGTGCTGGAGAAGACTCCTGTGAGTCCCTTGGACTGCAAGACAATCAAACCAGTCAGTCCTAGAGGAGATCAACCCTGACTATTCTTTAGAATGCCAGATTCTGAAGATGAAACTCAAATACTTTGGCCACCTAATGAGAAGGAAGGACTCCCTGGAGTAGAGCCTAATGCTGGGAACAATTGAGGGCAAAAGAAGAAGGGGATGGCAGAGAATGAGGTGGCTAGATGGAGTCACTGAAGCAGTTGGCGTGAGCTTAAGTGGACTCCAGGGGATGGTGGAGGACAGGAGGGCCTGGAGGAGTGTTGTCCATGGGGTCACAATGGGTTGGACACAACTTCGCGACTAACAACAACAATAACAACAAATAAACTAGTAGACACTACTAAATCATAAATGTTTTAATCAACTTTCCTAATCATAGAACTTATGGGTAAGTCTGATGGTCTGAAGAAACAATATGTCTAAGCTCTACCAATGCTTGCCTGTCTGATTGCTTAGTGACCCACACAAATGTTTAAGTGTAATAAGTGCCCTTCGTCACTGATGCCTCTGTCACTGATGTTTCACTGCGAGCCCTTCCAGGGACCCATTTTTAAGGTAGCCATGTGCCCTAGTTTGCAGAGGAAAGTCTTCTGTTTGAAGGACAATGCTATCAGTTAGTCAAGTGAGCCAAAGAACCATGTAAGAAGAGAAGAGAGAGCAGGACAAGCCTTGATGTTGCCCATGAACAGCTAGTGCTTAGCTAGCAAGCATACAGGGCTCCTAGTCACAGTCTATTGTTACAGTATCTCTGTTCAATTTCACAGTAATTATTTCTATCAATCTGTATGCAGAACATAAGGAAAGCTGGATTGGGAACAGAGGGGGAAGGAGCGGAAATTGGTGGAAGATACATCAATAATGTAAGATATGTAGGAAATAGCAAATTACTGGCAGAAAGCAGTAATGAATTGAAAGAATTTCTGATGAAAGTAAAAGAAGAAAATGCAGACACAAGAGTGCAGCTGAACCACAAGAAATCAAAAATCATGACTAATTACACAACCTTGATGTCAACAATGAAGAGATTGAAATTGTGAAAGCTTTTGCATACCTTGGCTCAATCATCAGTTCAGAGAAAGCCTGCAACCAAGAAATTAGAAGATTGAGACTTGGGAGGGCAGCAATGAAGGAAGCAGAAGAGGTCAAGCGTAAGGAATTTCAATGCAGACCAAAGCCAAGAGCATTCACACAATTGTATTCCTGATCATTATGAATGTGCATGAAAGTAGACAGTGAACAAAACTGACAAGGAGAAAAGTGATGTGTGGAAAGCTGCCTGGACTGACAGAAGGATAAGCTAGTGGGTTCTAGATCAAATCACTCCAGAAAGTTTCCTGGAAGTAAAAATGAGGCTGATGTTCCCTGAACATATCATGAGAAGGCAAGGCTCACTAGAGAAGACAATCATGCTAGGGGAAAGTTAGAGGCAGAAGAGGAAGACCAAATATGAGATGGATCAATTCCATCAAAGAAGCCACAGATTTCCATTACAAAAGTCACAGAAGCAATGCAGGAGGAACCTGATTTGGGGGTGGGAATACATCAAATTCTTTCAGTTTGATGTAGAATTTAATGGACTCATCCTACTTTCTCCCTGCCCTAAGCCCAACTTGTACCCAGGTGTTCGTGTGGGCCTCTGGCAGGAAGTGAGTCGAACTGTTGCACAGATATAATTAGCAAGGCTGGCTTGTATACATGCAAAACAGGATGGGTGGAAATTCACTTATGTCTGACAAAAAAAAAAAAAACAGGAAAAGAAATATTCTCCCTTAAGTACCACCCACATAAAATCTACCTGGTATGAAGTATTTTATCACGAAAACAATCTCTATGGAGAAGGGTACCTTTCTGTATAAGCTCAGCCTAACCTCAACTGTACACATAAATAGTATACCAGCATCAGATGCAGGCAGTGCAGGGCAGCACAGCGTTCTTTGGCACTGAGTATGTAACAAAAGCGGAACCTCTCCTGGAAGAGGAATGCTGAACCTTTCCAGGCCTCAGGCTTTATTCCCCCTAAACCCAGATGAGCTGACACATGAGGTGACGGTCTGTGATGGACTCCATGCATGGACCATTTGGCCCTTTCTGCAGCTATCTACTGTGTCCTTGGGAACTAATTTATGATATCTCTTCCTGCTGCATAACAAGAAGCAAGCCTCCCCTTCTGCAGCCTTGGGTGTCAGCTTTCTACCAGGCTGCCCCCTGGACTTTTCAGCATTTTACCTTTCATGTCAATTAACCCATTCCTGCCTCTTAGACCTATTACCGAAGCACATTATCCCCCTTTCTCCACACCATGCATAGTTTTTGAACACCACTATCATATTTCCACTTATTGTCTTTTTTAAAAGAAACTCTCCCAAACATTAGGGAATAGAATTATTCCACTCTGATGAGTGAGATGGTGAAACATGGTGTCCTACAACAGCAGGGGACTAGACTAAATGGCCTTCATAGCCCCTTCCAACTCTTCCATTCTATGGATTCTATTCCAGTCCCTTGTTCATTTTAATTGCCCTTCTCTGTACTTTTCCAACTAGTAAGTAACAACAACCTTTTATTAATACAGTATGCTACTCAGGACTTCTATCACCCATGTAGCACAGAGTGTGGACTTCCATAAACTTTTGCAAGTTCATATTTACAAAATGATGGAAAGCCAATCTTGTATCCACATTCATACTTGTCTCCTCAAGTCAGAAGCACCTGGGGTTTAAGCACAGCAGCTATCTAGCCATACAAGCTCTTCTCTGTTCTATCAGTTTTTGATTGTAGGCTCCTTGCAGGCAGGAACCTATCCATTTATGTTTCTGAAACTTGGTAAACTATTGCAAGAGTTCCTGGTGCAGCATAAACAAATAATGTTATAATCATAACTATAAAATGGATTTCCCAGTACAACCATTCTGAAAAGGAAACTGGCTTAGCTCTTTGTTTATTGGGCCAGCTACAGTTGGTAGAGGAGAGATGCAAGGCTGTGGTTATACAGAATACTTTAGTCAGGAAGAAATGGTAGAAAATTATCTGCTATTCAGCAAAGGTTGGTTACAAAGACCAAAATGTTTAGTCACAGTAGTTACTCTGTTACCTATTAGGACTGATTTTCTGAAATGAGTGATTTTTTTACATAATTGCAAAAGTCTGTGATCTGGCGAACAGATAATTAGGTGAATTTACATATTCACTTGTTTATTACATTTCTTTATCTATTACATGTCTATACTGTCCAATAGCTGAAGTTCTTTAGTTTAACTTCACAGAAGTCAGTGTGATTCACATGCAAGTAATTGTGGGAAAGATTGCAGCCTAAAGGGTTTAGTTGCTGTTGAGTTTAACTGCTTAATTATTTCTATTAACCACTCAGAACCCTGGAAGAATATCAGTCTCTCACCCAGAAGCTTTAAACATCAATTCCTTGTTTTTTTAAAAAAAGCCAAAATGGAAAGTGATTCTAAGCAAACCTTTGATGGACTCATGTGGATCATAAGAAAACCAGAGCATTTAAGCTGTTTTATAGGCTAGAGTCAGTAGAATTCTAAAAGAAAATTGATTTTGAGAACTGCCAGAGTATCCTAGGGTGCTCAGACATGGCAATAACATTACAAATAAAAGTGCCATATAATAGGATCTCAGTCCCAGGGGAGGAGGTGTAAAATGTCCTATCTTCCATTTGCAAGGAGCAAAAGCTCAAACAACATATCCCAGCTGGTGGATACATCTACGGGTATGCATCTATGCATATGTTCATCTGGGAAGCAATGAATTTGACAGGTGCTTCTTGTCCTGCAGGTTCACCTCCAAAGCCACCTGTTGAATAACTATGCCAGAGACAGCTGGGTGAAACTAATGATATTTACAGCCTACAGGAAGACCCTACAAACAGCATGAAATACTGTTTGAAAGTTCAGCAATTCTGTACTATTTCCTTTCCTCTCCCTGTTTCCCTCTTCTTTCTAGCAGTTGTTCTACAATATTCCAAGGCTAGGTTCCCTCCAGTTAGAGGCTTTCATCCACATGTTTTGTTTGTCGGGGCAGTTCGTCAAATCTTGTCCCTGTTGCCCATTAGGCCTTTTAATATTTCCCTTCTTATGCATGAATTTGTTTCATTTCTACACCACCCAACTGAAAGCTCACAACACTTGCAACCATAAAATTGTTGTTCAGTCGCAAAGTCATGCCCGACTCACACGACCTCATGGACAACATTCCTTCAGGATCTTCCATCCTCCACCATCCCCCAGACTACACCCAAGTACACACACACCTCTCCAGTGACCCCATTCAGCCACCTCAACCTCTGCCGTTCCCTTCTCCTTTTGCCTTCAATCATTCCCAGCATCAGGGTCCTTCCTTCCTTTTCATTAGGTGGCCAAAGTATTTGAGCTTCAACTTTAGTACCTGGCCTTCTAAAGAATAGTCAGGGTTGATTTCCTTTAGGATTGACTGATTTGATCTCTTTGCAGTCCAAGGGTCTCTTAGGAGTCTTCTCCAAAACCACAATTCAAAAGCATCAATTCTAAAATACAGCACAATAAAACATACTGAAGCTAGAAACAAGGATAAAAGTCATGGTATGTACAACCTACAAGTAGGCCCTTATATTTTGGAAAAAATAAAACTACAGTAACAACTAAAATAAAAACCAGCAGTACCTCAAGCATTTAAAAATACAATGAAGGCAAAATCCTATGGCTAACAGAAGCTGGCTGACTAGCCATAGGAAATGGTGACGTTCCCACTGAATCTCAGAAAGACCTTCATTGGTCACAGTGGGGTCTCTTAGCCAGAACAGTTCTTTGCACACCAGCTGAAGCCACAAAATGAAAGACAATCTTTGGGGCAGGCATGGGGTAGGGGAGATAGAGAAGGGAGAGGTCAGGAGTAGCAACACACTTAAACTGCTGAAATTGGCTGTCTAAACACTTTTGAGGGCAAGAGGAGTGTCGAGGCAATCCTTAAGTCTTATTCCTCCCAAGCTCAATTGGATGAGCCACATGGAATATCATCCCAAAATATTTAAAAACAAACTATTTTTAAAATCCAGTGAGATTAAGAGAATCTTCACCTCCTCTTCACCTTCACACACCATACCAGCAAGATTCCAGAGCCTTCCAGAACTAATTCATTCATTCATTCATTAGCCTGCATAGCTGTACCATTTTAATAGCCCCCACCCCCTTGCAGGGAGAAAGGCCACTGAGAGTTTAAACCTCAATAGGAAATGATCCAGTATGAGACAGTCCCATTCTGAGAGCTCAGGAAAAGGCACTTACAGCCTGAAGTTTAGGGATGCAGGGCATGACAAAGAATGTAAGAAGGAATTGTCTGATGACAAAATTAACATAAAACACAGATACTGCTGCAACATGATTTTTTGATATTTTTTCATATTATCATCTTATTTTTCTGTTCCAGGCAAGCAAAGATTGGTGGTGGTGGCAGCGATGAGGAGGATGAATGACTCACCAAATGTATTAAAACATAGTAAGTAATTATACCATTTGTACATTGGATGTTGTTGCTGTGTGCAGAATTTTGTCTTGTCGCCTGTCTTTTTTCTATTTATTTTTGCTTTTGTTTTCTCCCCTCACCCTTTTTTCTTTCTTTTGTAGTGAAGGATCCCTAGTAGATGAAGGGTGTTTTATAAATGAAGTAAATAATTTTGACAGAGCAGTTTCTACATGGCACAAGCGGTCAGCAAACCACTGCCTCCTCAAATGAATGACTCTGAATTCCCCTGACAAAGACAAGCAGAGGTGAAATCAGGTGCATCTATCTGCGCCGAACTACTACTTTGGAAAAGGTCTTTCTACTGCTTGAAGTCACTGGAACACTGACCAGAGATTCCCATATTGATTTTAGCATTTGAGCAGGTTCATGTGGGAAAGATCATGTTTGAAGTGTCCTAGTACCACATGAGCAGAGCATTAAAAGTCAAAACAAACATTACCATGGAGCCCAGAGTGGAATGATATGAAATGCAGAGCCATGTGAGGTAGATGACATGGCATGGCATAACATGGCAGAAATAATGTTTCTCCAGGAAAGTCTGCACTATTTCTAACATTTTGAACATCAATGTTACCTGCTATTGCACTATTTTAAAACATATTTTTTATTATTTTATGTATATACAACCCTTAAGCTAAACTGTCATCTTAATGAAATACATAACTTCTCAAATGTCATGTGCCTCATCATCATCCAACATTTTGACCACTATGGTTTGAATCAGATGTTTTCAACTATGGATGGGAGAACCTGCAGATCTTGGGTAACCATACGTCAAAGCTAATTCTGGCTCACCCCCATTTTAGTTTTTAATTTGTTTTACTGCTGACCCAAATAGAGAGTTGGTTTTCCAAACAGTGGAAAGCAGACATTTATATACTTCTCTCCTATTGACTAAAGTGTGAACATGTGTTATTTTTGGAAAATGCATATTTTAGATTGCACGTTCCTGAAAAGCACAAGTTTTGGGATGCAGTCAGGTAATTGCAAAGATTTTTTAAGGGAAGATTACTAAATTCATGTTCATGTTTGGGACTGCAAACAGGTCATGTTCACATGATTAGAATTCAGAAACAAATTTCTTCTACATTCCTCCTTCTATTAGAAGAAAACTCCTTCCATTGGAGAAAGAGGTCCTTTGGACCCAGTCAGCAGATTTTTTTCATGACTTGGCAGGCATTCTGTTGATAATATGGTAGATTTAAAAATGGATTGAGCTGTTGAATATTCAGTTTTCAATCACTTCCACAATTTCTGTTCAGCTTATTATGAATCCATAACATGGTCTGAAATTATTTTAAAACTGGAAAATGAGTTAATAGGGTAATATAGTGGAAGGACCTCTTGTCATTTATGATAAATTATAGAAATTACAAATATTTCTATACTATGTTATCTTTCTGAAAGGGACAGATACATGTACTGGCCTTTTTCATATGTTAAGAAATTTTCATTTCCTACCCAACACTTTCCAAGGGGCACTATAAATTACATATATAATTTTGTTTATTGATCAAAACAGGCTGCCTTTATCCTATATCCAAACTCCTGGAAGAAACAAGTACAACTTAGAAGTAGTCAGCACAACTGACCTACTTTTTTTTTAAAAGACAAATGGGATATATTCCCAGAAGACCTCTAAGAAGAAAACATTATTTGTGCATTTGTGTGCCTTGACATTGGAAGAGAGACCTTCTGATCCCAAATATGATTTCTAAAGTTTAAAGAGAGGAAGTTTTAGAGGAAAATACAATTTCTAACCTTGGATTTTTGAAGAGGTAGCTATTCGAAGCCGAAGATTAACATCAAGAGACCCATGGGATATTTGAACTTTCACGGGCATCTTAACCAAAGACCACAGATTGCCCTAAACTTCTTAAACTCTTACCTTTCAGTCTTTTTAAAGAGTTTAAAAATATTCACAGGTTAATTCCACACTTTTACAACATACAGTTGGATTTCATGTATTTAGTTAAGCCAAGCAAAGCATTCCAAGAGCTGCTAGACAGCACACAGATGGCCATGCTTAGATCCTGAACTATAAGGTTGAAAACTGACTGCAATCATGTCACTGGGGATCCACATTCCACCTTGAGGCTGGTGTGGAAAGAAGCATGCCAGTTGATTCCCAAAGTTGCAAGAGCAATGTCAAGAGAAGGGCTTTTGGGTGCCAGCAGGGTGTGGGAGGGGAGGAGACTGCACTGCCATGAGACAATGCATTTGGCTGCACCGGAGCCTGCTTTCTTTCTACTCTACAGTGCCACACTTAGATGACTCAAATTGACCCTCTAAGTGCTTTGCAGGCAGTAGGAGTATGGAGACAACCTTTATTTATTTATATTGGATTTTTAGCCTGCCCTACTAACCGCTTTCCTACTGCCCAGCACAGAATCCCTGTAATCATCCAGGTCTGGACAGTTATAGGTATCCCAATCAGATTGTACACTAAATGTGCCTGTCTCTCAGTTTCAGTTATGTTTGTTGCACATAAGAACAGTATGTAGCTTAATACTAAGAAGGCTAAGTACTGAATGAGAATGTTTCATTGAAGAATTAGGCTGTTGAAGTACTTTACTCAGGAAGGACCTGCTGGTTTTATCTTACTGAAATATTTACCAGCATGAAAAATTAATCACAATAATGTCAGAAAGGAGTAATATAGAATAATAAAAGAATGTCTCTCACTGCCAGTATCAGAACTTTGAACCCTAGGCACCTAAAATACAGCATGCATACCAGGGAGACCCTATTGGTGTGCACTTCATAGTTTTTGGCTATTAAAACACATTAATTTATTTGAATTAATGTTAAAGTGTTTGTGCATTTGAAGCCTGTACTACTTTCTTCAATCATAAGGTGGCAGGCCTCCATAGCCAACTCATAATGGCTCTGAGAGGCTTCAGCCAGGCATCTTTCCTAGTACTGGCATGTAATGAGCTATGTCATAAATTCCCAGGAAGCAGTAGATTAGAAATGAACAATAAATAGCTCTATCATATCTACAGTACAATAAGGAAGACATGGCTACTGAAAATCGTATACAAGTGCAGGCAAACAAGTGGATAGTAGCAGAATTTATTATATCTGTTGCTGATAATGCAAAATGAAAAATGAAAAACAAGATGGACATGTAAGAAGTAGAAACCTTTACAATATATTTCTGTTGTTTTGATGAATAGTTTGCAATATCAAAGCTTTGCAGAAAGCATTTGTGTTGAAAGGTTATATTTTCTATTTCCTCTGTAACATATAGAGACTGCATCCCTCACAGGAACAAAATATGGAAAACAACCACCTCGGCAGCACCGTAACATTAACAGATCTCTGTATAAATTGGGTAGACATTTTGACTCAAAATCTTGTTCCCCTAAAGACAATATATTCTCTCCTCCTTCCTGTATCTTCTAAATCAAGCAAAACCAGTTTTAAAAGACAGAGAGAGGACTTGAGGAACAAAGATATTAGTTTACTCATACATTAACTATTGCTGCTGCTAATAAGGAAGGAAATGGCCTGAAAGCAGTTGTGCATCCACTGGTAACTTCTAAGCTTGATTTCTGCAATGCGTTCTACACAGCGTCATCCTTGTGCCTACTCCAGAAACTGTAACTAGTGCAAAATATGGCAGCCAGGTGTATCTCTGGGGCATCACGGAGAGACGATATATCGCTGGTATTAAAGTCTCTCCACTGGCTGCCCATATGTTTCCAGATGCAGTATAAGGTGTTGGTAATTACCTTTAAAACCCTTCATAGCTCGGGTCCAAAATACCTTCAGAGGCCCCTTTGCCCATATATTATGCCTTGCCTGCTATGGTTCTCTGGGGATAATCTTCTGAAGTTTGCATCTGCAGGATTAATGTCAACTACCCAGAGGACTTTCTCAGTGGTTACTCCTAAACTGTAGAACAGCCTGCTGGAAAACATGCATCAGATATGCCAGACTGCTACCTTCAAGAGGAAGGAATTTCAAACCAATGGATTGAAGTTAAAGACATATCTCCTCTGACAGACCTTCACAGATTAGAATTATTTAATAGGCTAATCTAAATTTTAATAGTTGTTGGCTAACGATATATAATTACTGGATCTCTTGACAAAGTAGGAATCTCTAGCAATTTATAAATCCAAACGAATGAAAAACATAATAGCCTAACAGCATTCCATTCAGGGATGATCAGAAATTGTGTACTATGCCTAAAGCCTAGGTCACAGAAGTGTCAAGGTCTCTTCGTCCTTTATGCTTTTATACTTGCCCTGTTCCTGACTGGATTAATTTACATTGCAAGTCTGCTTACAGTTTTTATATGTTGATTTTTTAAAAATGTTTACTTCAGGGCCATCAACTATGTAGCCTAGCTGAAGGCAGACTCACTTGACTTTTCTTTTTTGAACATTGGCATTGACCACTGTGATCCCTTTAATGGTGGAAAATGCTTTGAGGAGCTGCCACATTGAGGGTGGATTTCTAATCATGCCAACAAGCCACCTCACGAGGATCCTGTGACACAAGAATCTGTGCTGGCAAGACTAATTATGCAAATATGACTGGCATTCAATGGTGGTTCATTAGCACCTCTGCATTGGTGCAGAGCAGGGCACGGATCCACGCAGATTCATCCAGTTGTGAGCTTAATAATTGTCTCCTTGAGGATATATGGACTGGCCCTAAAAGAGTTCATGAGCATACTGATTACTCTGTTCCCTTCCCTGGAAGACTTGCAATACACTCATGTGACCTATCGGTTGGCACATTCCAAGTCCACTAGGATGAAATGGCACTCTCTACCAATCATTAAATGCTTTAGTGAGGCTACTTTAGACATATATTAACTATTGATGCTAATAATACCTAATACATAATAATTACTGGATCTCTTGACAAAGTAGGCATGCTCCATGAATGTATACAAACTAATCCACAGTCTTTAAAGCAACTGTTGGTCTGACCTCTACTTCCCATCATTATTGAGTTAGAAAGACTACAGAAAAGGGCAACAAAAATGATCAGGTGGCCAGGAACAGCTACCCTTTGAGGAACCGGTACAACAGCTGGGAGTGCTGCGCTTAGAAAAAGGCCAGGAAGGGAAGATATGATAGAGATATTTAAAATAATGCATGATGTGGAGAAAGTAGAGGAGGAGACATTTCCCTCCCTTTCCAAAACCACTTGAACCCAGGGTTATCCCATGAAGCTGGTTGGTGGGAGGTTTAGGACAGATAAAAGGAAGGATTTCTTCATCCGGTGTATAGTTAAACTGTGGAATTTGCTGCCATGGGAGGTGGTGATGGGCACCAATCTGGATGGCTTTACAATGAGCTAGGACAGATTCGTGTGGGAGGAGGCTATCAGTGGCTACCAGTCTTGTTGGCTATCTGCCAGCTCCTTTGCCAGAGGAGGCATGCCTGCATGTTCCAGTTGCTGAGGAGCTTGAGCAGGAGGAGGTCCTGCACCCTCCTGTGGACAACTGCTTTGCCACTGTGAGAATGATCTTGGTCTGATCCAGCATAGCTTTTCTTACATTCTTCCCTACATCCTGAAAATAAAAATGTTATTAGAAAAAAAAACCCTCTAATTATGAGGATATTATGCCTTATGACACAGAGGACTAGCACAACAGAAAGATAATAATTTTATCATAATTTTCTAATTATTAAGAACTATTATACATACTTTGCAGATGGTTACTTTCAGGTTTCTATAATAAAGACAGGGATTTTCATGACAAACCTAAAATATCTTTTAATTTTCCATTTTCATCTCCTCTTTCAACTCATAAAGAGCCCCAAGGCACTGCTTGCACTTACAAAGATTTTAAAAATCAATCAACTCTTGCTAAAAAGTCATCCTGGCCCCAGCATATGAGCAAAAGAGAAAAAAAAAACATGAAGCACATATTCTGAATGCAAAGAATGAAGATTTAAACCCAGCATTGGTGCCTATGCTAGTAAATACTCATCTTCTTCTATAAAATGACCAATGCCACAAGAAAAAAACATTTGTTCCAAATATTAAGTTCTTGGTTGTAAACCTTGCCACCCAAACCCTGTGCCAGCTTTTTGGCAAAAGAAAGAAACTAGGTCTAAAAAACATTTGTAATGAAAGATGATGATGTAGCTGTCATGGATTGATTCCTATGAGCAAATTATCAAGGCTTTTGTGAGAAAAGTAGTGGTGGAAAATCATTTTCCATTAGTGCCACAATAACTTAGTGATCTGACAGAAAGGATTTTTTGAATACAAGGACTGGCAACAACTTATATCAAATAATGGCTACGACCAACATTCTAGTTTTATTTGGAATCAGCTGTGTGGTAGATGTGGATTTGGAACACTTAAGTCACAGATTCCCTTCATAACAATGTTAATAAAATGGTACAGAAAAGCAATGTAGGATCCCCATACTTTTAAGGGGTATCAGGACAGCATAAGAACGGCAGTGCTGGATCTTTGCAAAATGCACAGAAGCCAGATCACCATCATCACATTTTGTATGAATACATCCCATGCTAATACTGAGTTTGCTGCTGGGATGCACTCCTTCCTAGATAAATGCAGCATAGCAGGGCCACCAGAAACCTCATTTACATTGTCCAACCAGTTACTATAAGTGTGCAGAAAACTAGAATGGGAGAGAAACCCAACTGGGTGTAGGTATCATGACTCAGAGTGTGCTCTCTATTCACACTGATGAGTGCATGCAGCAGACTCAGGCACCAGGCTTCAATCCATCAGCTTCCATGGCATGCTGACCTTTCCATTTTGCCTTGCAAGGAACAATAACCTGGAGGAAGAATGCTGCTTTACTGCTATTGCAATCTTACTGATACCATCAAGCAGATCATAACATTTCATACTCTGGAGCTATTACAGGCAGTGCTGAATATGTGTCATGTTTGTAACATATCACCCAGTGATTCTGACCCACTGCAACTGGCAGGATCAAAGTGAGTGTTAATAAAGCCAAGATTGATCTTAAGTTTCCCTTGCCATTTTTGTTCCATTAAATCATGCTTTCATTGGGAGGTTTACTTATGCCATGCTGTCCCTGCTATTACGTTAACATGAAGATATGCAGATATATCCCGCTGCTGACAGCCAGCACTTATGCTAATAACAAAGTTTTGTTACTCAGATAAAGTGAAGAACTGTCTACTTAATATCGACTGAAAGCTGTAGTAGTTCAGATATCAAGGATTAGGAAGATCTCAGGCTTGCAGATGAACCCCCCCCCCTTTTTTTTTTCCGCAAGAACATTGCGATTTTCAAGATGCAGGTATAAAAGAGTGACTTGGGGACAAGCCAGTCACCTAATAAGCCTTACATGTACATCTTGAGCTTTACATTGAAGACATAGATGGCAACACTTCTGGGCTGTGAGTGCACTTGGCAATTTGAGCAACTTGAGAAACTCACGGACATCACCAGAAATGGTTACAGGGCTGTAAGTGGCAGGTATCCTCAATTCTTTTAAAGTGGGAGGCTAGGACATCTTGGGAGTATCAGCAAAGGCAGCATGTTGCTTACGCTTAATCAAAGAGATTCCAACACAAAACTCTAAAATTGAGCAGCAGAGCCAAACAATGGCAGAGTCCAGGTTAACTTGATCCAATCAGGAATAATTGGGGGCACTTTACAGAATAGAATTTAGACAGAATTAGACCTCTGACATAGTACTGCTGTAGCAACAAAGGCCTCCCACTGCACTGTTGGCTTCTGGCAGCTGCATAATATTCCCAAATTTATGTCTCTTACCATTTTCTTTCTGGGATATTTCAGCCATAAATTCAAATCCCAACTCTTTGTTCACTCCTAAATCAGAGTCTGACTCAGAATCCAAGTCAACACCCCATGGTGGCGTCATGCCCAATCCCCACAGGATGCTTGTCAGCAATGCCTCAGGGTATAAAAACATCCCATGTCTTTTCCAAAGAAAATTATTCTATAGAAGGACAGTTAAGTAATCTGGATGTCAGCAGGTTGTCACAGCCTATAGGATTTCATTCAGGAACACTTAGATCACCAGAGGCAGACCTGTTATGAATTTAAAAATACATCTCAAAGTCAAAAATGGTAGTTATTAGTAAAATATCATTTTCATTTGACAGGATTTTATACTTTCCTAATATTCTTCACACGTACTCTTCTTCCTTCTGACATTATAGTCACATTTCTAGTTGTGGGGCATTTATCAGGATGCATTGAAAATGGCTTCTGTCCCATAAACAATTATGTGCATAGTCTAATGAGTTTTGGGTAAGGATTTTAATAATCACACTTATTGAAATGGAAAGATTAGCAAAGCCAGTCATGGCAATTAACCACTTCTAATATTTAAGAAAACACATTTTCTATTATTTTTACTATAACAATGTACTTGCATCAACATCCCTAAGCATAAAATCACAACTGTGCTGAGCAATTCTGTAATATGAGATTTGCTGATGGTTTTTAATAATATTTCTTCAGTAAAGACTTGAGCAACTGTAACCCTAAGTGGAGAGTATTTATTCAAAATAAAATTAAACTACTGGAAAACAGAAATCTCTACTGAATTAATGCAAACCATCCAGGACTCTACCCAAGGATCCTGTGTACATTCTCTCTGCCCCTGAAATATATTCATATATATGAAACCATTAAGATGAAGTGGAATTTATTACACACACGTGTGTGTGCACCTCCAGACCTTTCTGTTAAAAAGAGTGAAGAAAAGGCAGTTGCTATGAATAAGGAAAACTCTGCTCAAAATTCTCAGTTCTTATGTAACTCACCTGGTTTCAGAAGTGGTTCATCAGTCTACTATCTATTAAATTTATTTGTGATTAATAATTGCAAAGACCCCATCACACTCTTCCACTAATATGTCTATGGCATAATGGGCAAAAATAAAAGCAACATTATTTTCCAAACCTTTCAATTTCATTCTGGTGTTCTTCTGGAATCCCAAAAGCACAGATAATATCATGTGAAGTTGTATTTTACTTTAAAATACATTCCACAAAGGAAGTCTTACATTGGCATTGTTTGTTAAAAAAGGAAACCATGATCATATTTAAGGCTTTTTCAATCTTTCACAAGAAACATGTTCTATTCTTACTGAGCTTCAGAGCAAATCAGAAAATCTTCTGCTGCCTCCCTCTCAAGCCACCATTTCACACTCAGTGAGCGTCCTAGAACAGAGTCATCACTGCACTGACAGTATGAAGTAGGAAAAGTCAGTGAGATGCTGGCAAGAGCTTCTTGTTGTCCAGCTGCAGATAAAAGGCAGGATCTTTTGCTGCCAGCAGGACCTATCACTAACACAACAGGGAGATAAAATTTGCATGGGCATGTGCACGTGTGTCTATCATTTATTTAAAGGTTTTTTTTTTTCATTTTATTTTCAATTCCTTTCCTAATTATACCTAACATACATTTTGCTTTTTCACATCAGCAGCCATGCATTGGTGCACTGTCCACCACAACCCAGAAGCCCAGGATCTCTTGGTCAGTCACTGTGAGTTCAGATTCCATTAGGATTTTTATTTTGTCCCAATATGCCATTACTTTACACTTCCTTACATTGAACCGCACTTGCTATTTTGATGTCCTTTCTCCCAGTTTGCAGGGATCCTTGTGGAACTTCTCCTAACTCCTTTTGATTTTAACAAGCCTAAATAATTTGGTGCCACTTCATTGCCCATTCCTAATTCTAGATCATTTATGTCCCACAATTTACACCAGGTGAGGATTTTTCATTTATTCCCACTCTGCTATCTGTTCTTTGGACAGTCACTGATTCATAACCATAGTTCCTTTCTAATTCCATAACTGCTCAGTTCACTCAGAAACTTTATCAAATGCCATTTGGAAGTCAAAGTGAACAATGCCTCCCAGATCCACATGTGTACTGATGCTCTACCATTACATACAAGTACTTTCTCTATGGCAAAGATATGGCTATACACTTATTTTTCACAGAACATTGTGAAAAGTAGAACATTGTGAAAAGTAGAAAACTAAGATCATGGCATCCGGTCCTCTCACTTCCCGGCAAAGAGATGGGGAAGAAATGGAGGTAGTGACAGGTTTTATTTTCCTGGGCTCCAAGATTACCACAGACGGGGACTGCAGCCACGAAATTAAAACACGCTTGCTCCTTGGGAGGAAAGCTATGGCAAATCTAGATAGCAGACTAAAAAGCAGAGACATCACCCTGCCAACAAAAGTGTGTATAGTCAAAGCTATGGTTTTCCCAGTTACAATGTATGGCTGTGAGAGTTGGACCATAAGGAAGGCTGAGTGCTGAAGAATTGAGGCCTTTGAATTGTGGTGCTGAAGGAGACTCCTGCGAGTCCCTTGGACTGCAAGGTGATCAAACCAGTCAGTCCTAGTGGAGATCAACCCTTTCAGCTCTTTAGAAGGCCAGATTCTGAAGATGAAGCTCAAATACTTTGGCCACCTAATGAGAAGGAATGACTCCCTGGAGAAGAGCCTAATGCCGGGAACAATAGATGGCAAAAGAAGGAGGGGACGGCAGAGAATGAGGTGGCTAGATGGAGTTACTGAAGCAGTTGGTGTGAGCTTAAGTGACTCCGGGGGATGGTGGAGGACAGGAAGGCCTGGAGGAACGTTGTCCATGGGGTCATGATGGGTTGGACATGACTTTGCGACTAACAACAACAACAAGAAATGTAAAAGACCTCCAAATAAGATTCCAAAAGACTTTTACAGGAATTTATTATTCAGAATTCATCCTTTGAAGCTATATGAAGTTTTGCTTTTTTTTACTTCCACATCATACTAGTAGTAATAAGAGTGTTTTGGAATGTGCTTTGGCACAGCTCTGATGATAGCTGTATGAATACCCCCTAAAGCACTGAATAATCCCTCATTAAGTTAGAGATCACATGCAGTTATTTGAGTTAATTCAGTAATTAATGCACACATGCATATATTCATCTAGCACTATCAATGTGTGTAGCCTTTTAGAGAGAACTATCCCTTTACTTAACACTTCATCAAATATTGTTACATACTTTTCAGCCACCCCATCCTCTTCCTTTCTTCAACAGGTGTATGTAATCTAAGTAATATTTGTGTCAATGTTTGTTGCTGAGTGTTGCCAAGTCACACCAGTATTGATTTTCTAACATTGATTTTTTTCTAAATATACATAACAGATTCAAATGCATTTGGATTTCTATGAACCTTGAAATCTATGGATTCTGAAGTAGATTCTCTTTTTCATGAACTGCATGAATTCCACAGACTTGGAGAGCAGTTAAAAATCATTCTCCAACGTTACACAAATGTAGTTGTAGAAAAACAAAGAATACGAACTGATAATGTGCATTTTCCCCCATAGTATAAATTGAAAGAGACAAATATGACTCATTTGAATTTGACTGATTTTCTGTTTGCTTCTGACAATTATTGGAAGTGGGCAGAGTTAGGCTTTTTTTCACAGATTTTGTTGGTAAGTTAGCACAGGATTTGCCAAAAGAGTGTGCTCAGATAAATGCCTGAAAACCACATGCCCCTAAAGTGATTTCTGCAGAATCATCTAATTTGCTAGTTTACACAAATTTCTTTAGCAGTTAAAAAGTGTGTAAATTGTTGCCCATCTTATAGACAGAAGTTCATAAGCTGACTGAAGTTGCACTGTACCACATCCTTTACAGCTCAAGTGTTAAGGCTGGAGTTAAGCTTCAGGTTAGGACAAGGATTGTAAAAACTTGGGTGTGGGTTTATGTCCAGAGGCCTGGAACAAGCATCAGTAGGCAGAAAGGCTGAGTACTCACCAAGAACACCTGAGTAATGCTACTGGGCATTTCTTCTGAATGTATAGCTATTATACCTGCATTTTAGAGTTTCCTTTAAGCTTCAGGTTAGGACTACAATTCAGAATTCCCTAGTCCCTTTTCATATCCAGGTGCCTAAAATTAGTCTACACTGGGTGGACAAAGCTAGCAGGCAGCAAGAACACCCAGAGTGCTGCCTTTTTATATGTTTGAATACATAGGGATTATACAGGAAAGGTACAAAGAGATTTACATTACAAAACAAGTGCTTGCATTTGTTCTTGTGAAGATACTTTTTAACTGCAGCAAGGCATGTTGTACTATTTGTATGTAATATATTCATTTGAATGTATTTTCTCTCTGTTGGTCCATAAGATAATGTTCAATTAACAAAGCTTTAAACCTACATAAAAGTTGCTGATTTAAAAACACATAATTAGACTTATGCTGTTGTCCTCTCATGCACGCTCTCTCTCACTTCTTTTTAATAGAACCCTTTAAAAGAGAAAAGCACCCTTGAGTCTTTCAGATAACGCCAAATAGCAAACTGAGTAGAAGATTCTATTTAAGGCCGTAGTTTAACTCTGCTTTTGGAGAATTATTTAAAATCAAAACAAAAGATGAAGCAGCAGAATATACATATGGTTTGAGAAGGCAAAATGGAGTGTTTGATGACAGTCCAAGAACACCTGCTAGAAAATAAGCATGAAAGGAATGATAACATCAACAGATCTGTAATAAATTTTCCTTTCATGAAAATAAATAAAGAGCAGTTGTGGTAGGTACACAGTTGACTGGGGTTGGAAAGCAGAGAGTGCAGATGTGCGGGGTATCATTTTACTCCAGGGTTTTTGCAATATAAATCTACCTCCCCCGGAAGAAAGGAAGTGAATGCATATACTGTGTTTTGTCATGGTGCAAATAACTGTGAAGAGATGTTGATTTAAATTAAGAAAATAGCAGAGGGTAGAAATAACAAACTTGCGCATCCCCAGCACCATGAACTAGTTTCCACACATCTTGGGACATTTTCATGGTACTACTTTTTGTCATGTAAGCTGGACCAGGTGACCTGGGGAATACACAAGTGCTGACTCAGATTTTGAAACTCCTTTGAACAGCTCACCCAAGTAGCTCCTCAAAAGGCTTCTGTGCCTTGCCCTTCCTCTAAATGGCTGCCTTTTGGAATCTGAACAGCTGACTAACTTTGGCTATGCTCGTGGCTCTTTCCTTGTCAAATTAAGTATATTTTGGCTGGCCAGGATAAGTTAATAATAGGAGACATTAGAATACAAACAAAAGAAGGAAATATTCTGGAAAAATCACTGGAGTGACAGATAGGATGGATAGATAGATAGATAGATAGATAGATAGATAGATAGGCCTAATATTCACCCAGAACATGGATTCAAACTACATATATGTTAGTATATGTTTTAATATCCAAGAAAGATAATTATCATACCTACAGCAATAGCAGTGACAAGAGTGAAGAAACCAGAACTGCCAGACATGGTTTCTATACATTCATTCCATAGTTTTACATATATACATTCTATGCTTTGACATCCAACGGTCCGAAATTTGGTTGGGTGAATCAACATATAGCCATTAATGGGAAGATCCACTACTAATTTTCTATTTGACTCAGTATTTCCCCAACCCCTTAGATTCTTAAGATTGCAAATCTTTCCCAATGTACATATAAAATAGATAGATTATGCCAATTTTGGGAGGAGTTCAGAAGGAAGAAGCAGGGAGTAGAGTCAGTGCCAAGGATTCCTCAAGAAGGAATCATGCCAACTAAGTGTTTTGAACTCTACCTCCCACAGGAAACTACCTCTTGAAGGAAGAAACCTTGCCAATTATATCATGGCTTCATACCATTTTTACAGAATGTCATGGCAGTACAGCTGCAAGAGCATCTGGACTCCAGCAATGTCTTGGAAAAAATCCAGACCGTCTTCTGACCTTCTCAAGTCTTAGACACCACACTTGTCAGGGTAATAAATTATCTGCTGATGATTTAAAATCAAGGACAGCTGTCTATTCTGATCATGCTGTCTCACAACAGCATTCTACAGAAATGATTATCAGCTGCTGCTTCATCAGCTCTGTCACGTTTCCAAATGAGACTAGAAATGGCTTTTGTCATTTTGTTGTTTTGTTTTGTCTTGCCTTGTCTTGTTTTGTCTTATTTTAGCTACCACCACCATTACCATCAGGCATGCTCCACCCAGTTAGACCATTCTTAATTTTCCTCCACTGCTGTCACTAAAACATTTCTGAAATAAATATATGAGAGGATTGTTTTCAAGGAAGTGGAAAGGGAGGGTCCAACCTTGATGTTTGGAGTTCTATTAAAACCGTAACAGAAGCTCCGCAAGGTTTTGCACCATAGGACAGAAATATACAAACATCTCAAGATAATGTGCGTGTGTTAACAAGCACAGTCAAGGAAGCCATAACAAGCAAGAACATTTCCTTCAGAAAGTAGAATTCCTACCCAAATAGGGACAATAAAAAGGAGTACAAACTCTGCCAAAGCAAGTGTACACTGACAAATTTAAAAATAAGATTTCAAGAGATATACTAAAAATATAGCAGAGATTAATTCCAAAAATGCATTAAATCCCAAACCTAGTAATGGAATAATGTGAAGGTGATGAAATTATTTGCACTAGTCTTTGCTGTGGAAGATGTTGGGCAAATAGATATTTATGACTGAATCAGCATTTTTCAAGGAAATTACTTTCTGAAGAGCTGGCAAATAGAGGAGGCAAGAGAAGGGCCAGAAATGGAAAATCAAAGTGGTAAGAGAACTTTTAGTTTTGTGTATGTATACCTATGTTACCATCATGAATGTCCACTTTTAGAATATGCACGAGAATTCTGCTATTCCTCCATTGTTAACAGGGATGGAACTATATGATTGACTTGTCATGACATATGAACCTAGTGAGGGTGACTTCTGTGAGGGTTAAAACAAGCTCTCAGTAACTTCTGGACTATTTCAGGGTTGCTGCTACCCTGTCATCTGTCCACACAAGAGATTTTGCATTGCCTGCATTCATCAGCAATTTATTTTAATCCCTATCAAAAGTCACGTATAAGTATGCATGTAAGCTGGAATGTCAAATATTGCATACAAGAAAGAGCAAACATTTAAACAAGCAAATGTTTCTAAACATAAACTCTCTCAAACTACATATTGCAAAGTTTCATATATTGGGTGGTCCAGTAAGTAAGTAAGAAAATAAATAAATACATAAAAATGTAATTTGATGCTTTTTGCTGTAAGAAATTCACCTGAGTGTTTGTGGGCTATGAAAGATGATGAATAAGTTACAAACGGCCCATTAGTTTGGGAGTTCATTCAAACTATAATTTGGTATGATTGAATTCCTCAAGCATCCCTAGTCTTCATTCTGCATGCTGAATTGTGAAGGCAGAGATCAACATATAAGCAAGGATGTGATAATCTGTTAGGGAGCAATCCCATTTCCTCCACCGTCACTGCACAGAAGCCTCCAAATGTGGAGGCTTACTTGCTTCCAATACAGGGAATGAGCTGCAACAAAGGCAATCTCCAGTGCTCTGCACTTCACACCCGGCACTTATCCAGATGTGCAACAAAAGGGATGTAAATACACTGGGGCACCATTGGATATGGCATTAGCTGTCAGGCGCATGCTCTTCTTCTCCCTGTTTCATGCCTCTTCCCAGTCTCAGAGAGGAAGCTGCTTTGGTTCTTTCCATGCTCTCTGTGATGGGGATGGGTGGGCAGGGGGAAATGGGATGGTCTCGGTGGTAAGAGTTTCATCCCTGTAGTCAGAAGACCTCAGACCTGGGGCTCCCGGTGATTCTGTGAGTCCCAGACAATGCCATAGGATACTACCAAAGCCTCATTCTTGTGAAGTTTCTCATTTTCCTACTGAAATCCTATTTCTATTTTCATCTTGTATCACATCACAATATTCCTTTTTTTGAAAAAACAGACATTTGTGCATAGTTCCATGCACATATTTTTCAAAAGGTACATTTTCTAGTATGTTTTCTACTGTATGTATTATGCATTCATTATTCCAATGCCTAAGACATATTTGTGCACAGTAAATTTAGGCATTTTTCCTGCACATTTTTTTTTTTGCTGAATCTTACTGTAAGTCACAGAAATATACATAATCCCAATGCAAGATGCATCACATTCCATTGGCAGTCTCAGAGAATTTAAACAAATGAAAGGAAAATAATGTTCTTATGACACCATTACTCCAATATCTAAGTATTTTGAAAGGCAACTTATCCAAAAACATTCTAGGGGATTTATTCTAACCCTCCAGAAAAAGACACAGATTTTATAATGAGAGTTGGGCTATTTGGTACAAAAGGCCAATATATAAATATGCTTTTGAGTCACGTTTCAAATTATTTTCACAGTAAATGCAGGTGGCATGTCTACCCATGAATTCATTTTGTGTTTAGGCTTCCTATCTATTTCATTACGGTCGTGCTCTAATAAACACTTAGGCAACAACGCAATCTACAATTACATGTGCTTAAGCTCCAATGAAATCAAGTTAAATATGTGCACGTACAGCACTGGATTATGATGCTAGTGAAAATGGGTTCTGTTTGACAGCTTATCTTTGAGCAGCCTACCCCTTATTCTTGAGCAATGCACACATCTATCAAGAACAGCCTTCCACAGCCATTTTCCATTGTGCTGTATATATTGTCCTTCCCAAACAAATCTTGTGCTTAGATGTCAATTTAAGGCTTGTTCACTTCAAATGCTCTTTGAAACCTGATGAATTTGACCTTTTAGCTGATAGTATTATTATGCAAACTATATGTTTTAAAATGGTGAAATTTCATGAACTCTCATGTTCATATTTTGGTTGGATTTTTACCCAGATTGTTAAATGCACTGAATATCAATTATAGAAAAGTGGAATGCAACCAGATTTGCAGTGCCTTTCTTTCCTGGAATCCTGGACATGGTACATCCATTCTCCCGTTCAGACTATGCAATGTGAGTTGTATTGCTTCTGTGAAGAGGCTACACTGCACCTCCAGAGGACCTTGTCATATGGTAGATCCCACTGCCTAAACTTATCAATATCTGGATAAGAAAGTACATGCAACATATAGCAGACTTCATGGAGGAAAGGGTCTGGTTTCATCATATTAGTTGGATACTGAATTCCAACATGTTTGAAATCAAACATTCACCTGATATGTGATTGTGTAGCTTCAACAAAGGGCATTCAAAGCAACCAATATTATTTCTCTTATACTTTCTGCTATATTGTGGGATAGGATGATATACCCACAATTGGCTGAAAGCCCTTCTTATGGCATGCTTTTTATCTTTTGGAAGATGCATCTTTGCATATAATCCAGCTGGTGGAAAAAAATATTATTTTAAACTCCCTATTCTGTCAGTGTTTTTCCAATGCCAGATACAAATTCTTCAACCAACCCCTTGAGGACCTAGCAACCCATAAAGAGAATTGGAATCAAATTTTCAAAACACTTTATCAGGCCATTTAGAAAATCCAGCTGGCAGCATAATGCACACATTTTAGCTGAGGCCAGATTAGCAATCATGCTGGTCAACTGAGATCACTGCAGATATTGTTGTTAGGCAAAGCTTCTTGGAATATATGAGTCCTGCTGTTAAAATGTTTCTGAAGTCTTCTGGGCAAACTAATTTTTCTTAAGATATAATTTTTAGCAAAGTTAACAATTTTAAATTCTTCTCAAATCTTAGGTATTTTGACGTTTCAGCTGATAAAATTTATATTCGTCTGGTTATTTAAAAATGGGAAAAACTGTACTTATTACAAAGTTCTCACAGTTACAACTTTGCTCCCCATAAACAATGTTGAAGTTATTTGAGTAGCCAACATTATTCAGTGTGGAAACCCAACATACCAGTCCATTCCACATCCAACCCAACTCTGGACTTGCACTTCTTGGGAATTAAAAAAAATCACCAAATGTGGCATGGCAAAAGGCTTTTAAAGTGCAACATAGCTTTCAAAATGGCCTAAAGAATGACCACTAGGTGTAGAACAAATATCTATAAATAGCTATTGGATCACAGAGCAGAAGTTTACTTTCTACATTATTGTTTATTTAAACTAGGAGGCAGTGACAGTAAAGGAAACAGAGTATAACTTTGGCATGATCAAACCAAAGTTAATTTTGGTTAAGAGGTTAAGGGTGTGATCCTATGGTCTCCTGGCTTTGTCAGGAAAGCCATATAATTCTTCAGATTCCCAGCTTCCAAAGTGTTAAGATCCTGGAGCTGGGACCCACAAGTCTGAGTTCGCACCTTACTCCACGCCTTCACAACAAACACAGAAAGTGCTACACTGGCTGACCCTACAATGCGAAGTTGCAACTGAACCTCAGAGGGAGAAAAAAGTGAGGGGAGGGAAAAGGCTATCATCAGGATCATAGCATGTAGGAAAGACTTCTATTTATCTGGAAATATCCCGGTTTGAACTGTTTGTTATCCATCCAACCTAGAAAGGGATACAGAATTTCACTCTATTTTGTAACTTGTTGCAGAAACAGAATGATCCAAGGGTTTCTCCTTCTTGCCTGAGCATCTTCTAACATTTCTATTTTACTCACTTCAATTGACAAATACAAACACTGCAAGTAAGTAAAATGTACTTCATGGAGAAAATTCCTACAAATATGTACTGAGTGATAAGTTTCTGAAGTCACTAAAAAGCAAACAGAGACACTATAGGGAAAGAAACCTCATTGCCAACCATACGCCAACCCCCTCATGCCATTAATTGCCTGATGTGTGCTGGACTTTTGTGTCTGCAGTTTGGGAGAAGCTATCATAGCTGGCAAAAGGAGGAAATCTTCCCCATGTTGATTAAAATACTAGCTAGCTGTGCTTGATGTGGGGAGTGGGAGGAGAAGATTATTACCTGCTGGACCAGAACCAGGGTGGCAGCATCCTAGCATCGATGCACCAAAGGAAATGATGCCAAACGGGTGCTCCATTTGTGGGGAGTTGATTCAGGGGTAATGTCAAGGCCCACACTGCTAATACCGTGGCCAGTTTAGTTGTTCAGTATCTTTGGTGGGATGTGGGTTCTTGCTTAGGGCCTAAATATGTACCAGGTAGGGAAGATATGAAGCCAAATGGGGAGGCATGGGGCAGAGATTGAACAAGGACAGCACAGTAAGGAGAACATGGCCCAGACATGGTGGTATCATGGTCAGGCTTGCCCATGCTCATGGGTGGGTGCTTGACTTTTCAGCCTGCCCATGGGTCTCCAGATACTGCTTTTATACTGCTCCAGATACACAACAGGACCTGCCTTAATTATGATTTAATAGTGGATAAAACATCAGTTGTAGAAGGATAACCAAGCCCTGTGTAAGTGAACAGGGAAGCGCTAAGTCTTGGTGCAAGATATCAAATACTAATGTGTGGGTCCAGTATTGATACCATTGGTCACAGGATCCTTTGGAAGTGATTGTCTGAGCTAAAATTAATGTCCTACACCAGGGACTGTGGACTTCAGCAGCAATATGAAATACTCGTAACACATTTTTGGCAAACCTGAGCCAGTACATGCTTCATTTATTCCTCAATAACCACAGGGTCAGTTATCCACCTGTGTTCCAACATACTTATTCCCATTTTAATCTGCAAGTTAAATTGTTATTTTTAAATAAAGTTATCAGGGATTCAATCTACCCCTATTGAAATGAATGGAGAAATGAAACTGATTGTTGCCATGTTTATGTGCGGGGTAACAGTGCTCATGTTCGCGTATTGCTAATTTAGCGCTACAGCATTGATTTTGGCAGTGTCAGTTTGCTTTAACCATACTGAAATAGGTCTTTTTGTTTTTCTAAGAAAGTAAAAAAGAAAGCAGAGAAAACAAAGCAGAAATGTATAGATATATTAAAATGTTGTCCTAGGAAGTTAGTTCTGACCCAAGTTGTTTTTACCTTGGCACAGAACTTTACACTCTCATGGTGCAAAATTATACCATTGAATTCTTATTTCAGTCCTTTCAAAGCCTTGTGTGTATTGGTATCTGGGGACAGGGAGGAAAGGGAACCAGAATTGCCAAGATATGAGGTAATCTGGTGGCACCCCAGCCTCCATCTTTGCCTGTTTGAAGCTCCACAGTTAGATACCCTAAATCTATCTTTACCTCTGTATTCCTCCCACCTCCATGAGATGCCCATAATCCTTCAAATTTGGAGGACAAGTGCAGTTTTTCCCAATTTTGTGCCTTCCAGATGCATTTAGACTGCTACACCCAGAATTCCTAGTCAATGGCCCTGCTGGACGGCAATTCTGGGAGTTGCAGTCCAAATGGCACAAGGCTGGGAAAGGCTGGGCTTAGAGTCATCCTGAATGGAGAGTGCCCCAAGTGTTCTTTTTTGGTGGGGTTTTTTTCTTCTCTTCCATTTTTTTCTCCAGGGCTTCCTGATAGCCCATTAAGGAGTGTCTAATAAGTAGTTTGTGCTTTCCTCCAGCACATACTTTCTTTTAACAAATAGATAACTGGTCTCTGTATGTTTACCAATGTGGGGTCAAAAACCCTCAGTAGCGTTTCTGTTGCTTATGGAATTAGTCTAACTGTTAAGCTGGTGTGACTCTGAAACCAAAATAATAGCTCTGTTTCCAGATACTTTAAAGCAGCCACAGGACTATAATAGCAAATTGATACTGTCAAAATAAATGGGGCAGAGCTAAGTTAGTAATGCACAAACATGAGCACAGTTACTCAGCACATTATCATGTCAAAAAGATAATCCAGCATTTACTGTTTCCGCAACTCATGTCATACACACCCTCTTAAAAAGTTGGCAAAAAAAGGGAAACAAAGATCTATGGCCTTCCTTAAAGTTCTGAGTAAAGGGCAAAATAGGATTAAACAGTGTTTATCCATCATCATGCTCTGTGAATCAGACCTTAAAATTATGGATGCTTAATTTATCAATCCTGGCACAAAGTCTTGCATAGTTAAATTTGCCAGCACTACTATTTAAAATGGTAATAAAAATGAGCATATACGTTTTATAGGTGGATGATAATGATCTGTAATTCACTTGTTTCAGTGCAGAGAATGACAAAGAACATCCACAAAGGTTCCCTGATGTTTTTCCTATAGTGAGAGAAATGACACTGACTTAGGAAATGAACTCAGCTCTCCAAAGATACATGCAAAAGTATGTACATACCACTTTCACATTCTTACACACTCATAGAAAATACAGATACCCATTCATTTGTCTTGCAGCCATGACACTTGTTCCAGCTGGCCTAAATTAAGAGGGTGGAAATGCTCTAGAAACTGTCCTCATGGTCCTGGCACCGAAGTCTCATTTCTAGCAGACCCTCATGGCATTCTAGGAAGCAAACATGAACATTCAAGCACTCTAGGATTATCCAGGTTTCCAAGAAACCATTCAGTCAGTTTGTAGAGATTTCATCCCCTGCCTTTTTTTGAATCAGTGCAAATGCTGGGAATCTGTGGGCCAGGATTTGGGATCATTCTTATGGCCTGCAAGCCATATTCAGTTCCCCACCCCACTGTATAATTACTCAGCTCGTAAGAGGGAATAATACAATGTCCCCAAAACAAAGCAAAGAGCCACAAGCCAGATCTATGGTGCTAGATTCTTCCAGTTACAAGGCAGGTCACCCACCCTCGTTCCCTAGCCATGGAAGGAGATATTCTGTATGGCCCCATGCAGAAACACTCATCCAACACTGCCACTGTCTGCAACAATTAGGGAATATGATGGATGACATAGAGGCACCAATACTTTCAGCCCTGTGGCACATTAAGGAGAACTGCAAGCACAACTCAAGTCACTGGCTTCAGTTTCTACAGGAAATCCGAAATTTTAAGTCATGTTGAATCACCAGTCTGCCTAATAATTCTCAGCTCTTGCTTCTGAAGGTTTGGTGCACTTTATTCAGCACAACTAACTTTTTCTTCAGGCTGAGTCTTAGTCTTTCTCAGTCCCCTTTTATGTGCACAGAGAAAACCAAGCATAAATCCACTAATTCCAAAATTACTGTGCTTTTCTCTAAATAGCACATTTCAAATGTGGACAGTATTACAATATATTTGGGGTAATATCTGTACATAGTAATAAAAGTTTTATGTTTTTGCAAAGAAATAGGTTTAAATTGTCTCAGCCAAGAGTTAGAATACAAAGATGCCTAGGAAGAATATAAATTACAAAATAGGAAAGTTGATGGATATCAGTGGTTTATGTTAGGCCTGTCTTCACCCATCTCCCTGCTCATTTCATTAGAAAACAATTCAATCTGGAAGGAATACTGAATACAGTATGTAAAGGTGCATAAGTGAATCAATTACAAAGTTTATTATCAGTTTGAGGACTTGGAAGGGATTATGGAGACTGAATTTCGAGTACAAAAACATTTCTAACATCTAAGAAAGCACTGGCCAGCATTAACAACAGAAATAAGATTAAATTCTATGCTAATACAAAATGTTAATATACATTGTAATGTCAGACATCAATCTACCTTTGAACAACACATAAGCTCTCTAGAGCTCAATACATTTCATAATCATTACCAGTTAACATGTTCTGGTTTTTTTGAAGCCAATAAAAGATTGGGACATTTGGTTTTAAAACCAAGAGAAGTATCCAACACTGACAAAACTCCTGCTAGTTTTGTTGCAGAAATGGGATGCACCATTTTTGCAACAGAAAGCAAGGGTTTTAAACACCAGAAACAGGCAGAAACATTTATTTCTGGATCAGGTCGGGTCAGCTAATGTCCTTCTATACCTGCAGCTGACCTGCTCCCTTCTGACACACATGTGTCTACTCATTTCTGTTTGGTTTTTTAACCACTTGCTTTAACTAGTACTTTGTTTTTAACTGCAGTACAGGAAGACTTAGAAACTGCCTCAGTGATTAAACCATGGTATCTGGAATACAAGGCTAGGGCATACATTTCAAATACTTTACCCAGGTTAATTTCAATTCATTTCTCTGCTTGCATAGAGTCTCCTTAGCAGCCATTCATAATGAAAGAATACATGAACACAAATTAATGTCAACAAAATTACAAAATAAAACCTTACAGTCCAAATGATGAACTTCCTGAAAAGCTATTGCTAAAATCTTATAGTGGCAGTTTGTGTTATCCAGGGACAAACACAATTTATTCCCAAAATCTCCTGCCAGGAGACTGACAAATGGTTTGGAAAGAAACACAAATACAAAACAGAATAATAGATTAAAATGTGTTTCAATAAAGAGAGGTTCAATATAATACTGCAAATTTACATTTGTTTTATGAATAAAAGCACAATTCATGAATGCTTTCCGCTTCAGTCTTTAAAACCATTAGACACAAACAACATCTCAACTAGTGTCATCTAGAATCATGTTGTGCTACATCATGTAATTCGGAAAGCAAGAATATGCTTGTGAAGTGAAGTGAGGAAAATGAATCTACACTTTTTAAGTGACTGATTTTCTTGTTTTGTGTACAAATAGTACATGATCAGTCTTGCAAATGCATATTTTTGATTTGTTCAGAATTTCCATAATTTCGTTTTGGACGACTGAACTGATAATTGTGGAATTATTGAGAATACATGTGTGTGTAAGTGAGCCTCATTTGAAAACATACAAATGGAAGTGGAATATTGTTGGGCTATTTCCTAGCATAACAAAATATGGGTTGACACAGAGAAGGAATCTTTAAAAAAAAAACCCAAAAAGCCCAAAAGGAAAATGAGTTATACTGAATCCATTTCTTTCAGGTGCAATGTTTTTTAGGCACAAAAGGCTTCTGTGTGGACCAAGTTGCTAACCTAAAATTAAACATTATTTAAAATACTTAAATGTTATTGGCCAGTGTCGTAATTGTCACTAGCACTAGCATAAATTACAAAGTGCTAACTTTAGCTATACCTGGTACAGTACATTAGTGTCTGATGGTGCAATAGGATTGCCTGGAAAATCTACATGCCAACAAATGCTTCTAGTAATTCATATGACACCTAGTGTTGAATAAGATATTGCCATTATTAGTTTGTTTGTATGTGTGTAATGGCCCACTCACATTGGTCTTTGAGAATAACATTTGTTGATTTCTTTTATTCTTTTTCTTTTAAGACATTTAAAGAAGCACACAAAAACAAAATGGGAGCCACAATTCTTTAATTATTCTATGGGCCAGTTGATTGATTGATTTCATTTAAAAAATTTTCATGCTCTCCTTCGGCATTCAGTGAACTCGGGTTATTCAGTAGAAATGCTTGGTAGTAGGATAGGGCACCCCAAAACAAGTGCTTATTCAAGGAACATAAAATTAATTTATGGAATTCACTGCTACCAGGAATGGTAATAGCCCCCAGCAGCTTGGATAGTGTTAAAAGATTAAACATGGTCTTACAGAATAGGTTCATATCACTATATAGATTCAGATGAGACATTTGTTTTGCTTTCCATATTGTTTCCGCTTGGGACTAGGTCAGTGTCCTTAGTATAATGCTACATGCACAAGTTGTCAGGAGCCTAAACAGGTCCTTGCTCTCTCCTCTCATTGGGTTGTACAGCCAAAAGGTCTTCGACAAGATTCATTTTCTTTTCCACACATCACCACCTTTCATTGCAAATGGACATAGCTTATGGCATAGTTTGATCAGTTTCAAAACAAGCCAACTGCAAATTATAGTTTATAATGCTGGCTTGTTAAACTAAAATAACTTGTTGTAAACTGCAATTTCTAGTTTTAGCATGCAATGACAAGCTGAGATTCTGTGAGCATGAACATAAACGTGGCATGCAACTGGAGAAACCATTCTCCAGTTTTCCATACCTGGCATCATGGATTCCATGGTCCTGGTAGGCAGCTACCATAGAGATCCCTGGAAAGCAACAGCTGCAAAAGCTGCTGCAGCCATCCAGTAGGGAATTGAATTTCAGGTACAGTGGTTGATGGGGCATGACTCAACAGCTGGAGGAGTGAGCAAGGAGGGCAGAAGCCATGCTAGTATAGAAATCACTTGGTCTCTCTCAGGCACATCCAGGCAAAATAACGTGAGCCGTGCCAACAAGAATTGCTTGTCATGACATGCAAACTCACCACCATGCTTGCTAAGCTGTTTTTTTTTTTTTTTTGGTAACTCATTCAATTTAAAGATACCTGTAAAAAAGTAATACTCGAATCATACTTCTTTAGAAGACATAAAAATCCTTTAGAAAATCTTGCATATATCATTAGGCTTCCATTTTTTTTCCTTTTGTTTTTATGTTAGCTGAATGGACAGAAACTCAAAATGTATCATGGTCCATTAGAGGTCATGACCTTGAGATGAATTCATGTTATGGCATGGACTTTACCAGGCAGCAGTAGCCTCTTATATCAGATACAAAAGTATCATAGCATTTCTGCTTCTGAGTAGTAGTGGTCATCCTATGAGTGTGTGACTAAGACTTCCTTTAAGAAGCAGAAACAATAACATCGACACTGTATCTTACCCTTTAAGCAAAACCCTTACACACTGGTGTAACAGTGAGCCTAGCAAAACCTCAGAAACACCTGAGCCTTTTAATTCAATTAATTCTAATAATGGAATAACCTCATACACTGTTGTCTTTGGATCATTAGAGGATTTGCAGACAGTATCTCTTGAATACAAACAAGATAATCATACAAGTGCAGATATCAAGTAGCCAATTCTAATACCGATGGGCACATGCATATTCAATAGAATGCAAATATTGACTTTTCTGGTAGAAACCCAATCAGATTGCTAACATGTGCAATGGGACAATATGATCCTCGTGTGGGAAAAAGTACTGACCTTCATCCCCTGTGCGGCTAGCATGCAGTCTACTTGCATTTATGATTCTCCTCACCTTTAAACAGTTGCCACAATGGAAAAATGAAGTAGACATCTGGAAAAGGGCACACTCTGTCAGTACAAGAAAAGGCTTGAAAGAAAGTAAACAGGCTTCATGTCTCATAATGTCTCTCCAGAGAGGCCAGGCTAGGGAGAACAGCACATTGCAATTGACTGCACAGAACAGCAAGCCTTACCACAAGAACTTTCCTCTTTCCAAGTAAGCAAAGAGGATGATGCAAAGGTCACCAAAGCATATACTGACTGATCAATACAGACAGCGAATACAGCCTTTCATGCAAATGTATTCAAACATGTAAGATTATTAGTCACTAACTGGGTCTGCATGCCACCAGTTATGCTTCCTCTCATGCAGCTTGTTTCACAAAGGCAGAACTACAGTAGCACAGCTATTATGCCGGTAAAGATTTCAGAGCTGTCAGATAGCATTTCTAGAGGCGCCTGAGTCAATACAGCAGTGCATTTACTGTATACCTCCAAAGACTGTCTCATCCAATATTCACAAACAAAATAAAAGCCAGGGTGCAGGTAGACATTTTACCATTATTTATTACCATTCAGCAGAAATATCAGTGATTGCAACAAAACTTCAATGTTTAGAAAGAGTGTTGAGATTATTAAATATGAGGCTGAAATATAGATGATAAGACTTATTCATGGAATTTTTTAAATCTCCTGACAAAAGCAGAAACAGCAGCCCTGTTGACAGATGCTTAGTGCTGATTGGACAAGGCTACTAGACTACTGGATCAAAAAGGACCTAGCCATATCTAATGGTTAAAGGAGGACCCAATCCAGGGGAAGAATGCTGCAGTTTTCTCTTGAAAACCCATTGTTCCATCGCTTCTAGCTGATGTACTTACTAGGGATTGTATTCAGCTGAAACATAGGCCAAACTGGACCTCACTGGAGAATTTCTGGTGTTTCCCAAGGTAAAGCAGACTTCCCTCAGAAGTAATCAGTTCCAAAGCTGGATGTGAGGCTTTGTTCACCATTCAGTTTGGAAAGGCAGACCATGTATCTCTAAAAAATTTGTATTAATTTCACTAAATGCTGAAGAGCAAGGTACAGTTGTGTGACTGACAGGTCCACCTAAGCATGAGGAACATTTTACCAGGTGCTATCATATCACTGTGCTTTGGGGGAAGGCAAGGATAGGACTGTGGGATAGAAATTCTTCCAACACTACCAAACTTCATTATGAAAAGACTAGTTTTCATTTATCATCACTCCTTAGCCCCTGTACCTGTTCATCTGACATTTGGCCATTTTTGGGCCTGGAGACACCTCCATTGTGCCTGGAGGTAAGGGGATGCAAATAATTTCTTTCTCTCCAACTCCCCCACTCCGAAAACAGGACTCTTCTTGTACATTTGTGAGTGTACCTTGCCTTCTGAAACTTTGCATTTTTCTTATGTATGGCTATCTCTGCATGCCCATTTCAGAAAAATGTCCACAAAGAGAGAGAGAGAGAAAAATAGGGGGGTTGTTCTCTTTTTAATATTTGCAAAAAGCAAAGACTGATTTTGCACAAAAATCCCTACATCTATTTGTCTGTGAATAGCTAGACAATCCCTTGAAAGGGACCAACTATACCTGCAAATTTCATCAAATTATGCCATTTTTAAAGTTATCAGAATCTCCTTAAAATAAATAAATAAAAATAATATCCATATCACAAAGCATGTTTCTTTGGTATTTGTGAAGCATAAGCAGCTCCTGTGAGGCAGCAGCATTCTTCCAATTCCGGCAAAGAGAAAAAAAGTTGTAGTCATTAGTTTCCCATAATAGTTATCAAGAGGCAGGAAGCCTCAAATTTCAGAATTTCAGTTCAGCAACAGTAGCCAGTTGACGCAGAAATCTTCTGAATTGGTCCTAGCAGCATAGGGTCTTTTTCGACGTAGCAAAGAATAAGAGCTGACTCTTGTGGTCTGTGTGCATCTCTAGCACTTACTGTGCCTTGCTGAAGATTCCAGTTCATTAATGGTGGATGAACCTGAAAAGGAATTTATTTAGGTCCCATAGTGGAGCTGAGCTTTATCCTTCCACACTGCATAGTGTTTCATCTGTGAACTTATAATTGGTTCAAGTCCCTTTGATTCTCATCTTGTCACAATAGGTCGGGATCCATAGTTCTGAATGGACAACAGTGGTAGGTTGCCCTCAAACACCTATGGGGACTCTTGAGGGTTTGGGCCCACTGACAATTCACTTTCATGGCAAGCTTCTAGTAGCATTTCCAGTTTGGAGGCTAAGAGAAATATAAACAGCTCACATTATCACAGCCTTCCCTCATTATAAACCAGGTGGGTTGTTCAGTTTCCTCCGGCAGCAAATTTGCGATATGCCCCTGCCCATTTTATGCCAGTCCTGGAAGCAGCAAGTAGCGACACTGCGGCTTATTTTCAGCTCAGCATGTGACTCTCATCCCTCTTCTCCATCTGCTCCCTGCTTCAGATATAATTTGAGCTTATAGCAAAGCACACATTTTAGGACAGTTTCCAGATTTGGTATACCCATATAATCTCTCCCTAATAGCCATTCTAAATTTGCAAGCCACAAATATTATGTAGGCAGTTTCTGTAGCTATTAGATCAGTTTCTGAGATCTGAACGATAAATTCCGGAGCATCTCCCAAGAAACCACACCACAATAAATTGTTTACAAGAAGATTTATGGGACACTTCCTGATGCTTATGATCAGTGAACACTGAAAAATTCTGGCAGCAGGAGAGGTGGAATGTTTTCTCTGGCTGGCCCACAAAGCATAAGATTGATAGCACTTCTTTTTCAAAAGCAACACTGAAAAGTTCTCATCATCTTTTGGAGAGGATTAGGGGGAAAATATGGTACCCTAGTACTCCCTGTGACAGTGCCAGATCAACTCTGAGATGAGCTTCAGTTCCAAACTGCATGAGGATGTCAGAAATGAAGGTAATAGCAGCACTCTGTCTTGCAATCAATCTATGCACCCGCACCAGCTTTTGGGCTGGACACACTGCAGTTGTACCAGTGCTACAGCAGGAGAGAAACTACTCTGCCTTTTCTTTTATGATCTAATGTATTTTAATACACCCCCACGACACTTGTTGGCTGAGATAATGGGAAATGTAGAAATAGATATGTGTAACTTGCACTTCCAAACTAACCCTGCCTTCAGGGTTACCATGCTAAAGACATGACAAAAAAGAGATGGAGAGGGTCCAAAAACAAACAAGCTTGGGCACCTGTTCTTACAGTTATCATTCTTATCAGGACTAAGTAGGATGGAAATAGTTCAGGTAGCCAGGTGTGGGACAACAAAGAGCCAAAGATAGCTGATTTCTCGGCAAAGGCAATGGAATAGCTCTTCCTCTCATCTCTCAGCCTGATGGAATGACTACTAAGAAAGGGTTGTGGCAGTGTTCTTTGTAACACCTGTCTTGATTCCTAAACAGTCGTACAAGAACTTCTGTTTTCCATGTGCTTTTTTCCCTTTTAAATACTGGAAAACTGTCCCTCTCTGTTAACATGCAGAAAATTCCTACTTGGTCTCTGGAGAGGTAGCCAATTAATCCTCTGATGAGACTAAAAAGTCAGTGGGAGGGTGCACTTGAAGGAGAGAGGCTTGTGTGGAAGAGACAAATAATATTAGCCATAGCTCTATACATGCACACACATCCAGAATCAAAGATACATGTATCCACATTGCACTGCATGTCCTGGCCTCCTCCTCCCTTCTGCAAAGGTACGTATCTCAATCTGATAACCTGTGGTCTGGTTGGTAGAATGTGCTTTCCTGCGTTATCAGTTCCATACCTACCCACCTGACCTGCATGATATTCTTAGTCACACAGGACTTGTTGATAGGTTGACCATGTGTTCTCTTTTATAGAGGAGTCCTCTATTTGAAGTGCTTCAAGAGAACTGAGATGCTAGAGTGCTGTAATCGCAAAGGCCTTGACTATAGCACCAGGGTATTTTTAATTTCCAAAGAAAAGATGACATACCTAATGAGAAATACAGTCTAAATGCAATCATTTAAGAAGTGTGTCTGTGAAATCTTGCAGGAGTTCCCATTGTAAAAATGAAAGACCTTTCAACATTTTTCTTTATGGTTCAGCATCAGCACAAATAATGGACCACTATATTATCAATCTGCTGAAATAATTGGAGTTTGCAAGGGAAGACACAAGAAAATAAATCTGCTAAAACAATAGATATTTTAACAAATATTTATTAATATTTTGCCAGTTAAAGCAGTGAACTTCATTTGTATTGGGAGAACACTATAAAGCAAACCAAATATATCACTGCTTATCATTTATAAAGATAGTCTAAGTTAATACCATATTCAATTTACTATCCCTTCCATCTTCCCAAAGTGATTAGAAGTCTTATTTCAGCAGTGGAATTAAAGTCAGCTAAAAAAAGCTCTAGAGAATATGTTTAAGGAGGGTTTTATTAGAAACACTTAACCATATTCCCTTCAGGTTTTATGGTTCTGTACCAGTTCTGCCAATTTTATTTACATTCCTGTAATTTTAGCTATGGATGCCTCTTTTATTTTGAGGTGTTTGATGACTTAATTATACATAGTAGCAGGAATTCTTCATTGTTTGTGAGTGGAGAAGGTCAACAAATTGCTAATTAGATCACACTGCAAGCTGCATAAACAAACCTCTAGGGATCAAAATTATGATAGCAGAATATTATTTTTATAGGTTTCTCCCCATTTGTAGTGCATTTTAGTGGGCAATTATCCCTAAAGCTATGAAACCACAGCTTCTTGCTTAATGGCGAGAAAATCAATGTGTATACTAATTAGATCCTCCTTAACATATGTCATATGAAAGGAATTTTTGTGTCAATTGTTTTCTAAAAAGAGGTAAGTGTCTTCCTATCTTGTCTGAATTCCCACTTCAGTATTACAGGGTTTGCTTAGGATAACCAAGCAAAATAATAATAGTTCCATATTGGTGTGATAAAGAACTGTTATCTTTAGATAGACTACTTTTCCCCTTTAGCTTTCCTTATTGTAGAAACATTTCTGTCAAGCAGCAGTTTCCTCAGCACTGGTGCCTATAATAACCAGAATGATGGAGAGAGTACTGAAAGCCTTACTGCAATATTACTGGTTTATTACATAGCACAAGAATGTATGTAGCTTTGGTATGTAAACTAAAAAGTCCACCACTCAGCAAAACTGGCTGAGAACTGATAAGGACAGTGTTTCTTCTGCAGAGAGCTGTTCACACAGCCTGCTTTTGTGAAGAAAAAGTTGGGTAAAATCCTTCTGTTCCATCTACTATTAAAGGATAAGGAAAATTGTTCTTTTTTATCTGACGGCTTTTCCATCCGAGGCTTTAATCCAGTGCTTTTGTGAAGCATCCACTTCCGTTCTTTTTGAAGGAGGAGTGGAATATCCTTCGTGTAAGCTCCCTTTCCTCCCATGGGGATACCTTTGTAGTTGTGTATATATATGTATCTATACATACGTAAACAATCTTCCTTTTTAAAAAATATTCTAATAATTAATTGCCATTTGGTCTTTGTTTTGTATTTCTGCTTGTATTTTATTGTTACTCTTATTTTAATACGTTGTTCTTGGTTTTTATTGTGTTTTTATCTTGTAATTGTAAGCCACCCGGAAGTGCTGTGGCACAACTGGGTGGCATACAAATGTTTTAAATAAATAATAATAAATAACTATATACATTCCTCTATATGTTCAATCATACAGCACAAGGTGGAACAGTAATATAGAGCAAAATTATGAGAATTAATGAGGCTTCTGTAGCAAGTAATGGTGCCTTCTAGGAAAACAACTAGGCTTTCTTCAGTCTAAAGCACCCCCACAGAAATTGCTAAAAAAGCACAGGACAGACAGTCCCTGAAGGATGACAACACCATGAAAAGGATGCACAATTCTTTATGAGCAGCGTATCATGCAGATTCAATAAATGCCTCAAAGATGGAGGATATTTTATCCCATATGAAATATAGAAGGCTTCCCTCCTAGGTAGAACAGCACTTCATCTAGATAGAAGCAAAATTATACATTAATTTCAGTATCTCCCAAGCCCTTCTTCTGTTCCCTTGTTTTTATGCTAGAGAAGG
>NW_025335589.1:12708682-12726641 GCF_004798865.1 Varanus komodoensis
GAGATTAAGATACATATCCTACCGCCTGCACCTGCCCTAGAATAGAAATTTTAAAAGATTTAGCTGCTAGCTACACATTTGAAGAAATGCCCATTTGGGACCTTTGGTTTGTCTATCCTGGTGATGGCGAACTGTTTAGAGACCGAGTGCCCAAATGGCAACCCAAAACCCAGTTATTTATCGCAAAGTGCCAACACTACAATAGAACCTGAAAACTGAGGTTTAGTTTAGAAAAAACAGCTCACAGTCAGTCCAAGTAAATATATATATACACACACACACACACACACACACACCCCGTATTTTTCGCTCTATAAGATGCACTTTTCCCCCCCTCAAAAGTAAGGGGAAATGTCTGCGCGTCTTACAGAGTGAATGTGTGTGTGCCCGACACCCGGGACGCTGCCGGCCCACCTGCATCACGTTGCACCACCTGGCCGGCACGCGCTCGGCGCACGCTGCTCTGCCCCACCCTCTGGCGCAGGTGAGAGCTGTGTCGCTCAGGGGGAGCGGTGCGGAGGAGGAGGAGCCACGGGCTTTAACCCACCGGCTGCACGGAGAGACGGACTGCTCACCCCCACCACCTGGGAAGACCTGCTGCTGCAGAGGAGGAGCCGCGGGCTTTAACCCACTGGCTGCACGGAGAGATGGACTGCTCACCCCCACTGCCCGGGAAGACCTGCCACGGAGGAGGAGGAGCCATGGGCTTTAACCCTCCGGCTGCAAGGAGAGACGGACTGATCACCCCCACCGCCCGGGAAGACCTGCCGCTGCCGCTGCACCAACCAGAAGACCACTGCCGTCACGCTGTCGGCCCGGCTGCACCACACCTGGCCGGCACGCGCTTGGCACGCCCTGCTCCACCCCCCTCCTCCAGCGCAGGTGAGAGCTGTTAATCACAGGTCGGTGTGTGTTTTCAAATGGCAACCCGTCTTTTAATGAAGCCCATGGGGATGTGATGGGGAATGTGCCTGTGATTATCAGGAAGCTTTCCATGGATCCCTCCTCTAAAAACTAGGTGTGTCTTATGGTCAGGTGCGTCTTATAGAGCAAAAAATACAGTACTTACATATGCTTGTCAGCGCACGGACCAGCCATGTGAAAGCTCGGACGACTCTTGGCTAATTAGTCACGGCTCGTGACATCATTGCCTGGCGTCGCAACTCCTTTCTGAGCATGCACATGGCCCCTATGTATGCTGTAATCCGATGCTCGGCTGCTGGGGTGACTTGGGTCATGTACTGACAGAGAGGGCTCTGTGTGCCCGCTGTGGCACACGTGCCATAGGTTCGCCACCACTGCTGTAACCCTACCCTGGTGCACTACCCTAACCTTAATATAGGGGTAAAGTTCCACTGAAATCAGGGCGACTTTGAGAAAGCATTCTAGAGTACCTTTTTCTGCACAGATTATCATTTCTGCCCATTCTAAACACATTCCAACCACCCCTAACCCTACTACGGTGCTAAAGTTCCACTGAAAAGAGGGCGATTTTAAAAAGCCTTCCTTGAGTCACTTTTTCAGCACAGCTCAACAATTCTACCCATTCTAAACATATTCCAACCATCAAAATCATGCCAGGACACCTCATTTTGAGGTGATGGTAAACCTTTTAGAGACTGAGTGCCCAAACTGCAGCCCAGAACCCACTTATTTATTGCAAAGTGCCAACACTGCAATAAAACCTGAAACCTGCTGTGGCATGCATGCCGTAGGTTCGCCACCACTTTTCTATACTGACTGGCAAATGATTTTCCAGGTTTTCTTTCCCAACCCACCTGGAGATGCCAAGGACTGAACCTGGAATGTTTTCCATGCAACACATATGCTTACCACTGAGCTAAGGCAATTGCCTGAAGGGCTTGTGGAGACAGGGCTGTCCTGGCACTTCCTTCTGAGATGAAGAAAGTGTGTTCAAGAAGGTTTAATTAGGGAAGTATTTCAAAGTCCTAAAAGAAAAATTCATGAAGAAATGCATGGAGAAAGATAAAAAAGAGAAGTGACACCCAGAGATGGCTAGAGAACATTTCCACAGAGTGGGGATTGCTGTTAAGCTCACCTGAAGAGGGAGAATAAGTGGGTGAGCTGGCCCCACGCTGATCTGGCTAGGAAGGGCACTCACAGCAGTATGAGCACCTCAGGATCAGAGTAGAAAATACACAGGCTGCACAAGTCCTAATAATTATAGCTTTGTCTGGGTTTGTTCAGAAGCTACAGCCGTCATCACTTGCCCGGACATCACAATAAAATTTTGACCATTATGCTTTCCATGCCTTGTTCATACACACCAGAAACCTACTCCAGTTCCTTCTCCAGGCTTCCTCAGTGCTGTTCCACACTTCCAGAAGCAACTTGTTCACATGGCATAAGCATATAAACAATCTATCTCACCGGGAAAACATAGAATTGGCAGAAGTAACTCCCAGTCATATTGCAATGTATGCAATCCAACAGAATATCCAGTATGTAGTTATCTAGTGTGTAAGCTGCCTATCTTAAGGACCAAGGAAGCCAGCTCCTTGGAGAGCTGACTCATGGGGGTGACCCCTGGTTAGAATTGTATCAGCCTGGAAGGCCTCATATAAGTTGGAAGTAAAATTTATTACATGGTAATACCTAATTTACCTACTGGAAGTCTCTGTAGAAAACTGAAACAATAGACATGCTGCTCAAGGAATGGATTATCCAATTGTGGACCCTTGTAAAGGATTTCATCGCAGAAAAGAAGAGAGATTAACAGATTGGCAAAGTCCTTAGAAATGGCAGCTCTGGTTTTCTTCTGTAGGGTTAATGCCTAGAGTGGATACACCCAAACTATCAGTTTCATATCATGACTCATCTAGTTCTCAGTACCTGAAGAAATGAATGTTCTGAAGTGTGTCTATATCACCTGATCCCTTCTTCCAAATTTAGCAGTTCTAATTTACCTTCTCCTAGTCACAGATCAGCACCTGTGCATTTGTACTTCGCACATCTTCCAGCTTCCAACGCCAGCATGGTTTTGCAATAGCAGACTGCACACATGGTTTGATTGTTTACAGAAAATATTCTTTATAATTTTAAATCCTTCTTGAAAATATTGCTACAACCTGTGCATGACAAATAGGAATGGATAGAAACAGTGTTTTCCTGGTCCAGTTCACTATTTTGCATAAGTCTGTTCCATTCTGTTTATACGATAATTTGAAATGAGGAAGTATGTGTATTTAAATATCTTTAAATGTACTTTTTCATCAAAATACATATATCTAAAACTATCATTTAAAATTCACATTGTAAATGCATTTCAGTATGTTTCTTCAACCGAGAGCTGAATGTATTTCACATATCCTGGTTCAGGTTGTTCAGGTTGGTTCATATTGAAATTCACAGCCTGGATTCCTCAAGCATCAAAAATATGAATTGCTTTCTTGTCATATCATTGTAGATATTTGTTTTTAAATAGGCTATTACTTTGTAGACCAACACTGCATGTTTTGGGGGGAAGCCTTTTGCCTTGGCAATGAGCCATCCCACCAGGCAGCCAGCTTCTTTTGTGATCCTTCACCTTTACTGGGTGGCTGGCAATGACTGCTGCTTTCCATGGAGTGGGTGTTACAGTCACTCAGGCTTCTGCAGCTGGGCAGGAGAAGAAGCTAAAGTAGGCATTTGATTCAGATTGTTTATGGACAGAATTTGCCCTGTTTACATCTCCATAACACAGACATGAGTGAAGTCTGAGGGCAAAATGTGTACCTTCATGGAGAATGCATACATGATATTTTGATGGAAAAAGAGGTGCACAAGTCCTTGTATGCCTATAAGCCTTTTTACCTGGTCCATGCTGGGAGTTGTAGTCCTTTTTCCATTGCACTTTAAATCTACAAATGGACTTCCACTATCACTAGGAGCATTTTTTCAGAGCTTGAGTAAATTTCCTCTGTAGGAGAACACTGCTAACATGTTTTAGTTGCAAATGGTTTTCAACTGACTAATAAGTCTTGAAACCAACTAGGCCTGCCATTTATTTTAAGTAAGTATTCTAATTTCGGCATTGTTTAAATTACATGGGGAGGGGGAAATGAATCTCCATTATTTTCAGGCACAGCATCCAGCTTTGCAGGAAAGACTGCTTGACCTCAGTAAACTGATGAGCATTATTTATGAAGCACAGATGTAAAACTCAAAGTATTTCAGCTTGAATGTTACTGTACACTAGCTTTAATGAAGCAGTGGAGGGTTTACTAGGCACATAAATGTGTACAGTCACATTAAAAAGAAGAAAAACTAATCAAATTTAAGGCCGATAATGTTGCAAGTGTATATAAGGGAATGTTTTGGCCTGTACCTATTCTATATGATTAAGACTAAAATATTATGCATTATTAAATATTATGTTATTACAAATTATTATTTTATTAAGTACAGCACCACAGGCATCAGAGATCATAGCAGGCCAGCTTAAAGTATTGCAAATAATAATGAATCGTAGCATCTGTATGTGTTCCCCCATGACTTCAATGTATTTCACTCAGGGTGCAATCCTATAAAAGTTCAGACAAACAGAAAAAAAGTTCTTTAGCTCCCAACATGCACTAGCCAGCATGCTAAGAGGTGTAGATCTTTTTTTTCCTCCTATCTAGCACTGTAACCTAAAATGCATAAAGGAGGCCAGAGCTGTTATCACAGTATATATTGATGATGGCGAGCTAGCACTGAGGACCAAAGACCACATAGGGAGAACAGGGTTGCATTTAGATTTGAAGCGGGGAGGGGGAGGGGTCTTCTTGTTCATGAGTCCACCTCTTACAACCTGTGATACAACAGCTCTATACACTTCACACTTTAAAAATGACACAAAAAAGGGCTCTGGTCTCTGGTGCCCGTCCTCTGCAGTTGTATTGTCATTGTTATTTCTGACTGTTTTTGTGCTTATTACCATTGTGCATTTTAGGAAGTGGCAGGGAAGCTGGTAGGGGTGTGTCAGGAATCCAGTTTGGGGGTGGGAATGAGTCAGATTTCTTCATTTTGGCTCACTGAACTCCAGCCTACCTGCCCCCTGCCCTAAGGCTCCCTCACGTCAAGTGTTCATGTGGGCAACTGGCAGGAACTGAGTTTAAGCAGAGTTCTGCTTTTGCACATGTGATCTGCAGGCTTCAAGTACTATGCACAAAGAATTATGTAATTTGTGCATTTTGTGCAAAGAAGCCACAAGGGTTCCTGAGCATTTGCAGAGTTGTTCTCAGCTCAGCTCACTTCCTGACTAGGGTTGATTGTGTGAAAGATGTCCAGCAAGTGCAACAGAGCTGGATTCCAGCCTGAATATCCCTAGTGTCAGCATATAAATACAATATATAAATACACAATGCTCTGTTAACAAAAGAAGTAGGGACTAATATACTTCCTGCTCAAATCCATTTTTTTCTGCAATATTCATGCTTTGGTCATTTACTTTTTTATGAAGAGTTCAGATACCTTTGGTGGCTTTACTTTCTGACCTTTTATCAAACTTATTTTGTGCTGCTGTTGCTACTTTCAGAGGCTCCTATCCCTTTAATCAAATAATTCCAGTTTGCCTGTTCAGTCCATTTTATGACTTCTTGATAAATGCCAGTGGGAGAGTAGCAATAAACATATGAAGGATTGAATGGTTCATTTTATTCTATTCTCAATTTTCCATAAAAATAGAACATAACAATAGTAATGTGACTAAAAGAAATTAAACCCTCTCCCTCTACACAAGAACTGAGGCAACAGAGAGACTTTAAGGGGCAATTAACAGATGACTAAATTTTTTCATAGCTAACCCTGTACCTAAGCTCATTAGAAAGCATTGGTCTGAATCTGCAACCAGAAGTATTTTCAATCAACTTTGATGAGAACTTTTGAGAATATGGTTTCCTTGAGAGTGAACATCATTGAAGAATCAGTGACAAGTACTGAATAATATAATGCTATATTAAGTTCTTGTATGGAACATTCATTTTAAGTCTGTTTGCCTCGGTATCAAGTAATCAGCTCCAGGATAGAAGTATGCGATACCTCATTTTTCAGCCACCCAAAGGGCAAATCATTCTCACAGTTTTCTTTCTCTCTATCCTTTGCTCTCTCACTCTCTCTCAAACACACAGAGTGCTATAGTACTCTTTCTGTATAAAAAATGTTCTGAACACTCTACTACATTTAATTTATTTATTTGCTTCACAATTTGCCTTTCTACCAAACCATAGCACCTTAAAGTGGCTAACAGAAACAGCTAAATTTGGTTAAAATAATACATTATAATAAAAACAGAATAATTACAGAATAAAAACAGCAATTAACTCAACAAACACACTTAGAATAAAGCTTCTTGAATAAAGCAGAGAGCAGTTGTCACAGTAGGAGGATAGCAGAGAGAGGGAAACAACCTCGTCTCCCTTTGAAGGGAGTTACACAACCTGGGGCTAGCCACCAAAAAGACCCTCTCTAATGTTGCCACCATATGCACAAATGAAGGCAGCAGTCTCAAAAGAAGGTCCTGTGCAGAAGATATTAAGAACTGGGTGGGCTTATATGGGAAATCTTTTGGGTACCTGGTCCCAAGCCTTATAGAGTCACAGCCAGCATTTGGAATTGTGCTCCAAAACAGACCAATAACAGTAAAGTTACTTCAGAGGAGAGTCCCATGCTTCCTGCAACCAGCCCTCATCAACAATCTGGCTGCAGCATTCTGGACAAGGTGAACTTTCAGAACCATTTCAAAGGTAGCCCATGTAGAGCATGTTAACACAGTTCAAATGGGATATAACTGAGGTATATATATGCGACCTCTTTAAGATCAAACCTCTCTAAGCATACTCAAAGTCAGCACACTATTCTCATGCTGGCCTCTGAGAAGACCTCAGCATTCAGGTTCAGGGTCAAGTCAAAGAGTATACCCAATCTGTGAACCTGAATTTTTAAGCAGGAGTATAACCTCATCATGCACAAATTGAATCCTTATTCCAGGAACTACCTTTTAACAAAATGTCTTAGAATACTAAGGCTCTTCAGCTTCACAATTTCCCTGTAAGGTAGGTCACAAATTTCAGAATTCCCTTAATAAGTAGGTCACAAACATTCATATTTTACATGTAGAATGTATGACTGGAGCTCATACAATTTTGACTTTTCCACAGCCATAATCCCTACACCTAAATTTTGATCCAGTTCTGCCAGGCTGAAAGGCTTTGTATTAAAAGCACTTTGGAAGCTACACTGGAAGGCAGAACCATTCAGAAAAAACAGACCTGCCCTGCTAAACCCATGTAGGTTAGCATTCTTTTTCTAACAGCAGCTAACCAGATGCCTCTGGGACTTGAAGGCCATGACTTTTCTGCCCTGGTAGTCAAAGACATATGTCTGACTGCAACATTTCCATTTAGCTGCCAAGTTTAATAGCTTCTTGCTAGGCTCTTGATCACCCATTATTTTGTTGAATCTATTTGAAAAGTCATATTAGCTAGTAGCCATGACTCTGTCTCATGGAGACATTGTGTCAAAAGACAATGCTGTTGAATTCAAGCTGCAGCCAGCCATAATACAAAACACAAATCTTGAAAATCAAATAAAGCTGTCCAGTATTTGTCAAACAAGGCTGCATTCTGGTTTTACACAATATCTTGTTAACAGAAGTTTTCTTAACAAAAATAAGAGTCCGCTGCATATTGAGAACTATTCTTAATTGGCCTTTTCTGAACTGATGTGATGGAAGAGTTGATAGGTAACTATGTTTTGGTACAAAAATTAAACTGCAAGATTGGGAATAAAGTGGTATAAAAGGCTTACAGCTGACTTATCAGTGAAAGATACTTTCATGGCTGCATGGAATACAAGACAGATCTGTGTGCTTTATAAAGTTTGCTGTGAGTTTTCCAAACTGACCATGGATGCTCTGATAGTTATATTATGTGCAATCTCTCAGCTCCAGGATGTAGCCAGAATGCATGTATAGCTGGAGCACCAAGACAAGGGATAATGAACAATGGAGGTCTTGGTGAGATGCCGCAGGGCCAGAGGCAAAGGCAGGGGCAAGCATACATCAGATCCCAACAAGGCATGGAAAGGCCAGAGGCTAAGACAGGACAGGCAAGGGTTGAATACTGGCAAGACATGGTCAGTCAAGAGGTTAAGGCAAAGTCAAGAGAAGTAAGGGTGCAAAGCAAGGCAAAGCAGAACCAGAGCAAAGACAAAGTCAGGAAAAGGCAAGGAGCAGATACTTGTCAAAAGCCTGGTAGTATAAGAGGCAAAGGCAGAGCCAGAATCAGGAATAAGAGCCAAGGCACAAAGATCATGTTGCAGAACCGGATGCATCAGGAACATGAAGCAGCCACCACAAGTCATGTTGCTGTGCCAAAACAAGGCAGAGCTGAATGGCCCTTTGTACAGCTTTCTGTGGTTTCCAGCTAGTTGCCACGATTGCATGGGTTCTAATCCCTGCAAGCAACCTCAGAGCTGCTACCAGTCCTGCAAGTACTTGCAAGGTGAACTAGGCTACCTGCTCTATGAAGCCACCAGGAGGAGCTGCATTGCTTTGTAGACCCTGACACAATCCTAGTTTAAATATTTCCTTCCTGAGAGTCACAGTTACTCAAGAGCTGGTTTAAAAAAAATATTCCTTTTCCCTTTCCTTTAATAGAAGGGAAATGGCCTTTTAAGTGAAAAACCAAGATGCATTTGACTGACAGCAGTTGTCCAAAAAGGCTCCAAACATCACTCAGCTAAACTCACAGTAAAAAATGGATGCATTCAGTCCTTGCTAAGTCGCCTTAGAAACACCAGGCTTTAAACAGAATAAAAACAGACAGCTGGGTCCACCCTTTATGCTAATGTGCCATGAAGCTTTATTAATCCGACCTTTGCAAAGAAATGAGAAATAGAATAGTGCCCCACCATAATTGTTAGCAGCAGAATTTTAGCAGTCTTTAATCTGTACTTCACTTTAATATCCCAGTTATGATGTAAGAATTAATAGGCCCTGACACTTTTCATAGTGTTCCAATGCAACAGTGGCAAAGTGGTAGTTTTGAAGTAAGCAGGAACATGGCCTGAGTGGATAATGTAATGCATCGCCCAGCCCTATGAATAACTACCCCAAATGAATACATTGGGGTTGCAACAGGCGTCTGTACAGTGTGCACTGTTCAATCACCGGATGAATGAAAAAGAAAAGGAAGCATTCACTGTGTGCACTTTTCAAGGTAACAGGAATTTCTATTGTCCTTTTAATGGTTTGAGAAAAGAGATGCATTGTAGTAGGGATACAAGGAGCACTCCAAGGAATGAAAAGAACATTGTCATTTGGATTATGCTAATCAGAAACATTTCTTCCCACCACCCATGCAAGTACTTCCAAGAAAAAATGTAAGAACCTTATAATTTGGTTGCGCACTTATTTGTAACTTGCTACTAGATGCCTATCGTTATGCTGTATTCCATCACATATTTAAGATAATGACCTCCCATCTCTTTTAAACCAAATTGCCACCATATATCATCTCTGCTGACAGTTAGAGATGAAGTATCACTGAGCAGAGAGAATCAGGAAGGAGAAAGATCTGCTCCCTTTTTCTGCCACCAATGTAACAGCCTGCCTTTTCCTTGGAGGGAATTGGAAATGTCCGCTTCTATTAAAGAAGAAAAAGGAACCACAATTTGGCATCTTGAAACAATAAATTATAATTTAAAGTAATCAAATATGTGCTTAATTTTTGATTACTTTAAAGTATTTTTAAAGATGTGCTCTTACATTGGTTGGATAAATTATGCAGGTCAGGCAAAATGACAAACTACAGTTTGTTTAAAAAGGAGTCAGATGTTTTAATCTACTCTTGATGGACATGTCGAGGTGAAGAACAAGCACATGATCCCAAAGCTCATTTATGTAATGCATAAATATTTGCATTATAAATGTCATTTTTATTTGTCCTTTATTTTTACTGAAAAATTCATCAAAGCAAAGCCATTAAAATATATCCAAATCCATGGGTTTGGTTTTTTTTTACACTGTATTGGGGCATGGAAAACTCCAATTTGGGAAGGAACTGGAATTTTATTGTTTACCTCTTATTTTGCTAATGGATATGACTAACAATTGATTAAGATCATTACTGAGACATCCCAAAAGATCCCATTTTGACGTGAAATTTAAGGAAAAATAAAAGAAAAGGTGGGTTGTATTACGGCTGAAGAGTGTAATTAGAGATTCTGTGTTGCACCTGCAACCTTGTATTTAAAGGTGGAATCAAAATGCTTCCCTGTTTGCTTATTGTGAGAACATTGCATGATTCTTTCAAAGAAGGAAAGAACTTAAAGTTTCTATCCAACTTTGTAGGCAGGTATAAATGTTTATCGCACAAGTTTGTGCAGTGGGCACAAGCATCCATTCTGAAAATTTTCTAGCAGTGAGTCCTCAGCATTCGTCCACTTCCCAAGAAGAAATCTCTCTGGGGTGGAGTGGAGGTAGGCAAAAACAAATCCTCTCCTTATGCTGTATGTTGTTGATCAGATGGTGTGCCTAACTGCACAGTATATGGTAACACATCAAGCTTCAAAACTCCACAAAGCTGCCAGCAATTAACTCTCCAATTCCTCTCTATTTATTATTCTTATTTTTAAAAAGAAAATGTGTAATTAAGTGGTGTAATGGACTGGCTAATGTACTGAGTACACCACTGCCATCTGCTGGAAAATTCACAGCTGCCTTTCTTTGGATCATCTGTAGGGAGGGTTTGTCTAGTTAAAAGAAAAAGTTTACTCCCATTGCTGTAGGTGTTTTGTCATCAAAATGTTAAGTTCAGCATCTTTCAGCAGTAAAAGACTGAGAATAGATGTAGTGTGTCATTCTAAACAAAGATAAACAATCGCAAGCTATTGACTGGCCTTAAGTGGCAGATTATTTCATATCTGAAAGATAACTGCATCATTGCATAGTGACTGATCCTGGTGCTTCTGTAAATGTCTAAGTCATTTTCATTCTGCAGGTTTCAACCAACATGTGTAAATTAGAATATAGCCTTCTTAGAAGGAATGTGTTGGACTAATCTGTAAAATGGCTGTTGCCAGAATGTCTGCTTTGCTATCTCTGTAGCATTTGGGTATAATCTACAGTTTCTAGTGATTTCAGATTTATTCTGTGTATGGGAACACTGCTAAATTATATCAGGGCAGGGTGGAATGTCTTTCAGTGACTATCCCCAAACATTCTTTCATAGCTGACTGAAGTTTGGAAGTACCACTGAAAGGACATCCTCTTTTCAAATGAATGGTTGTGGGCAGGAACAATAAGAATTCAGGAACCTAATCTAATTAAAATTCTTTCCTGAAAGTTGTTAAATAAGTATTATAACAACCAAACATTTTTAACCAATTCAAAGGCAGCTGTCATTGGCCCATTTTGACATAATATCAAGCTATCTAAAATTATCCACTTACATGATGTCAAATAATGAGCAATGTATCTTAGGCAGATATAAAAATGTATTGTCCGCTATAATGCAGACATTATTTTCAATAATGGAAAGAAATACCAAAGAATGCCATGCTGCCTACTGTTTATGATATTATATATTGTTTATAATAATATTATAACTTATTCTTCAGCATTGGAGATTATCGGAAAATGCTCTGGCAACAGATGGCACATTGCAACAAAGAACCAGAAAATCAAATAAAGTCCTTTTTTGATTTATGCTGGCATTGTTTACTTTAAGACTGACAATTGTTCTGCTGCTTCTTACTCTTATTAGATTCCTTTTGTTTTGTATGCATCAAAAAAGAAAAAAGTTCAGGCTCTGGCAAGTCTATGAAGTATCAGTCTGACTTTCCAAGTAGGGCTAGTTTGAGAGTTTTGAATACTGTGCAGGTGCCTTAACATTGTTTTCAGAGAACTAAACAAATGACACACATGCGGCAAGTTATTTCCAGATGGTCCTCTCTTTACTCCTGGTAGATAAAGATCAGTAAAGGAACAGATGTTTGTTAATGAAATGAGAAAAGGCAGGCAATATGTTCATAATAATGGAGAATTACATTTGTGAAATGGATCTGCAGGCAAACAGTCACTCTGTATTCTGACAGTTAAAGGTAAGCATAAAATGAAAGGGAGCCAACACTTGAGAAACTCATAGTGTAATTAAAGAGTTGCCTGTCAGTATTCTACTGCTGTATCTAGTTTTGTCTTGCATAACAGAAAACAGTCTAATGAACAATTGCCAATCCTAAAATTATATACTTTAGAATATATAATTAAATTATATAGAGGCATTGTCCTCTATACGGTTTAAATGAAATATGGTAGAAAATGACTATTTGGCTATAAATGTTAATGGAATGAAAATCCAAATTATCTATTACCATTGGAAATAATTGTTGAAAATATGGTGCCATGTATTTTTCTATATCTTTCTGTTTCACTGTTTATTTCAGCATAAAGCTGGTAGTAGTAATAAATGAGTTTATTGTCTGATTATTTATTCTTCACTCTAAAGTACAAATACGGAGGCCTTCAGGAAACATATGACTGGCTTTCTCATGAGGCAAGAAAAGAATCACAGCAGCTATATGGAGGAGGTCCAATTTGAACTGCGTTTATGTGCTTGGCAAGATATTATTTGTTGCCCCCACCACATGTGCAGCACTTTCACGATTTCACAATGAAAATTCTGTTTCAACCTGCTATTCCCTCTACAACAGGACTAGCAAATGGCATGGGGAGGAAGGGTTAACGCCTCTTCTCCAGTGCTGTGTTCCCCATCAGAATCTCCCTCTCCTCAGGGTCAGGATCTGCACAGCAATGCAGCTCTTCCTGGTGACTTGAAAGAGCAGACAGACTGCTTGTCCTTGCTGCTGGTGTCCAGACCTTGCTGCTGGTGTCCGCAGGATGGGCATCAGGCTTCTAGGCACTTGCAGGGATTAGAACCACTGCCACCATGGAAGCCATCTGGACGTGCTACAAAAGTCTTCTCAGTGCTCCCTACTTTCATTAGGACAACATGAGTCTCTGTGATGGCTACTTTATGTTCCCCATTCAGTTTCTGCCTCCAGTCATGCAATGGCTCCATTCATACCCTGACTCCTGCCTGTTCCTGACTCTGCCTTTGCCTCTGGCTCCCCACACCTTGACCAGGGATCTGTCCTAACTGGTTCCTTCCTCTGCCTCCACCTCTGGTCTTGCCATGCCTTGCCAGTGTCTGACCCTTGCTTGTCCCTAACTTTGCACTGGCCTCTGCCTCTCACACTTTTTGCCAAGACTTCCATCCACCATCACCATCATACTGTAGTTACTTACATTCTAGAGCTGACACTCAGTGGCCATTTAAGGGTTTTCTCCCTCAAGACTACAAGTACTTGGTCATTTGCCATGACATTTGCTTTTGCCTTGAGTTTATAACAATTTTAAAATAAACACAAAATGTAGCAACTGAAATTTTGGAAATGAACATAGCAGAAGCTAACTCATGCCCTGAAACTTGGAGTGGATACATTGACATTAGACCTACCACTCTTTGCTGTTCAACTGCATTTGGAAAATAAGATGTCCAAATGACTGGAACATTGAGGAGCTAGAAAGGCATGTAGGAGAAATATGTGCATAATTCTTCCTTCTGTTTATTTCTGATCAGGAATTACCCGGTTTGTACAACTTCCACACCAAGCACAGACTCTGATGCAATTTGTGAAGTATGTATATTTCTGAGTTGGCAACATGACTTGCAGGCTCCCCAAAAATATGTTGAACAGCATACTTGCATGTGCGTCAGAAATGTGTAAAAGTACAGTTTAATTAATAGGATCAAATACATTGCAAAGCTGCACACAACTAATGTGCTCAGTTGGAAAAATACACAAGAAAATGTGCATGGATTTTCTTTTCTTTCTTATTTTAATAAAAGGTCACAAACTGATATGGAGCTGACTAGAAATGAGCTTGGAGGCAGCTTCTGGAAAGCTTCAGCAAACCTAAGCTTTGTTGATTCAAACATCCCTAGGTATTGGTGTGTAATCGCATATGCCAGGCATATAGAAGAAACAGTCTGAGCGTTCTTATGGTATCCTCAAGTCCTCATAAGCCTCCAGACTCAGAGGCTTATGCACAACCAGAGAAGAGCAGAAGGAAGGGCAGAGGTGGTCTCTGTCTCTACGTTTCTCTGGCTCTGCAACTCAGCTGATTTTGGCCATCTAGTTACAGAGCTTTGGAACAGGAGAGCAGGAGGCTGGGACACCCTCAGAATGTATGAATGGGCTTCATCTCCTATATTCCCTATCCACCTCCTTAGAGTACAGCAAAGAAACATAGTCAGAGTTCAGTGTAGTCTATTTGTTCTAGCTATTGATTATAGCCATAAAATAATACCTGAACTCAAAACATTAAAATGATGAGGCAATAAATATACATAGGAACTCTTAAAAGGAACAATAGCCCAAAAACCTATGCTCAGCAATCAACACCATGCTTACAGTCTCCAATGTGTAAAGTATTTTTGTTGCTGCTTTATAGTCAGCAAGGCAAAAATAGTCACCACGCACAAGACAAGTCACAGTTAGGGATATATGAGAAACTGATTCCAAGATCAGGATCTTCCTACTTCTAGACTCAAATGCATTCTGCCACAGGTCTTGCAGTGTGATCTCTGGACACCTCCCCCCGAAAAAAGTGACAGCATTTGTGCATTTGAAAGGCACCCACAAACATGCACACATCAATGCAAGAAGAATGCACGCATTTCAAACATGTACAACTGATGTAAACATTTGGGGAAAATGTACAATGTTTCACATGAAAAGAGGGGAAAACAATATGATGTAGATAAAACATGGAATGAGCTTTGAGGTGGAATTCAGAGAACGGCAGTGAATTTGAGTTTTGCCCAGCCACACATTCCTGATCAAAGTAAAGCCTTCCACAGATCTTGATGACACAATTCTGTACATGGCTCCTTAGAAGTATTTTCCCTTGATTTCAGTATGACTTACTCCTAAATAAGTGAATATAGGAATGCTGCTCAAGAGTAGATTTGCAAGAATCAGAAATCTCAGCTAGGGCTTTCTAGCAGAGTGAGGGGAAAGACAAGGAAGCATGGGACATCATAGTGGTGTATAAAATTGTCATGTTGAGGAGAAAGTGAGCAGAGAGCAGATTTCTAGAACCTCCAATCATCCAATAAAGCTAAGCAGTGGAAGAGAAGAAAGTGCTTCACACACTGCATAGTATAACGTTCACTACCATGGGGTTTAGAGATAAACATCAGCTTGGAAACCTCTAAAAGGGGAATAGACATACCTCTGATAGATAAGGCTGCCAGTGACTGCTAGTAATGGTGGCTATAGAGTAGCCCCAATATTAGAGGCAATATGCCTGTACGCGCCAACCACAAATCAGCTTAAGTGGAGGGTGCCAGTGGGTTCATCCTTCCCGGGGCTTCACACAGGCTGTTGTATGACCAGCATGCTGGACTAGGTAGGCCTTTGGTCAAGGTTGGCTCTTTTGTGTTGCTGTTAACTTTATATCACAGCACTGACCTCAATCACTGCCCCAATGGGTCTAAACATGGAAATGTTCCTGTTTCTATCTCTGGGCATGTTTTACAGCAGCTGTACATTGTTGTTGTTGTTAGTCGCAAAGTCGTGTCCGACACATCGCGACCCCATGGACAACATTCCTCCAGGCCTTCCTGTCCTCCACCATCCCCTGGAGTCCACTTAAGCTCACACCAACTGCTTCAGTGACTCCATCTAGCCACCTCATTCTCTGCCGTCCCCTTCTTCTTTTGCCCTCAATTGTTCCCAGCATTAGACTCTTCTCCAGGGAGTCCTTCCTTCTCATTAGGTGGCCAAAGTATTTGAGTTTCATTTTCAGGATCTGGCCTTCTAAAGAGCAGTCAGGGTTGATCTCCTCTAGGACTGACCGGTTTGATCACCTTGCTGTCCAAGGGACTCGCAGGAGTCTCCACCAGCACCACAATTCAAAGGTCTCCATTCTTCGGCACTCAGCCTTCCTTATGGTCCAACTTTCACAGCCATACATTGCAACTGGGAAAACCATAGCCTTGACTACACGCACTTTTGTTGGCAGGGTGATGTCTCTGCTTTTTAGTATGCTATCTAGATTTGCCATAGCTTTCCTCCCCAGGAGCAAGCGTCTTTTAATTTCTTGGCTGCAGTCCCCGTCTGCGGTGATCTTGGAGCCCAGGAAAATAAAATCTGTCACTACCTCCATTTCTTCCCCATCTATTTGCCAGGAAGTGAGAGGACCGGATGCCATAATCTTAGTTTTCTTAATGTTGAGTTTCAAGCCAACTTTTGCACTCTCCTCCTTCACCCGCATCAAGAGGCTCTTTAGTTCCTCTTCATTTTCTGTCATGAGAGTGGTATCATCTGCATATCTGAGGTTGTTGATATTTCTCCCGGCGATCTTAATTCCAACTGGTGATTCATCCAGGCCCGCCTTTCTCATGATGTGCTCTGCATATAAGTTAAATAGGCAGGGTGACAGTATACAGCTTTGCCAAACTCCTTTCTCAATTTTGAACCAATCAGTGGTTCTGTGTCCAGTTCTCACTGTTGCTTCTTGGCGCGCATATAGGTTTCTCAAGAGACAAATAAGATGGTCAGGTACTCCCATCTCTTTAAGAATTTGCCACAATTGGTTGTGATCCACACAATCAAAGGCTTTAGCATAGTCAATGAAGCAGAAGTAGATGTTTTTCTGGAACTCCCTAGCTTTCTCCATGATCCAGCATATATAGGCAATTTGATCTCTAGTTCCTCTCCCTCTTTGAAATCCTGCCTGTACTTCTGGTAGTTCTCAGTCCACATACTGCTGGAACCTAGCTTGTAGGATTTTGAGCATAACTTTGCTAGCATGTGAAATGAGTGCAATGGTACAGTAGTTTGAACATTCTTTGACATTGCCCTTCTTTGGGATGGGAATGTAAACTGACCTTTTCCAATCCTGTGGCCACTGTTGAGTTTTCCAAATTTGCTGGCATATTGAGTGTAGCACTTTTACTGCACCGTCTTTTAAGATTTTGAATAGCTCAGCTGGAATACTGTCACCTCCACTAGCTTTGTTGTTGCTCAGACTTCCTAAGGCCCATTTGACTTCACATTCCAGGATGTCTGGCTCGAGGTCAGTGACCATCCCATCGTGGTTATCAGGGATGTTAAGCACTTTCTTGTATAGTTCCTCTGTGTAATCTTGCCACCTCTTCTTAATCTCTTCTGCCTCTGTTAGGTCCCTGCCATTTTGGTCCTTTATCATGCCCATCTTTGCATGAAACATTTATTTATTTATTTAAAACATTTCTATGCCGTCCCATCGCAACAAAGCCTTGGGGCGGCTCACAATACACGTTCCCTTCATATCTCCAATGTTCTTGAAGAGATCTCTGGTCCTCCCTATTCTATTGTTTTCTTCTATTTATTTGCACTGTTCATTTAAGAAGGCATTCTTATCTCTTCTAGCTGTTCTCTGGAATCCTGCATTCAATTGGGTGTATCTTTCTCTTTCTCCCTTGCCTTTTGCTTCCCTTCTTTCCTCAGCTATTTGTAAAGCTTCCTCAGTCAGCCATTTTGCTTTCTTGCATTTCTTTTTCTTTGGGATGTTTTTAGTTGCTACCTCTTGTACAATGTTGCAAACCTCCATCCATTACTCTTCAGGCACTCTGTCTATCAGATCTAATTCCTTAAATCTATTTGTCACCTCTACTGTATATTCATCAGGGATATGATTTAGGTTTCCCTACTTTCTTCAACTTAAGCCTAAATTTTGCAACCAGAAGCTCATGATCTGAGCCACAGTCAGCTCCTGGTCTAGTTTTTACTGACTGTATACAGCTTCTCCATCTTTGGCTACAGAGCACATAGTCAATCTGATTTCTGTGTTGACCGTCTGGTGATGTCCATGTGTAGAGTCGTCTCTTGGGTTGTTGGAAAAGAGTGTTTGCTATGACCATCATAT
>NW_025335589.1:12726741-12909069 GCF_004798865.1 Varanus komodoensis
CTCAACTTAAGCCTAAATTTTGCAACCAGAAGCTCATGATCTGAGCCACAGTCAGCTCCTGGTCTAGTTTTTACTGACTGTATACAGCTTCTCCATCTTTGGCTACAGAGCACATAGTCAATCTGATTTCTGTGTTGACCGTCTGGTGATGTCCATGTGTAGAGTCGTCTCTTGGGTTGTTGGAAAAGAGTGTTTGCTATGACCATCATATTCTCTTGACAAAATTCTACCAGCCTGTGCTCTGCTGCATTTTGTACTCCAAGGTCAAACTTGCCTGTTATTCCAGTTATCTTTTGGCTTCTTACTTTAGCATTCCAATCCCCCATGATGACAAGGACATCATTTTTGGGTGTTAATTCTCGAAGGTGTTGTAGGCCTTCATATAACCGGTCAACTTCAGCCTCTTCAGCACCAGTGGTTGGGACATAGACTTGGACTATTGTGATGTTGAATGGTTTTCCTTGGATTCGAACTGAGTTCATTCTGTCATTTTGGAGATTGTATCCCAGTACTGCTTTTCCTACTCTTTTATTGACTATGAAGGCTACTCCATTTCTTCTGAGGGATTCTTGCCCGCAGTAGTATACCTGATGGTCATCTGAATTAAATTCACCCATTCCTGTCCATTTTAGTTCACTCATTCCTAAGAGGTCGATGTTCTGTCTTGTCATCTCTTGTTTGACCACATCCAGCTTGCCTTGATTCATGGATCTTACATTCCAGGTTCCTATGGAGTATAGATCTTTACAGCATCAGACTTTCCTTTCACCACAAGATACATCTGCAACTGAGTGTCCTTTTGGCTTTGACCCAGTTGCTTCATTCTTTCTGGTGCTACTAGTACTAGCCCTCTGCTCTTCCCCAGTAGCATATTGGACACCTTCCAACCTGAAGGGCTTATCTTCCGGTGTCATATCTTTTTGCCTTTTGGTACTGTCCATGGGGTTTTCATGGCAAAGATACTGGAGTGGGTTGCCATTTCCTTCTCCAGTGGATCACATTTTGTCAGAGCTCTCTGCTATGATCTATCTTTCTTGGGTGGCCCTGCACGGCATAGCTCATAGCTTCATTGTGCTACTCAAGCCCCTTTGCCACGACAAGGCAGTGATCCATGAAGGAGGCAAAATACATAGAATATTACAAATAAGGGGGTCAATCCAAACTTTTTATTCCTGATTCTTTAGTGTTATTATTACATTGCATTTATATGCTACCTTTTTTTTTCCCTTCATGAGGCATTCAGGTAAAGTTACATAGCTCCCTGTTATCCTCACAACAACCCTGTGAGCTAGGTTAGGCTATTTGTGACTGGCCCAAAGTCAGCCAGTGAGCTTCATGACAAAGTGGGCACTAGAACTCAGATCTTTTAGTTCCCCAGTCCAACATTCTAACCATCACACCACACTGGCTTCATGTATCAAGGTGTTCAGCTACACAATATCTCCCCAGCTTTTCTTTTCTCATATATGAATGTTTCTTCCTGTCCACCAGATGAAATGAAATGAATCACTATAACCACACTTAAGGGCTATCTTGGGCCCACTATTAACCATATTTACTTATAATCAGAACTTACATTATTTAGGAATCTGAAACTAGAATGTGAAGCTTGGTTGGAGAATCAGTCTGGTTTGGTAAAACACTGAAGACACATTAATGTTGGACACTGAGCATTTAAATGTACATTTTATGGAAATGTACATGTTTGGAAAAGTGAGGTACGCATTTTGTGGTTTGTATTTTGATGTTTACCCAATCAAGGAAATCTTCATAATTTAGTGGATATAAAGACAAGGAGTATAGAATAGTATATGTGGGAAAATCTGGAAGAAAAGTCAGATGTAGTTATTATGGATACCAATGCATGAATGCTCAGTTGCGGCAAAACAGTGTTTCACATAGCTGCTTCAGGATTGTGGATTCATCCCCTAAACTAGAGTTGGCAGACTTTAATGGATAGACTTGTTAGAAATATTTTACAGGCCTTCGACAACTGTATACTTGGTTAGTCTCTTAAATTGGAGACCTAATGAACCTCTGAGCATGCTGGGTCTTGCCAGCTTGCAGCATATTGGTGACCTCCTCACTGCATGGAGACAGCATGCTTGAAAATTATTCTTAAGAGCCTGCTTAGCACTCTCTGCTGTGCAGAAAAACACTTTCTAGATAATTTGATGGTGTGTAAGAGGAAGGCAAAGGGCATGAGGTATCTCTCACAGAGAGATACAATAAGCATGTACTTAAACATCTACAGATCTATTAACTTTTTCACTAACCACCCTTCCAAAACCTACAAAGCAAGTAAAAATGTGCAGCAAGCTTCATGCTGAGTTCAGAAGAGCAATTTTTAATTGCAGTGGAGAGAGCAAACAGCTTATGCACACAAATATTGGGTAGTCATAATTTTCTTTTTAACCTAATCCATTAATTCCTTGTAGGCATCCGTGCTGTGGTGAGCATATGTGCCAGCAAGAGCTTCCATTAACTTCAATGAAAGAAACAGCTTTGCTTGTCAGAGTAGATGAACACATTGAGTACTTCCATATTGAAATTAATGGGAAGTGCTTGCTGCCACATGTTGGGCACATCAGAGTCTCCACAAATCTGATGGGAAGTCTAGATGGGAGGCTTGGGTGTGTGCATGCATTTTCCACTTTTCAAGTTACAGGCTTCAACTTCATTTCCAGCAATATTCTGTGCTGTTCTGTCCAGTATTTTGATTGGATAAGCAGGAACTGACTGTACATTTGCAAGACCATTAATGACCTTTGGCTTTTCCATAACTTTTCATGAGCCTGCCATAATATTGGATTCCAAGCAATCCACCTGTAAGGCTAATGCAGGTACTTAGCTTGGCCAACTCAATGGCCCACAAGTATAGCCTGAATTTGGATAATTTGGGAGACAGCTTAGTGGCTGAGCACATGTCTTAGTTTCAGAGAGCCTGTTTTCAGTCACTGGGATCTTCAGGTTGGAAGATGACACCCTGTTGTGCCACTGCCAATCACTGGAGATGTTACTTGGTTAGGGGGACAGGTGGGCCTAACTCAGCAAAGAACATTAAAAGACAAATGCTGGATCAGACCATCTAATCCAGCCTCCTGCCCACACTGTGGCCAACCAGCTGCCCGTGGGAAACCCACAAGCAGGACATGAATGCAATGGCACCCTGCTACATATGTCCTTCAGAAACTGGTGTCTTTTTACCTATACCTCCCACACTGGGACAACACAATTTTGCTTCACTTTGTGCTGGATGCCTACAAATAACTAGTAATGATCACAGCATTGCATACTTCTCAGTTGTGTGATGTAAAAATTCAATTTGAAAGCGAGGTGAATGTATAGATTGATACTATGCAGAGAAAGCTCTCCAAAGTAGGCCAGGTAAAGCAAGAAGGTGGGGATAAGAGAGAATTGGTGTGATGTGAAAGCTATGCAGCTTGTCTACCTCAAGGAATAAAAGAACCCGAAGCCTCACTGTTGGGCATGTCCTTCAGGCACCAGCTTAAGTTTATGTATGCTATCTTGATGAATAAAGCTTTTGCAAGAGAATCCTGTTCTGTCTTGAGCCAGATCAGAAATTCAGGGCAGTTGAAATGAACAAGAGGAGTGTGATGAAGAAACTCTAAAGTTGTGCATGTATTACATCAAGAGAAGCTCACTAGGTAATTTCAGCATGCACACACACACATCATAGATAATCCTAGGCAAAGCTACTTTATTCTGGTAATCTATTACTTCCTTCTTCATGGGCATAGTTTTAATTCCATATACAGCTCCCACTTGGGGGAAAGAGTCAAAACCAACTGTGGCTATTTTCATTTTTAAAAATTACTATTATTTATTTACTGGCATTTGGGGGCGTGCGACTAATAACACATATTTCCATATCATGCTGCTGTGTAGTTTCAGCACTGCCCTTGCACAGTATAAACCAACCAGAACATGCTTAATGAACTAAACACACCCATGCTCCTAAAATGTGGAAGTACAATATATCCTAATTCCCTAAAGGACATTCTATTGACATCTTCATATTTTTCTAAGCAAAACTTGCAGTCCCTCTGAACAGTGAGTAAAAATAACATGCATCTAACTTAAGAGAGATCATGTTATTCTAGGTTTAGCTATTCATTCCAGGTTAAGTTGAAAAACAGATAAAACATATTACAGTTGGCTAAAGAATGCTGGGAGCTGGGAGTATTTTATGTCTAAATATGCATTTGCGATAAGGAGCAAACACTTTGGGTTCCAATAATAAAAAGTAAAGTGAGGATTTTAAATTCACCATGTAGTAACTTACCTTTATTTCTTGCATTTTCTGGACTCTTTTCCTGCTGTAATGTAAAACAAAGAAAAAAGCAATTACTTCACCTATATTGTCAGGAAAAAATACATTATACTCAGGTAAATAACAGTGAAACTTTGAATATGCATTTTAAGCATATATGTGAACCAACTGATCCTTCACAGTAGAGTGATTCTATCAAATTCATCAGGATTTACTCAGCCAAGAAATACCAAATGTGTAGCAAAAGGGCTTTTAGCATGCAGCTTAAGACATGCTTACTAAGGATTCTGTCCTATTGCTTATTTCTGAGAAAGAATACACAAAATTGTGCATTTACATCATGATGTTCCAAATCCAGGCTTTCCCTCATAATGCTAAATCAAAGGCTGGGGATGGGAATTCGTTATCAGGTGCAGTGGGGTGGGATACTGGGGGAACTGGCAGACAGTGCAAAGGATTTAGTGTTCACCTGTTTTGCTCTCCAGCCTCAGTGTGGAGAAAGCCTTGTATTAAGGGACACTTGCAGGAAAAAATAACCCACCCTCAGACCTATCATCTCAGTATTTGGAATTGCACATTTGTTAAGGAAATATTTAATTGGATCAAGAGAATAGAATGATTTTAAATACTACTGCAGCTCAGTTTTGCAGTGAAACAGGGAGTGTTTGAGTTGTTCTGTGCTTTCCCCACAGCATCATCTGCAGAAAAGACTGATATTTTAGGACTACAGCAGCAGCTTGACTGAGGTCTCTGGAAACTTTAGTGATGCAGAATGCTGCAGCTCTCTTCTTGGGGAGGCAAGTTTCTGAACATTCTTTGAGCCTGCTAATCAGCTGTTAATCCGTTATTATCTACTTCCAGTCTTATTGCAGAATTGAAATCAGAGCACTGTCTGAAGAGCGTTTCATTTCCTGCTTTTTCTCTACATAACCACTAGGTACCATTGTGTTGTAGCAGAATAGCACAAACATGCAGTTTCTTTTGTTTTCACAATTAAAGGCCATATATTCCCTAATCTAATATAAACAAAACTTATAGAAAGTGTTGATTAGACACAGAAGCAAAACTGGAGGGCCAAAAATGTCATCAAAATAACATGTAAACAACTATGAGCAGAGAATGGTGAATACATGATAATGCTTCATGCAGAAAAGTCCTTTAACTGCAGTGCTGAGTTGTATTGCTTCCCCACTGACTTCCAGTAACAATTCAGGATGTGGATCTAATCTACAAAGGTTCATTCCTGTGCTCTGTGACAACAGCTAAGGGCAGATCTCCATACCAAAACTGGCTGTACAATGATCTCTCTAGGACTGTCACTTTCTAGGGAATTGGCAGGCAGGTGTTGTGTGACTCTCATATTGCTTAAGAACTTTCCCATGGGCAGCTGTTTAGCCACTGCATACACAAAATGCTTGGATCCCTGGTTTCTTCCAACATGGCTTGCCTTAGAGTCTTTCCCTCTGTTCAGACACCTTCCATATTTGCCGATTATCTCCATGCTTTCTGAAGCATGGCAGGTGGGAACACAAGGCACACCTTTCTTGACAGCAAAAGTTGTGCTAAAGAGATCAATACTTCTTTCTGGATTTTTGCTTTTAGGCAAGTAGCCAAAGGTTGATTTTTTAAAGAAAGACTTTGCTCTGAATTAATTGTATGCTGTCAAGTAAAGTGTTTGGCTGTTTTATCTCTTGTTTGTGTGACCACTTGATTTTTAGCCATTCAATTTTTATTGACTGATCATTCTAATGTTTGTTTCTCTGAGCTTTGAGGTTCATTGGCAGAAAGGTGGGAAGACTTAAAATACAGGGGACTGTAGAAAAGTGTTCCCAGCAGTTGCTCTATGGAATTCCCTTTAACTAGGGATTCACCAAAGGTTAAACTTTGATCTTCTGCAGAAGTAGTATAAAAAATTGTCTATTGCATCTGCTTTTGATGGCCAGAGTTCAGCATTTGCATAGAAATGAGTGTTCAGTAGGTTTTATTTAAGGTAATATGTTATTACTGGGACAGCCATACAGAACCATCCTGAGCCTTAGAATGCAGAACTAGAATATATTTTTTAAACATACATGGATCAAAATCAAATAGGAAAACTGACTAACTGTCCAAAGACATGCAAAGTATACAGACGACTCTTGCAAGTCATCCATGTTACAAGCAGTTCTCCTTGCCCTTATCACAGTCTAAAGCAAAAGTTGACAACTCATTTGTTCATTCATTTACATTTGCCTTCCTCTATGACACACATCTTATTTGTATCCAGGCAACCATGAGCGTATTATTTCTCATTCAAGCAGTAACTGACATCATATTGCATTCTTCCAGTTTAATTTCTATGCATATTTCACCTTGATTGACAAGTCAATTCTATAAAAAATACTGATGTCATTGTAGCAGTTTGGAAGTAGATGCAAAACTCATACAAAGTCTTGAACAACTCCTTAAATACATAACAGTTTAAATTCACATCCCAGCCTCCCTCCATGGGTTATATTTTCCGTCCCCTCAGAAGCTAACTCCACATCCAGTTGTGTTCAGATAATCATTCTGAAGTCAGTCAGCTTAAATGCTCATAACATGATGCATGAGTGCAGCTTTGCATACTGAAAAGCAGGGGACAGCCATGGTGAAGTAAAACTAGAAATTATTATGCATTTAACCTTTTATTGTTTTAAAGGTATTTTATTTGTTAAGCTGCTCTAGAAAAGCAGCATCTAGGCGGTTTTAAATCAGTCAGTAAAGATGACTTGCAAACTGTTGTGAGATTTTGAAATGTCAGGCTCCAGCATCTGAAGCCACTCATTAAATTCAGTACTTGTGCTAATAAGTTATTTTTCTTCGCAGCAAGCCTACCTCAAAACTATTCCCTTCTTTATGACCTGGTGTTGTGTCATGATTGTGCACTTAGAATAAAATCCCATGGAATGCCTCTAATTTATTTATTTCAATAAATCTTTCAGTAAGCAACCAATAGAAGAAGACTTTGTAGTATGATGTTTAAACTAACCCCTATAGAGGAGATTATTACATCTGGGATCATGATTATGGCATTATCCTTCCTGAACTACCATGCAACCCACATCTTCTCTCCCCAGAAGGCATTTTACACAAATTAAATGTACAATGTAGGCATAAAAACAGACTGTGCAGTTATGGCATACAACTCACAAACAATGGATTTTAGACCATCAGATTTTTTAAAATTCCTCCTGCTTCCACAGTCCATGAAACACAGCAAAAAGGAAGCATCCCCACATGGCTGGGACGCTGTTCAGAGAACCGAAACCCAAACTCTAACCCGGATGCTGTAACAGTATCCTGTAATAGCAAGGGGTTGGACCCAATAACCTTCTGGCCCCTTCCAGTTCTACTATTTTAAGATTCTAACCCTAGATTGCAATAATTTTGGGCACAGTAGTCACTACTGATTTTATACCCACATTTTATATTACTTAGGTTGCAATTCCATTCTCACTTACTGTGACTTACTTCTGAATAGTCATGAATAAGATTGCACTTTATAGTATGTTTAGGAGAGAGTCATCAACTTTGTTTCTGATTGGTTTCTTATGACTTTATCAGTTGCAAACAGGCAGGTGAGGGCTTCTTTTAATTGGATCTGGGTTTTCTGTTAGCTTATTTGGAGTTTTGTTTATTTATTTGCATGTGCACCTGCAAGAAGGCATCCCCCTCACAGCTGTAACTCAGGAGCAACAAATCTATTCACAAGTAAACTTGTGAATAAATGGAATACACTGTCATAGTTCTTGTGGGCTTAGTAATCATATCAAAATATCTTAGACATTTGTGCTAGCACTGATCATTATAGGAACTACAGTTGCAACAGCAGGGAACAGGAAAATATAAATTAGAAGCCAATTATCCTGCCAGCATCTACCTGAATTTCAGCTGCAAGCTGATTTTTCCCCCTCCTCCCAAAGGTAACAATAATGCCTTTTTTGTGGCATTTACTAACCATCACCTTCTGGTTAACTATGACAACACTACCAAAAACATTTCTTCTGCTTTCACATACTGTGATAAGCTCATCAAAACAGCCTGATACAAAGTATGTTCTTAAAACTAGTTCAAGACTCTTCAATGTCTGAAGTCAAATTTGTCTTTTACTTCCACATGGATCACTCTCACTCAAATGGGACTCCTTTGTTCCTCATTTCTAGCAGTAAAAGGCAGTCCTTCAAACAAAGGAACAGACTTCCTCACACTACAGCTGGTATCAGTGCTGTTTCTGGGTGGAAAATAAACTGGAAACTCTTGAGTGAGTCAGGGAGGTCCAGGGAGTAGTGATATTTGTGACTGACTGGAAAGGGTTGTTGTGAAGTTTGCATAATATTTAGTCCTGAAAGCACTAAATGGCATTTTTGCTTAAAGCTATATGATGTTTTAAAGAATCCACTATTTGCAAAGGACCTCAGTGGATCCCCCTGCTGCTTCAGTGAAAGCTTTGAAATTGAAAAATGTAATCATGAGGCACATCAGAACTTGGTGTTTTCTCAAAATCATTAAGTTATTAAGAATCTTCTTATATGGATATCTGAGAAATCTGATGGGAGTGAAATTCCAATGGATCTAATTGATTCAAACCCATGGATTCTATTCTCCCAACTTTGCTATGATGCCAATTCAATCTGATGGAAGTTGAGACAGCACATAGACTTTTGTTTTTTAAAGGGATTGTGATTTGTGTTTTTAAAAAGCTGGGAAATGTGTGCAAAATTTACTCCTCTGTGGTTTGGGCAGATCTGAAATTAACTGTCAGAAAACTGAAGGCAGCAAAGGTGGAATGTGTGCATCATATTCAGTGAGAGAAGGAGGCTTCCATACTTCTCAGTTAAATGCTACAAAACAACAGCAGTGACTTAGATCTAATAAGTTGGTCCCAGTGTGCACAAATGTGTTGAAAGTCTATCAAGTTCAAATGGAATGACTCTTCCAGTGTCACACATCCCTATCTTATTATGAAGGTAACTGGACCTATGGTGTGTTAACCTGAAGAGGACAGCCTGGTGGCAGGCTGCAGCCCCCAGTCCAATATCAACCATGTCTTTCACACCTATAATTGCCATTGCCTTTACTTGAGCAGTGATGGGAACTAGAGGAAAAACTGAACATTTCAACCATACATTGTCCAGGCACCAGGTCTATCACTGCGAAAAAAACAGAGGGGTTAATTTAGACCATACTTTCTGATGATTTTTCACTATATTGTTGTCATGTCGACCAGAAATGGCATTGCTTTACTATTTATTACATCTCAATTTTGCCATGCTGCTAAAGTCTCTTGGAGGCTTACAGAATATTAAACTTTTGCATATACAATATTGAACATAATATAAAGTGTTTTATATACAAAAACAATTTTAAATTATCAGATAGTTCATGAAAGCAATGAAGTCATTATAGTCCACAAAAGCTAGTTCAGAATAAATTTGTTAATCTGTAAAACCCTGTATCAGCTTAAAACTAGCATTAGTTGCATTTGGGGTCATTTTTGACCTGAGGCAAGTGCTGAATATGGAAAGCCTTCCTTCTGGCTGTAATTTCTTTCTAGAAGGTTTCAATCAAGAAAAGAATAGCTCTCAGCTCTCAGCAAGAAAAGGTAAGGTTTAATATTTCCCAAGGCTATACAAAAAAGAAATTCTGCATAACAATGCTTGGCCTATTGGCCTTTTCTCTGCCTAAAAATAATTTTGCCTACTATAAAAAAATCATAACAAAGCTTTCCTTCAATGAATTTTAATTCTGTTTGCTGAAACCTTTAACTTAGAAACTTAACTTTAAAAAAGAGATTGAGATTATTCTTTTGTTCCTCTGTTAGATCCTATTTTTTGGAACATAAAAGTACCCCATACAACATTCCTATAGTGATTCTGGGGTATTTTCAATCCCAGGTTTGTAGGGGAAAAACTGTAAAGCAGCTGGAATTTGGAGGATTTTTAGGTTAGACACTTTGTGACAATACCCTAGAAGGACGAGTCTATAGGGATATTCATATGTAAGTTACAGAATAGAATGTGATCTTTAGGAGGGATACCAATTACCACATGATGTGACAAAGGTGCCACAAGATTCTGTGTGTGTGTGTGTGTGTGCGTGTCTTGTGGGAAGATATATGATGATTAGTTACAGGAAAAGGAAGCAATTCTGAAAGAATTAATATGTTGTTACTATGTTTTGAATGCACTACTTTAGCATTGTTGATTTTAGCATATGGAAAACACAACAGAAATAACAATCTTATAGCTTATCGGGATATAATTGACCAATCAGGATGATTTAAATCTTGGCAAAAACTGAAAGATGAAAGGAAAAATATACAATGACTTGTTTACTATCAAATGATTTCAAACTGAAGGGGGAAATGCAACCAAATTTTAAGAGAGCTGATAGATTTTGAAATGTTGATTACATAACAGAATGATCACTTACTGGGAAGATTTTACAAATTGGTATTACACTATGACACTGAAAACCCATCAAGATAAGAAATGCATGACAATTTGGAAACAGAATCTTGGTGAAGAAAGATCATCTGGTCAGTGGGAAGCTCTTTGGAAGAAAGATATTAAATTCACTACTGGTCAAGCATTAAGAGAAAATTGGTATAATATGTTTTATTGGTGGTATATTACTCCAAAAGATATCAGGAAAATGGATAAGATTTTACAATGTAAAATGTTGGAAATGTGAAAGGGTAGATGGGACCTTCTATCATATGTGGTCAACTTGCAAAATAACACAAAAATTCTGGAAACTAATACATGCAGAAATGCAGAAAATCTTTAAAATTAAGTTTCCTATGAGTGCAAAGAATGTGCTTTTGAATACCATTCCAGAGACCCTTCAAAAATATGTCAGAGCTATTTAAGTATATGACTACGGTAGCAGCAATCACAATAGCTTCAAAATGGAAATCACTGGAGCCCCAACCATTGAAGAATGGAGGAACAGATTAGCAGAATATGCAGTGATGGCAAAGCTAACTAATTATGTAAACAGAACACCATTAGAAGAATTTATCAAATGGAAATTTTGTTGTACTTAGTATGATTAATGGAAGTCCTGGGGAGTTTGGAAAAGGAAAAGGAAAGCATTAGAATTTGACTTGGTTAGAAAATCTGCTGACATATAGAATAATTTTTGCATATTCTCAGAGTGTGGGAAGATTTGAAAAGAGTTGGTTTGGGGGGCTGCAGTATATGGGCTGTGTTTTTCTAATTTCCTTGGCAACTTTGTTTATTTTGTTCAGTTTAGTCTGTTTTGTTTATGCTACTTTTTTCTTTGTAATTGTATAAGTTGAAAAAATAAAAATTATTTTTAAAAAATAGTATTGTTGATTTGAGATTCTTGTGTTGTTTTAATTATTGCAAGCCTCACGGAGAGCCCAAGTATGAACTGTAGCAGCATACAAACTGGTCAGATAGTATGTTCCATTGTTTGTCTTTTTGCAATCCCAATCTAGGTTTGATTTTCCTTTGATTTCTTGGATCTTCTGGAAGAGGTCTCTTATTTTTCCTCTCCTGTTGTCCTCTTCTATGTCTTTGCACTGATCATTGTAATAGTTCTTTTTGTCTCTACATGATAGTCACTGAAGAGTTGTATTCAGGAATCTATCCCTATTTCTGTCACCTTTTGCTTTTGTTTCTTGCTTGTCCTTTGCAACTTTACTCTGTCATCCATATAGGCTTTTTCTTGTTGCTACAGGAATTGTCTTTGGCATTCTTCTCTAGTAATGTCTCTGGTTTCAGTGCATAGTTATTCTGGCTATTAAATTGAGCATTTAAAATCTACTCTTTATGTGGACTTTAAATTCTTAAATGATAGCTAAGTTATATTCAGTAGTAACTTTCTACTGGTGATCTTTCTTAGCCTGACTCTGATTTTTGAAATAAAGAGCAGATGGTCATTACCACAGTCTGCTCCTAGTCTTCTTTTGGCCACAAGAATACAGCTCACCTTCTGCTTCCAATTACATAATCATTTGAGTTCTGTATTGGCCATCTTGTGAAGTCCATATATACAGTTTTCTGAACAGTTGCTTGAAGTATGTGTTTGCAGTTAATGGGTTGTTGGCTTCACAAAATTCTGTGAGTTGTTCTCCTGCTTCATTTCTTACCCCTAGGCCAATTTTTCCTACATTTGATTCTGCTTTGGTTCCTGCTTTTGCATTTCAGCCACCTAGGATCACCAGCATGTCTTGTTTTGGTGTGTTATCAATTTCCTCTTTAACACCTGCATACAAGTTTTTTTATTTACTTTTCTTCAGCATCTGTTGTTAGAATGTATATTTGTATGATGGTTATTTTGATAGGTTTTCCATTATATCAGATCAATATTATTTGGTCAAACTGTGCATTGTAAGATCTTACTGCCTGTGCTATGTCTTGCCTCAGTATTACAAGCACTTCATTTCTTTTGAGTTTGACATTTTCAGAGTAAAACACAGATTTGATGGCAATTGAATCATTATAGGAGGAGCTCTGCTATCCCTTTTATCAGCATCAGTGGCAGTTCTGGCTAAAGCCTTTTGAGACAGGAGATCAGGGCTGCCCCAGCTAGGTAGTTCTTCCCACAGATATTTTTTACCTTACTTAGCTTTGTATTTTGTTAATTCACTCTGTGTTACCATAATTTATGCTTATAATTTTAGGAAACTTTATATATTTTATACTTACATTTTATATTTTTAAGTGATCAAGAAAAGATACCTAGAATGCATCCCTCTCATGAATTTATTTAAATATCCATGGTAATTTTTCAGTACTAAAGTATTTTTTGTAGAATCTCCTTCTGTTTACAAGTACATAGTTTATATACTCCTTGAGCAAAGCAGATGTACCTTTATGATTACTTTAGTATATATACAGGGCCCCAGGTCTAGTTCATGAACTTGGCACGTGGATGGGAGCTTTGACCCTTTCAGCCTAGTCCATATGAGGTATCCTGTACTTATACTAAAAACGGAGGAGAACATATACCCACTAGCTGTGTCTTAAACCTTATGGCTGCAAAGGTACTTTGATAAATATATCTCAGACTTAACAAGAAAGAAGAAGGATAACTATGACATATTAGATTTTTGAGTGGTTGTCATTTTTCCCCTTAGAGGCTCATTGTTTTTAACAGTTGCATGAACGCTACAAATCTCTGCTGCTTGTTTCAGTTATTAGTTGCCAAGCTTCTCTCAGAAAATTAGGTGCAGGTTGTCTTGCATCATCAGAGTTAATTGAAGGATCAACCAGATGTTAATGAAATCAGAAATGTCCCATCAAAAATGCAAATTAGTTTTAAATTGTAGCTTCCTCGATTTCTGTCTAAGCCTGAAAAACACTTTGCTCTATTATATTGTCATGCATTTCCATCAAAGCTACTTTTGTTACATTCTGTTCAGGATTTAAACCTGCTGAAGAACGATAACAGATTATACTCCATTGCCATTCCCAATCTATCTAATGAAAAGGAAATCCTAAACTGAATAGCACCAGTCTTATGTTGTCATAAATACGCTTTCCCTGTTTTTGCTCCAGAAAAATCATGAAACTTTATTCTATTATGCAAATTAATATTACAGATTAAGTCTGCAAGTTCACTTTTCTGATTATCCTAACACTGCTATGTTTATGAATTCTGTTAACCAAAATCAGGTTGATCTACTGTAAAAGAAAAAAAAAGACTTATTTTAGGATTGTATCTATTTTTGTATAAGCCACCTATTGGATTAATAAGCCATCTCAAGGCAGGTTGCAGAATGCATCCCCTACCAGTTTCTTTTTCCAGACTGCCCTCAGATATTTGGACAGAACAGATAAGTAGTATCTGAGGTAAAATAGCTCAGATACTAACTTTCCCTTACATATTTAAAACAAAAGTAACTATCATTTGCAAGTAGATGAGTGATAGAACAGACAGACCAAACGCTTTATCCAGAATATGCCAGGTTTTTTGTTTTTTTACAGGAACCTTCCCCCACATATGGGAAGCATTCAAAAATGATGCCCCATTTCCTGATGAGGTTCAATGCACTATCTCATTGTATTGCACAGGAGGCCACCTTAAGACATGTATAGATGTTGTTTACATAAATGTTCATATCACATAATACAGAATGGAATACCCCTGTATATATACATATATTTTCCAGAGTGCCAGGATAGGTGGGTGTTTTTGTATCAGTGCTGGCTATTACTGCCTTAAAGGGGATAAAAACACAGCATAAAATTATGTTGCCTAGAATTCGGTAGCTAATGGCCAAGATAATCACAACTGCAAGTTGAGTCAAGAGATGCCCGTAATAAGTTGCAGAATTACATAGATGGAGCTGAACTGTGGAGCAAGTTAGAGAAACAGTGAAAGAGGAACAGAGAGAGAGCCCTGACATAAGAAAACTGCAAAGCTGTTCATATGATGTGCTGAAATTTCCCATTTGGTAGAAGCTAAATTGCTTTCTATACTTTTTTCAAAAAAAGAAGAAAATTTAAGTTAAGTTCATATGGGTGGTATTATTGCACTTCTCTTTGTTATGAGGTAGCCAAGGAGCTTATATGACAGCGGCCTGTATTTTGTCACACATCTCTCTTTAGCCTCCCTAGTTTACCATATATCCATTTAAACCTGTAGAAGGCATTTCATGAAGCTTTTTCTGATCAAAAAGTCTGTGCATGCTGGGGCTGTAGAACACTGAAGAAATGCGTAAAAAAACAAGCATATTCTACCTCTCTTGCAATGATAAGATAAACTCAAAAAGGCCGTCCAAGCACCCCATGAATAAAGAAGAACAGAAGCCTTTACAAGAGGTCAAGAAAACTGGAGGACAGACGTTGGCCTAAAACTAGCTGCAAGGTATGTGATGATAGACTACCAGCTAGGGCAAGTTAAGATGCTCACAGCAAGTGCATCAACAATCATCTTCACAAGCTACTTATATGTACACAGAGTACGTTTACAGGTAGATACATATTTCAGGTGAACTCCATATGCATGTGGATGCTTGCAAAGAATTCTCCCTCACAGCCAAACTGAAGCCGCTAAAGCCTTACTGAAGTCAATAGGGCATAACTGTATCTTTATGGGAAATGATCTGTCAAATCTGAGATTTTCCAGAAACATTTTTCTAGAGAATCTTTGCTACATGGGTCAGACAAGTGTCATAGTTAATGCAACTTTCGCTCAGCTTTTGTCAAGACAATGAAGTTATAGGAACTGCTTTAGGATTCTGAACCAGAATTATCAGCTTATTTTATAGTGCCTAACATCATCTCAGTAATGAAGGGCAATTAAGCAGAATTAACAGTCATACCACCATAATAATAATTGTGTGTGGATTTAAATATATGCATATATGATACATACAGTTAAGATGATTAATTGTTCTAGAGCTTTTGTAAAAAGTGCAAATGATTTTGCTGTTGAGACTTCTTGATTTGCAAAAATATACCAACAGGCTGAGATCGTGAATTCAATAACCAAATGAATATTGGAGCAGTTGCAGTATGTTGCATCATGTTATGTTTCATCATCTTATGTCAGCCGAAACCAGTGAGGTGTAGCAATGCATAGCACACCAGAACTGAAAAGAATCCTCTCTTTTGTGTCAGGCAGGTTGTATTCAATCCAGACTTTTCAATACACAGCAGATGAAAAGCAGAGAAAATTTTCCACTGGGTTTATGATGAGAAGAGATTCTGGATGGCTAACCACACAAATTGCTATTCTGGCACATTAGGAGCTTTGAGCTACTTGTAAGATATCTAACCTGGCACTGTAGGGGAGGGAAAAACACCCTGATTTAAGTGCACTGCGATGCTTTAGCAGGAGTAAAAATATAATCTTTCCTTATTTCAGCTGCTATAAGTTGCGATCCAGAACACACTTACCAAGAAATAAGTTACATTAAAATCAAGGAGATTCACTCCAAGGATAAAGGGTCAGGGAAACAATCTTCATACACAGGTAACCTCAATCCTTTTACAGAATGGGTTGGGTACAACTGACATTTTTATCATGGAGCAGTGATGTGCTAGGCAAACACCATAGGTAGGGTCTGAAATTCAGTAAAGAAAGTCTACATGTTATAAACACATTGCATAGAAAAGAATTTACCACACAAATGCATCATAAGTACAAGTGACAAAATACCCCATAATAACCTGGTTAGCAAACTAGCTTAAAAATGGGCTAGTGAACAACTATCAGGTGAATCAATAGCTAGAGAATCAGACTAAAAGAGTACTTATCAATGGCACCTTCCCAAACTGGCGAGAGGGCCCACGGGCTTGAGTCAGGGGCCCAGTACAAATTATTTGGATGAGGAGGTACAGGGAACACATATGAAATCTGCAGATGGCAAAAAATTGGGAAGGATAGCTAATACCCTGGAAAGCAGAAATACAATTCTAAATGTCCCTAAAGGTTCAAAGTTGTGGCATGAAAACAATAGAATGAAATTTAATAGAGACAAATGCCAAGTTTTGCAGCAATGAAGAAAAAACCAAATGCATAGTTACCAGAAGTGGGGTACCTGGCTCAACAATACTACAGGCAGAGATGATCTCTTAATTTTTGTAGCTCACAAGCTGAATATGAGTAAACAATGCGATATCACTGCAAAAAAGGCAACTGCTAGTTTGGACAGTATTAACATAAATACCACTTTCAAATCATGTGAGGTGCTAGTTTTCCTCCACTCAGCACTGGTTATGCCTCTCCTTGAGTACTGCATTTAGTTCTGGGCACCACAGTTTAAGAAAGATGCAGGCAAACTGGAAAAGGTCCAGAGGAAGGTTGTTGACTGGAAACAAAGAAAGCCTGGAAGCACTGGGAATATTAGCCTTGAGAAGAGAAGATGAAGGGAAGATAAGATAGCACTCTTCAAGTATTTGAAATGTTGTCACACAGACTAGGCCCAGGATCCCTTCTCAGTCATCCCTGACATAGAATTAAAGACTCAAGATTCAGAAAGTCAAATTCTGGCTATCAGAAAGAACCATTGAGATGGCAATACGACAAGTCATTGGCTCTCCCACACTGCAGATGCACTGGACAGGGATGCTCTAATTTGAAGTCCTGCACTAAGCAGACACTTGGAACTTTTGGACAATTGGAGCCTTACAGTCCTCTTCCAACTTTACTATTCTATGATTCTATGATTCTATGAAATGTTGGTAGATAGCTCCATACCAAAGCCACGAGGAGAACCTACTTTGAAGTGAATCCCCAACTGCAATAATATCTTTGAATAATGTAAAGCGGAAAAGACAATTTCCATTTAGAAATCTAGACTACATTTGAATAAATAATAATTTTTCATAGCCTATATAGGACTGCAAGTGTTTTTTTAACTCTTTTCTTTTGCCAGGTTTTTGTGTCTTTAACAGTAAAAACATTACCTGTGAAGCTAGTGCCACCATATGGATTAGGTAATGGAGGGAGGGATCTGACATCAACAGCCCTATATCTAGAGTTGGTTTATTTATTATTTATTTATCAGATTTCTAACCTGCCCGAATAGCCATATGGCTCACTAAATTTCCTATGCCCTTTAGTGCCTACTGTACTAATATGGTCATGATCATGGATTTATTATTAATATAGAACAAACTATAAGATTAGCACCTTAAACAATGGAAGATTGGCTGAAGAATGATGATTTGTTGATTTATTATATCTTTCATTTTAATTATTGTAATCCAAGGCTCCACACTTGTAGCATAGGGCTTGAAAAATTAAACAGAGAGAGAGAGAGAGATTTTCTTCATTATTTTTGCACATTGGTACTTGGCAACACTGTAACTTTCTTCATTGGAGTTAAAAAGGAAAAGAAATACCTCTGATCCTCTCACAAAATCTAATCTTGCATTTTTTCCCTAATAAAATAGAAGGATGGCATCTATATACCCAACAATAGACACAGTATTAATTAGTTTAGTACAGTGGTGTCTGGTTTAGGCATGCAGATGAATTATATTAGATTGTTAGAAACATAAATCACCAATTAAAGAAAGTTGGGTGGAAGAGGGTATACAAATCTGAGTAACATAATTTTGATAATGAAAGCCTATCATCAGACACATCATATTATGTAGTTAAAATGCATAAATGATTTTTCATGCTCATTACATTTTGTGCTTAGAATGTATATTACTATGTACTTACTGTTTTGTACAATCTCATCCAGTTCAGCAAGGGAGATCTACAAACAGAAGTGGATATGTGTGCATAGATTTGACTGCTAAACGAATTCAGGGAATGCACAAATAGATTAATTATACTGTGCATCTGAGTTTCCTTCTTTGGGATCTAAAAGTTATGGTGACAAGATTTCATGGGCTAGTAATCATATGCATTAAACTGTAAACTCAACTAGCAATTTCCATATATGAAATAAATATATACAGGTAAGAGAGAAGGATGTGGTAATGTAATTACCAGGTGATGGCAGAAAATCTAGCAGTAAGACATATTTATTTATTATTTATTATTACATTTATATCCTGCCTTTTTTCTACTGAACAAAGAGATCAAGGTACCCCATATAGTCCTATTCCTCTCCATGTTATCCTTACAAATATCTTGTAAGGTAGCTTAGACTGAGAGTCAGTCACTGGCACCAAATCACCAACTGAGCTTTGCGGTCAAGTGGGGACAAGAACACCAGTCCAGAATTCTAACTACTAATCTGTTGATGTTTTTATGTACCATTATGTCCCATCAAGTCAATTCAAACTGATAGAGATCTTATGAATGAAAAAACTCAGCTCAGCTCTTGTAAATTCAGGGCTGTGACTTCCCTTACATTTTCATTTCATCTCATATTAGGTCTTTCCTTTTCTTCCTCTACTTTTGATCTCACTAGCATGATTGTCTTCTCCAGAGAATTTTGCCTTCTTACCATGTGGCCAAAGTATGACAGCCTGTTTTGTCCTGTCTGCTTCTAGTGTGTGTCCCTTTGATTTCTTGTGTCATCTGGAAGAGGTATCTTCTGTTGTCCACTTCTATTTCGTTGCAGGAGTCATTGTAATATAATGACCAGTATAGTTCTTTTTGTATCTATGTGATATTCACTGAAAAGTTGCATTCACCATTCTGTCACTTTTCGCATTGGTTTCTTGTCTGTCCTTAGCAACTGTGTTTCCATTGTCTAGGCTTGCTTTGTTTTGTTTTGTTTGCTACAAAAATTGTCTTTTGGCTCATGGTCAATTGAATAATGCAAATCTATCAGGAATGTTATTTAAGTTGTATTCTGGCACTATGTTCCTATTAGTGATCTTTTTTAGCTTGACTCTGATTTTTTTAAAAATATATTAAGGGTCTATGGCACTAGCACAATCTGCTACTGGTTTTGTTTCGGCATTAAGAGTATAGCTTCTCTATCTCCTCATTCCAGTTAGAGTTGATTTCTGTGTTGGCCATCTGGTAATGTCCATGTATATACCACCCATCTGGTTGGCTGGTTGCTTGAAATAAGTTTGCTATAAACAGATTGTTGGCTTCACAAAATTAATATGTCATTCACTTGCATCATTTCTGCTCCTTAGGCCAAATTTTCCTACACAATTTAATTTGCTTTGCTTCCTACTTTTGCATTAGTTTCTTAGGTTTATCACCATGCTTTTCCATGTGTGTGTTTGTGTGTTATCAGTTTTGTCTTGAACACTTGCATAGAACTTTTAGATTTTTTTACTTTTTTAGCATCTGTTGTTGAAGCAGAGACTTGAATGATGGTTATGTTGATAGGTTTCCCACAAATTCTGACTGGCATTATTTGGTAGGCTTTTTCATTATACTATCTGTGCTACATCTTTGGGTTTTGAAGGTAAAATGATTCAGAAGTGGTTTACCATTGCTATCTTCACAATAATCACCAGAGTTAGCTTGAGCATCACTGCCATTGTTTGTGAAAGATGCTCTGCCAATGTCACCTTCAACTAGCTTCCCTTCAGAAATTTATCAGCCTCCATCACCATTAGATACATCCATTCAGTTCTGCTGATGTGACCATTACAGATACTCATTCTGTTCTGCTCCTGAAGAGGGCAGATTCCTCTTAGTTTGTTCCCTCAGTTTTGACCCTTCCACTTTGAGGGATCCTGCTAGAAGACCACCCCAGTGACACAGTCTGGCTTCCTGGCTGCATTGCTCTTGGCTTCTGACATTCTCAACGCCATGTTAAGGTGTGCAACCAGTGGGAGGGGGGTCACTATATGCTACCAGCTCTCAATAGATATAGGTATAACTAAATCAATGTGTCATCTACTCTACAGATGACAAATGCAAATAAACCCCTCAAAAGAATAAAAGATCCAACCAAATTTGGTGAAACTGGAGGTGGCTGAATGTCATTTTCTCCTATATTCCTTTCAAAAAAATCTTAAAATCTTTCTGTCCCTTTTATAAGGATATTTGTGAATTTTGTAGATTCTTCTCAAAAACTTTCATAGATACAACTATTATCTTCTTAGCACAGAGATAAACATGTTGTATTTCCCTGCCATGTATCTGTTAAAGAACAGCCTGTCAGAAGAAAAGAGGTGACAGTCCTAATTCAGCACCACAAACCCTGAGTATAATCCCAGGGTTTCAAACCTACTCTTTTAAGAACTAATAACACTCAAAGATTTCTTCCAGGATTGATCAATCTCCTGTCATTCAATTTCTCACACTTTTGATTTTTAAAAAAAGTTTTTGCCATCCTGCTTATGAAGAAATGTGTGAAAGCTGGTAATTTATCAGAAATGACCCAAAGAAAATTCTTGTCCAAGCCCATGTGAAAACAGCTCCCAACCGGTAATAAGTAGGGAAAGTAAGTGAATAGACTGCACAAATACTGCAAGATGGACAATTATATTTTGCAGTGAGCTAGTCACTTCCACTTCCTATTTAGTCAAATTCAGTTCATGTTAAATCTATATAAAATTTTCAGTTTCTATTTTGAACTTTTTTGCAGAAGCACTGCACAGAAACATGGACTCACTGTTTTAATTCTTTCAATATGGATGAAAATGTGCATTAGTTCTCAATTCATGTTCTTCTCCTAGATTGTTATTAAGATGAAGCTAAGAAGCCTTCCTTCCCACCAGAAGTGCCTATTAAATGCTCTTAACATTGGATGGAAGGCAGAAGAAAAATCAGACATGTATTGCTGCCAATGTGGGATTGACATTCACATGGATGTAAGGAAAATCTGATTTAAGCCTCTGATGTGAAAATGGCCTTAAGCCTCCAAATCCATAGAAAGTCAGAAGATAATGAGAACAGGCATCTCCATGAGATCAAACTGCTTGGCAAAACATAATTGTTACATTTATGCGAAACATACCTTCTGTATGCAATAACAGCAAGAAATACTGTAGCAGATGAATGTTACATATCTACTTCAAATTAAACATGGACTTTAATGCTATTATAAAGGAATTAATAACACAGAGAAAGAAATTAAGCGTATTCTGCTATTCCCATGATAATAGGCAGTGGTTAGGAGGATCAATGCCCCTTTACTTCCATTAGTGAGCAATTTATGTGCTTTTACTGGACATACCTCTCCTCCATTTTTGTGTCAATCAGACATTCTACAGCCAGGTAAAAGCTACCTTGTTTCCTGTTGTAAATCAGACACCACTGATATAACAGGAACTATTCAAGAGAAAGTGTATCTTAAAAGCAAATGCCTCTGAGCTTTCACATGCAAAACATCCACAAACCCAGTTCATAATAGCTGGAAAAGCACTTCCCTTGGAATTGCTGCCTAAGGTGAAGATACCAAATGAGCAGCAGGTTGCAAGTAGCTCCTGAAGGAATTATATATTCCAGCTGCATTTAGACTCATTTGCTCTGATTAGTACCATGGTTAAAAGCAGCTGCCAACATCTTCTATTTTTATCCCATCTTTGAATTCGAAGGGAAAAAAATAATCACTAGATCACTAAAGTTTCTCATTTTTACTCCTGAGCACATGCATCAGCAAGATGGACATCCAGAAGACCTTTCTAATGAACTTATTGATATTCATCAGAAACCATACCAGGTTTCAGGCAAGGTATTCGTTGGTGGATCTCCACCACAGGTCACCATCTTAATTTCCACATTTTCTGGAACAGCTTTCCCCAGCATGGTACTCTGTGCATGTTATGGACTATAACTCCCAGAATTCCTGACCATTAGACATATTTACATGGGCTGATGGGAGCTGAAGCCCAGAGCACCTGTAGAGTCACAGGTTTGGGAAAGCAGATCTAGAACAAGGTTACACTGTAGGAAATTTAAAATGGTAGGCTGCACTTAGTTCAAAATTGTGGGACAGGTGGGCAGCTTATGAGGAGAAACAATGGTGAGCCCTAGCAGGCCCTGAGACCCTGGATGTTGCCTGGCATTGATTCTGAACCTACCTTACATATAACAAATCTTACATGATATCAGTGCAATACTGTTCTTTCCTACTTAGAAGTAGACTCTGTTGTTACGCATATGGGTATGGGCAGAATTGCATCAAAGTGCTATAGAAATTAAGAGTATAGTCCTAAGTTAATTTAGATGAAGCAAAACTGTCTATACCTGTCTATACCTGGCTGGGGAATGTTGAGAGCTGTAGGACTTTTTCATCTAAACATACTAAGGATTGTCTCTTCAGCCTTTAATTGTGGCTAATGCAGATATTTAACTGGAAAAGCAAGGCCCATGCATAACTTCTATACTTAAAAAATCTGTGAATGTTATTGACACTATAATTAACTAAAATAGCAAACAATCACATCATACCATAAGTGCACAAGAAAAGAAACCAAGAAAATATCATACTGATATTCTGATGTCTCAACATGAGAAGGTACTCAAAATGTATACCGTGACTCAGTATCTGTGTATTGATTTTATTGTCATAAGATTTCCTATGATTTAGTAGTACAGGGTAAATTAACCTATTTACCTAACAGTAACTGTTAACTTGGATCTAGGAGAATCAAAAGGGCTGTTTTTCCTCTTCTTAAGATGACATACCCTACTGTAAATTATTTTACACCCACCTTTTAATTACCTTCTACCAGCTAAAGATTATTTTTGTATTTGCATGCTTTTACACTGCTGAGCAGATAATGCTTTTACTGAAGCTTGTTTTTCAAAAATCTGCTCTGCTTATCTCTATTGTAGTTTGTTAATAGTGCTAATTAATTATCATGATGTGGTTTCAATTGTAGTAAGCCACTACAAGTGTTCCATGTGCATTAAAAGTCCAAGGTAGTAAAGTAAGTCAGTAGGTAAATAGACAAATATATTTGTCCCCCCACTTGGATACAGATCTTAAAATAGTGAGGGTGTTGGCAAGTGTCAAAGAAACTGTGAACAATGCTGCCAACAGGCCAGAATATAACTAGGCTGGTTTTCTAGCAGGATCACCCAATGTGTAATGGTCAAAGCAGAGACACAAGACTACGGTGCATCTACACGCATCAGGAGTAATGGAGAAAAAAGCAGAAGACAATGGATATTTCTAATGCTGGGGATGAAGAAACTCCTGAAGGGCAGCTACTGGGCAGGATCTTTCACAGACAATGGCAATGAAACTCAGGCTAACTCCAATTAGTACTATGCAGAAGGCAGCAATGTTAAACAACTGCTGACTATTTTAATCTTGGAAACCCTATGATGGAACAAGAGATGGTGCCACAAAATAAGACTCCCAGGTTGGAAGGGAGTCCGACTGTTTCAATGGCTAATAAATTCATTAATAGACATAGGCAGGAACAACAAAACATGAGTAATAACAGATAGTTTACAAAAGATTCCAGAAATCAGAAGGAAATTCAAATTTAGATTAGGAATGCTGAAAGAACAGAATTAGGATACTATCTGTCCAGGATAAAATAAAAATGAAAAGTTAAGGAAGAAAAAATATATGGAAGAACTATATAGAAGAGATGAAAGGATGGCAGAACCCCTTATAAAGAAAACTTGTGAGGAACAGACTGCAATATTAGAAAGTGAATTGAACATTGCTCTGAAAGAACTTGGATGGAACAAAGCACCAAGAGAAGATGGGATACCAGTAGAACTATTCCAAGTGACTAAGAGTGAGTCAGTCCAAATCCTAAAGATAATATGCCAACAAATATGGGAAACAAAAAATAACTCACAAATTGAAAATGTTAAATATATGTCCGAATCCCCAAGAAAGGAGATACAAAGAACTACAGCAAGTACAGGACCATTGCACTAATCTGTCGTGCAAGCAAAGTGATGTTCAAAATGTTTCTATAAATAATTTTACTCTGTATGGAGCAACAAATGCCCAATGTTCAAGCTAGATTCTGAAAAAGAAGAGGTTTCAAAATTATATTGAAAACATATATTGGTTAGTGAAGCACTCCAAAAAAAGATAAGCATATGCTTTGTAGGCTACAGCAAAGCCTTTGATTGTAGGGATCATGTGTCAGGAAGCCCCTTCTGACTCACTATGTTTCTAAACTATGGATGGTCCTGAAAGAAATGGATATGCTAAGCACTTGCTTGTCTTGATGTGTAACCTGTATTATGAATATGACTCTTCGGTTAGGACAGAATACAGAAAAAAAGAATGATTTCCTATAGGTAAAGGCATCAGACAATGGTGTATTTTGTCTCCCTATCTGTTCAATCTCCATACAGAACATATCATAAGGAAATGTGGAATAGGGTCAGGAGAAACAGGAGTGACCATTGATGGAATATATGTCAATAATTTAAGATATACTGATGATAGTATATTACTGTCAGAACACAGTAGCAATCCAAACAATTCCAGATGAAAGGGAAAGAAGAAAGTGCAAAAGAAACTGCAGCTGAACATTAAGAAACCAAAAATCATGATTACAGAAGTATTGCACATCCTCCACAACAATGGAGAAATTGTGAAAGATTTTACATAGCTTGGTTCAGTCATCAGATTCAAAGGGAGAGTGCACTCAAGAAATTAGGTGACTGAGACTTGGAGGGGGGAGCAATGAACAAAATATTTAAAAAATCATTTAAGGACATCTTGCTGGAGACCAAGGTCAAGATCATCCCTACGTTTGTATTCCTTATCACTATGTATAGGCGTGACAGCTGGACAGTGAAGGAAGCAGACAAGAAAAAAATTGAGGCATTAGTAACATGGTGTGGGAGGAGATTGAAAATATCCTGGATTAACAAAAGGTGGGTCCTCAAACATATCACTCCAGAACTTTTTCTGGCAGCAAAATGGCAAAACTGAAGCTACTTTGGACACATCATGAAAAGGCGATGCTCACCAGAGAAGATGATGATGTTAGGGAACATCAAAAAGCAGCAGAAGAAAAGGAAGGCCAAATATGAGATGGACTGAAACAAGAAAGGAAGCCACAGCACTGAGTTTGCAAAAGCTGAGCAGGCATATCAAGGACAGAAAATCTTGGAGGACATTTATTCATAAGGTCATCACAGAGAGCTCTGGATGCATATTACATTTTACCTTCTTTCTATTTACTTCCTATAATGAAACAAACATCTCATAGTTTATTCTACTATCCCAATAATTAATTAAAAGTTGCTATTTTTTTCCATATACGAGATATCCTTCTGTTTTCTTTCTCCAGCAGTGCAAACCTATGCATACTTATTCAGAAGTAAACCCCACTGTATCCAAGATATCTGTGTAAGATTACACTGTAATTGGCCCATGAGATCTCATCTTGCCAGTCCTCCTTCGGCTGCCAATTGAAGTCTGAGTCCAATACAAATTGCTTGTTGCCTAAACAACTTGGAGCCAGGTTACCTGAGAGAATGCCTTTTTCCTGTAACTAGGCCTAAAGATCATCCTCCAGCATCCTTCTCAAGGAACACTTCCTGTTGCCCAGGGAAGTAAGGGGGACTAACAACTAGGAGAAGGGCCTTCTTAGTTGTGGCACCCCATCTTTAGAATAAGCTTCCCCGAGAAGTTCACCTGCTGCCTATTCTTTTTCCTTTTGGTGCCAGGTGAAAGCCTTTTTATTTTCCAGGCATTTTAAAAGCTCAAACTGTGGCTTTAATGGGGTTTTATTAGATTCTGCTTCTGTACCTGTGTACCACTTTGACTAGCTGTCTTGGGGTCAGTTTTACTATTGTTTACTGGCTGTTGTTACTATTTTTCTTGTGATCTTGTTGTTTTTATCTTTGCTTATATGTTTTAACTTTGCAAACTGCCCAGAAACCCTTTCTGGCTAGGGGGAGGTATAGAGATGCAAACTAAGAAGTAAAGAAGTAAATTTAATTACTATTATTATTTACAGGAAAAAAAATCAGTCAGCACCAAGAATCATCTTTTTCTATGCTCTATAACAGCAGAGAGGAGTACTGGTAACCAGGAAGGATTACAGCTGGGAAAGGATTAAAGCTGGCCTCCCTGTTCCAAATAGGGAAGAAGTCCCAATAAGACGATAATCCCTTGAAAACAGAAGAGTAGAGGTTAGGGCCAAAGGCATACTAGCATTTTACACTCTGAGGATAGCTTTGTCTTTAAAATGCGGTTTGATTCCCAGTTTTTCCCCACCATGGGCTTGGAACAATCATCCCTATAGTTTACCTATAATAGTCTAATGGCGAGCTATGGGTAATTAATTGAAAGCAGGTTGGGTATAGTTTTCTAGGCCAAAGTACACCTTTGTTCATCACCCTATGTAACTGTACATCAGACTGCACCTGTCAAACTTATTGGACTTTATCTCTATGGAAACCTCCATAGCATTGGACTACATTCCATACTCCCAAACTTAGGTCAAGATCGTCTTTGAGAAGTGATAGTCTGTCCTGCAGTATGCACTGTGGGTCATCCTATGCTCCTTTTCACACAGGTGAAATTCAGCAGGTACTCTTATTGCACAGATGCTAAGTAATTAATATGAGTTGTTTATCAAAGTTCCCACACTGTGGAAAAACATAATCTTCTTTTTAAAATCATATAATCTGTAGCACCTTTCTTTTTGCTGCCTCTGTGAACTGCTGAGTCTTATCAGGACTAATGTAGCAAAATGTTAACTCTCTGCAAACACAGTTTCACCCAAAACAAAACAAACTGAGACATTCAGAAATAACAAAAGGGAAAAAATACCCAAACTATTAACCAGAATAAACCTCAGAAAAGGAGAACAATTAGAAAACAAAAGTTCAACTGCAAGCTTTTGTTAGAAACAATTGTTTCACAAACTAGGCATGGAAGAACTATTCTGAGCTACTTCCTAAAGTAATTGAATAAAATAACCGTATGTCTATCCACCCACACTGATTAACCAGGAGGTATCTTGAAGATCTTCTAGGGGCAAATTATTGTTTACACCATTTGTCTTGAAAAAGCTGATAAGGCAGTGGTGGAGAAAAACAGATGCACATGTCATGAATATTAATCATTTGGAGAAGCACTGAATAAAATGTTAGCAGGACACAGACACATTCAAATGTAAGATTTGATGAGAGAATATATTACAGTATTTTACTGCCCACTGAGTGACATTTCAGAAACTGGAATACAAAATTAAGATGATATCTTTTTAATAAGTCTGATTTTTTCAGATTTATTTCAAGTATGAAGGCTGCATATTAGTTACTAACTTTTCAAAAGCTGGAACTTTGTAGCTACATGGCCAGGATCACATGATCTATGACAGCATATGGTGGATTTTCAGAATTCCAGAGTCCTCAGATTTATTGAACCTGATCAAGATTGCTACACTGATAAAAATTCTGTTCCCTGACCCATCTCTGTCTCTTCCCATCCCTTCTCTGCTAACCCTATATTGCAACTTAATACTGAATAATAAAAATAGATCTAATTCTCACCTCACTCCAATAGGCCTTCTCTGTGTTCAGCTGAGCAACATTTAACTCTTCCTACCTTCACACTGTAAAATGCTAGCAAGCCTTTATGCTTCTACATATATTAGACAATTAGTACACATGAGTGGCTTGCTCCTTCTACTCACTGTTTGTAGGAAAATTGTATTTTGTTTGAAAAAGAGCACCCATTTTGTGCATTCAGTTCTTCAATGTGTGAGCATGATAGATAGATAGATAGATAGATAGATAGATAGATAGATAGATAGATAGATAGATAGATAGATAGGGCAGGAACTGGGCGTTGTTCTCATATAACCTCAGTTCTCCATCAGCTTCACTGGCTCCCCATTGAAGTCCGGACCCAATTCAAGGTGTTGGTTATCACCTATAAAGCCCTTAACGGCTTGGGACCTGGTTACCTGAAGGAGCGCTTGTGTCCATATATGCCCTCCTGCCCCCTGAGATCAGCGGGGAAGGCCCTTCTCCGGGAGCCCTCTGTGAGGGATATTAGGAGGGTGAGTACCAGGACCACCTATGGAACGCGCTCCCCAGAGAGGTCCGCCTGGCACCGTCGTTATTTGTTTTCAGCGCCAGACCAAGACCAAGACCTTTTTATTTAAATGATATTTGAATTGTTAATCTGTGTTTTATTTAATGGTTTTATATTATCGCCGGGAACTCCAAATTTTTAATATTGTTCTATGCTTTATTTATTTTTCTTGTGAGCCGCCCTGAGGCTTCGGCAATGGGTGTGGCATAGAAATGTTATAAATAAATAAATAGGTGTTCATGCTTCAGTCAATAGGGTAAGTTCTAGCTTTTGAAAAATTTACTCAGAAATGTGAACTTTCTGCGTTCTTAACTACTTTTTGTGACAATTGGGGAGCACACTGGAACCATATAGGATATGTGGAGGACTACAGAAGATAGGAGTGATGGTGAGAATCAGGAGTTCCATCTTGTGTAAGAAGAAGCACTTTCTGCTAGTGCAAAGCTGATGTATAACCCAACCCAATATCTTGAGGGACACAAGCTAGTATCCTGAGGGGAATCATTATATATTCCTTCAGACCAATGTCTTGGTATTTGTGGAACTCAGATAATGGAGAACATTTTTATTATATGCTCTTTTGTGATATTTATGCCAATCCCAGGAAGTAATTTACTGATCTGACTGATATTTGGTTGCCTTTTTCAACTTCGCTAAAACACCTCACCACTATGTTACGTTGAGAGCTGAAGGATTTTTTGTCAGACAAAAACTGAGAACACATTGGTCAAGAAATATCATAAATTTTCAGAATATACAGATGTGTTAAGACATTCCTTTAAGTGTATAGAATGCTAACATGCACTTCACTTGCTTCAACTTTGGATGTAATTTTGTTACTTCTTGTTCTGTCTATGTTCAGAAATATTGCTGCCTTGTAATATTTCAGCTGGCTTTACTGTAAGCCTAGGCTACTAGCGAAGCTGTGAAAAATGAAGCAAGCCCTAAATTGCATGGAGAATAGGCAGGATACATGTATGAGAAATTATCCATAGCCACTTAAAATATGTATTTTTTATATATTTTGGTACTGTGTTCATCCCTTGCCCACAGTATTTCAGAACGCCTGTCATACCTGCTGTATTCCTTGCAGTGATTACTATTGTATTGATTTTAGATTCCCGACACACTCACATCATTTCCAATGATGTCTTTGTTTTGCTGATGCTCTGCCATGTATTTTTTTCCATTCACCATTTAATTTGTACACTGGGAATTTTCTGATGCCTTGGAAACTTGTCTTTCAGTTTTTAACCCCTCCAAATTGAGCCCCTGAGTATAGTTGTTGTATATTTCCACTTCTGTTGTGAACAGCTCCACCAACACTCATATCAGGGAGCAAGCACACAACATGATAAAAAACTACCATGTTTTGAAATTATGGGAGGCTATCAAAGTACTCTATTGACATTTGACATTTGTCATTCTTAATTTAATAGTTGTCCCTGGTGTCTCATATTATAAAACTAGAATTTCTGCACCCTGTAGTGAAATCAATGCTGTGGCTGGCCCATTCCTTTTGTTTCACCTGTAAACAACAATATTAATCTGTAGGAAACTGTGTCTGCAGAAAGCACCATCTCCAGCATTCAGAAAGTATCAGTACTAGAATCACTGAAGCTTTGGCTACTGGGTGGTGTAGAAATTAATAAATGGGGACTGGGGGAATAAATGAATGAAAGTTATCATCCAGGAAATAATTTACTCTGAAGTATCTCCTTAGTGAGTGTTATAGTGGTTGTGTTAGGGTATTAAAAACTCCCAATTCATATCTACCCATTGATAACTCCCACTGAATTCAGCAGGGCTACTCAGAGATAATACAGGTCGTACCCCACCCTTAAATATGTACAGATCAATCCCAACCTCTTCCAAAGGCCGTCTGAAAGGACTGCCGTGGGGTGGTGGGGAGGTGCCTGTTTGCCAATGGAGGGGAGAACATCTCTCTGGAGCTCATCTTGGTCACTGCAGTGTTCTTGCTGACAGCAAACAGTAATAGTCCCTGCAATGGAGACTTCTGGGAACACAACAGTAGATGTTCTGCATCCACTAAAGTCAAAGTTAGACCAGTCTCCAATAAGGTCTCTGGATTAGCCCCCACATTAAAAACACAGCTAAAGTTTAAAAGCAAAACCAAACCAAAAAAAACAAAAACAAAAAAAAAAAACAAGAAAAGCCCTCTCTTCTCTGGTTGAGGGAAGCAGGCATGGCTTTGGAAGTGGTGGAGATTCTCCATCTTCACAACCCCCAACCTTATACATGTTGAGGCAGAAAAATGGCCTGCAATTCACAGCATGTTTTGACTGTCTAAAAGTGCATAGGAGTGTATCCTTTGTTGCATTTAACCAGAAATTCTATTAAAGTCTAGTTTGGGATTCTTAGTTTTAAGTTGTAATATTCATGTGACACTGTCAATTCACTCTTAAGATGACCCTTGATATGGAATGGGATCCATTAGAAAATGTGTTTATTCCAGTGTGAGTATATAACTCAATTTTAGGAGACAGAGATTGAAAATACATGTTTTATACACTCTCAGTAATGTACCACTGTGAGCAAAAGATGTATTACAGACATTTAAATCATTGATAAAATGCCAGGATTTATTTATAAAAATTACCACCTTCATTTATGGGTCATTTTTCCAGTGCATATCCACTGGTATGATATTAATTCTTCTTGCTTGCATTTCATGGGTACACACAGATTTTATTTCCATACTTTTCATTATTATTTTGTTTTAATGAATAGAGAACATGAATTTGAGTACAAGAACTGTAATTATTAGCTCAAATTAGCAGCTAACACATCATTATGCAACCGTATTTTGATATCAACTAACAATTACACAAATAATTTATTGCTTTTATACTTGGTTAACATCTTTATTTGTGATGATTAAGAATACAGCAACAAGAATAAATACAGTTCTCTGCCATTTCTAGAGCTAATTTGGGAACCACTTTGGTTTCGTTTGGTTGTTTAAAATATAACCATGTTACAAAAGGCTGCCCCAGTGCTGTTAACCTGAGATTCATCAAGTATGAAGAGTCAACTTTTCTAAGGGTTTTTGATCCAACCTTATATATACAGCAATTACATTACAAAGATGATTGATTACTAGGTCATCCTTTCTACTGCAGAGTCATCAGTAGCTTTTGCTTCTGAAGGTGAAAATCTGTGCAACTTTAGACAGGAAAAAAATGCCTAGCATATTGTACAGAAACCCAGTATATTGCACAGTCATTGATCCAATGTCTCTATTTAGAATGAAAGAGGGACAAGGATCTGCCACCAAACTGTGACCAGACAACCAGGCATTGGCCATGGCATGTCATATTTCTTCAGACATCTGTGGAAGTGGAGTCGCTATCCTCAACATAACAAGATATGGACAACCCAGTGTTGTGCCAAGAGAGTAGAGAAAAATTTTGAGCTATCAAAAGGATTACGACCACAATGTAATAATGGGTATTGTTTCACATAATTTTAATTATGAAATGTAGAAATCAAAATTGGCCACTGATGCCTTATGAGCTCAGGATAACAGCTAATTATGCTCCAGAGCAATTTCAGTTTTGTGGGAATGACAAAATAACACAACTATGCATTATATATTGATAAAACAACACAAATACATTTTTTCATTTTGTTCTCCTTTTAAAACTATACTTCATGAGTTTCTTTGCTTCCAGAAATCTTGCTATTTTCCTCACGGGAAGATTTTTCTTTTTCTAAAGTGCACCACAAAAGTCTGACCACAAAAGTATGGACAAACACCATTTAGAGCAAGTTTTTTTTTAAGTGTAGACAGCTTATAATATATGAATAAGCCATAAAGATGCTGAATGTAGGGCTTACATGTGAGGCATCAGCATGATGGTTTGATATAATACCACTATAACAACATAGAATAAATGCCAATATTAAAGGAGAATTATATGAGGAGAAAATTATACTCATGAGCTATTACACAATATAAAATTGGCTTTTTTCCCTTATTCAATAAAGCTAGCAGGCAGAAAGAAAGGAAAAGGGTTGATGAAGGCAAGAACCTATTTCTAGATTGCTTTCTGAATACTTTTAGGTGCTACAATACAGCAGTGTTCATGTCAGAATATTCTTCAAGTGGAAAAAGACAAAATAAATGGGGTGGTCTGTTCAAGCAAAGGACAAGAGCTTTCATAAGATTATTTTCACAAGCTCCAACAAGAACAATACCAATTTCTTACTGAAATGTACTTGGTGTTAAATTTTATTCCCTAGATAGGAGTAAGGCATACTATTGAGAAGAAGTTAGTCAGCAGGGTTTATTTTTTATATTAACCTTCCATGTGATTCAAAGAAGTCAGCTACTAGTTCTGGCTGACAAGTTAGTATATGGAGCAGGGAATGAAAAAACCAAACTAACAGAATGTCAACAGCTGCAAAGAAAGAAAATCATTCACTGTTAAGACTAGAGGTTTGAAAAACAGTCACTCCACATAAAGGTACATTTGCTGGAGATCCAAAATGGTCCAGATAAAGAGAACTTAATTGCATTTCTCCCTCAATTAATACCCAAGGCTCCTTACGTAAATTCAATCAAGGATCCAATATATATGCAAGGATTCTGGGCACTCCCAGAGAGTCTCAGAATGACAGTAAGAGATAAAAATAGTTATCAGGGTCACTATCTGACTTCTCTGAGCAACTAGATATTTATACATAGCTATTTCTTTCACAAAAGGAAATAAATGATTCTTCTAAAACAATATAATAATGTAATACATTTATTTAAGAAATAGATATAAGGAGGGACAATAATCTAATCCCAATATGTATGGTTGGATTAAGACATGCCAAGAGTATAGCATATCAAACTGTAAAATTACCATGAGAGGAACAGGGCTGATTATATGACTAGGATTAGCACCAAAGTATAGTTGGGAAACACAAAGCTGCATCTTGGAAAACAGCTTTTAAACACAGATTCATTGAATGGTCAGCATGCAAGACCGTTGCATCTATGCATATAAGGAAAAGCATATTTTAATTTTCCAAGTACTTTAACAGTCAGTTGGTTATATCCTTGATTTTATCATCATTTATCAGATTGAGTGTGTTGTTTGTTGCATATGGTTTCTTTGTTTTTTGGTTTTTGTAAAGTGTCCAGAGACTTTTAGGATTGGACAGCACATTAAAATTTCAAATAAATAAATAAACATTTTCTTTCATGTACAGAGTAAACTGGTCAGGACCTGCCCTGAGCAAAGAATGAAACAGTTCTCCCTCTTCCGTGACATACAGAAGCTGACCAGACTGCTATTTGAATATTACTTCCATACCAAGAGTGGAAAATCATCCCCTGCCACACCTGAGAGCAGCAAACCAGCATAAAGGAGAAGGCTTATCTCCTTCAAACCTGATGCCCCTCCACAGCTTCTTCCAGCTGAGGGAACAGTTCACTTTCCCTAGTGGTGGGGTCAGATAAATGTTAGCTTTTATACTCTGCTTGTTTGTAAACAACATAAGTACAGCAGGACATGAAACTCATATCCTGATGCTTGTTGACTTGGAACCAAGTCCCAAAGAACTTGAAGGATGGGAATGTGGGCTTATTTTAATTTGGAAGATATAGAGGCTTCTTGAAGTTGCTCTCTGTGGTGCAAAGAAGGAATATGCTTCTGCCATGGTGGTATCAGTATCATCCGGTTCAGTGGTTCAAAGTGCTTACTTGCTTACTATGTTCATACCCTGCCTACTGGAGTAAACTATCTACAATGTTCTGTGAGAGATTACAGTACATTTTACAGATAGGCAGCAGGACATTAGAGGCCAGTGGTTTGTGTACAATGTTTGTGTACAATGTGGGTCACCCACCACTACCACCTTCAGCTAGCCAGCCAGGTCTACTGATAGGACAGAGTCTAAGATGGAGGTATCATTAGCTTCCTTTTCTTGCAATTACCAACTTAAATTTCATCTGCTGTTATCTTTGAGATGTAAAAAGTTTCATGCAGGCAATCTTAGATCCTTATTTCACCTAGCTCATGAAGACCAGCTGGGAGAAATGAGTCTCTCTCTAGTCTCTGTTTCAATGTTTCTCTGGGAAAGAATCAATGCCAGCTCCTCTAATTATTGAGCCAACTATGAACTGCATATGTAGCACCTTTAGGCAACAGTGTGAGGCACAGCAACACATGCTCACTTACATAAATACAGTATGATGTGCTAAAAATCTTAAGATGAGGTGCACAGATATGATCAACCAGAACCTCTTAGCCCAATCGGATCTACTGTAGAACTGTGTGGATCACTACCAAGGAATGCAATATTCCTGTCAGATGTCTCACCCCTACTTCCATCTTGAAGAAGCTGGTGAAACTCATTGCAAGGTTATCAGAAAGTTAACTTTCTGCAACATATGATTCTGTGTTGCAAAGGAGGTGGACAATTAGCCAATAAAGTGTAATAATGCTGCAGTGAACAAAAGGGTGACAGTTTCTCTGTTATGCAGCACTTGTTTTAACTGATAGGTGGTTGTGATTTATAATTTTGCCTACATAAAAATTAAATCGATTTTTTTAGAAGCAATAACATTGACTGATTTGGAGAACAATGGCAAAAGGAAGCTATTCAGAAAATTAAATAACTTCTACCAGCTATTGTAGAAGTTCATTACTTTGCACTTTTTAATTGGGGAGACTTAAAAGTTAATAAATCACCTTCAAGAGCTTCTCTGCACCTGTTAGTAATGGTTAGTAATGTATCCAGCACATGCAGTGCAATTCCAGAAAATGCTATGCCTTTCTCTGGCAGCATCTGAGCAACATACCTTACTCCTTCTGTTATGGTCTTCTGTCACTAAATAACATCATTTCTTTTTTGAGCATGGCTTTTTTCTGGTATTTTTAGTTTCCCTGTTTGTTTTGGGGTGGTTCTGTCCAGCCATCACTGTGTTCATTTTATGTAATTGCTCTGTATTTTCTTAATAGTGAAGCACCTTTGGACCTCCTGCTTAAGTGAGAACTCGGGATAAACACATGAATACATAAAATGAATTAGAGTCCCTATACCAGTTTAATAAATACTGCAAATGGAATTTAGTCCCCACCTAAAGCCCTGGGTCCAACAAGATGTGATATAGGAGTTCCATATGCTACCATGACCTTCTTTTTCCTGAAAAAAAGTAGCTGTGCATAAGGAAGAGTTGTCTGAATTGGGCCCATGGCATGGAGACAAAGGGCTGGGATCCCTGGGCTAAGGCTCCAATCTAATTCTATGTTGTGGGTGATTTTTCAGAAAGCAAAAGACTGAAGAAGCTGCAAAGACAGAGATCCCAAATTACATCACATCTTGCCATTAGATTGCTTTCCAAGAGATGGGGTTGACATAAGAACTTTTCCTAAACCCTTTCCTGCTATCATCTACATGAATTTCCCCCTATCTTTTCAATATTAAGTTTACTTAGCACCATGTCTGCACCAAAGTCAATCATAAGTACATTTAGCTTTAACCAGAGGATGTAGTCCCTGTTTAAGGGCTAGTTATGATTGCCATTAGACTCTATGCAAACATACTACTACACCAACATTACTGTTGAAAAGGGAGAAGAAAATTCACACAAGACAGATGGGAGAAAACCCACTGGCATTCCATATTTCCAGTGGAACCTAAGTTAAGAAATGAGGAAGCGCAAGTCTGCACCAAGCCTCCATGTATTAGCTAAATCTGAAGAAGAATATAGGGCATAAAGTATGAAATACGCTGTCAAAGTTATCTGAAGGTATATTTTCCTATCTTCCTTATGATCATTGAGTTTATGGAGCTATTAAAACATTGGCATGAGAGATCCTCATGAGGACTTCCCTCCACCCAAAGTACTCATCTACAAATAAAAATAAACCTTTAAGAACAATCTGGTTTTTTTTCCTCCTCTGGTGGGAATAAAGGCAAAATTGCCTATGCTGAAAATGGGAGTTGTGCCTCCTGGGATTTTTATTCTGATGTTAAAAGGAAAGCAGTTGTTCTGTAGAAAATTGTTTGTTTCTCTAGCATCAAGGAAAAAATGATTTTTTCAAAAGGCATTTAAAAGAAATGCACATCATTTAAGGTCGAGTCAACTATTATATAAAGCTTTTTGCAAAAAGAATAACTTCACTTAGATGTGCTAATAAATAGTGCTCGATACTGGCATTTTTCTGGCTTTCCAGAAATTGCTTCGGGTATGAAGTTTTGTCAGATTGCAGTAGGATGTGAATTCTTCCTCACCTACAAAGTTGTATTTTGCTAATTAGAATAAAAGGGAAGATTTACTTACTGGGCAAGTTTGTGTGATGCAATAACCCAGAGATTGCTTATAAACCATCCATGAGGCCATTAGGCCTTGGGCCCACTGACATGCCTCACAAGTGATCACACAAAGTCGGGTTTAGGCCAACCCTCCCCTCCCCTACCCCAAGATTGTGAACCTGTGTGTGTGTGTGTGTATGCGTGTTTTGTAATTTCTGTTCCCATTTCTGCCAGCCACAAGCTGGCAATACCCAGAAAGGAACTGCAGTGATACATTGAGGGGTTGCCTATGGATGCCCTTTCAAAAGAAAAAAGCTTGAAGTCTGCTATTGAGCAGAAAGAAGTGCATTTCAAAATAAAAAACAAAACCTTTGACTGTCCTGCTTGTGCAAATGATGCCGGCAGGCTTAGTGCAAAGAGAACCCTGAGGGTGCTTGCTGGTAAAACCCACAACCTCCACTCCTCCAGCATGGGGTACGGTGCCCCCCACTACACAAACACACATGACTTTGCAAGTAGATGGCAACCTTGACAGGTCCTAAACTGCTGTCACTTTGCAAAGTAAAGCTTCAGGAGACACATTCTGTAAAAAGGGGCTCTTTCCCCCTTTTGCAGTACAGTTCCCTGCTTTCTTTTGGGGAAAACAGGTGTCCCTTGTGACTCACTGATATTGGACCTTCTCCCTCATTTGTGCCCTGAACCATCTGAACATGCATTCTACAGTGTATAATGAAAGGGACACCCCTGGACTGCAAGCCAAATAAAGCCACTCAAAGACACCCTTCCACCACCCCTACTGGCTGAATCTGTGGTATTATCTCCAATCGGTGAACAGAGGTAACTTTGCTAGAGGCAGTCCTGTCTCCTGATGTCTTTCAGACCATGGAAGACACTGCACCTTTGATGAGCCATTTTCAGCTTCAGTTCCAGTTAAACTGTCTGGTCAGCTTTTGTAGGAAACACACTTTTCCCCCCTGAGGTTGTATTGTGACAAGCAAGACCTGAACCACAAACACAGTGCTTTACAAGCATCTGCATGAACCTGTTTAAAAAGAATATTCTTTCCACAAAGAATGGCATTAAAAGAAAGAAAAAACTTATTTGAAGGAAACAGGTTTACTGGTAATCCTAATAGGCCTATGGCACCAGATAAAGGCATAGCCGGCATTTGTTGGTTTGTAGTCAGAAATCTTGGTGGCTGCTCAGTATGCTATTCAGATACAATTGGTTTAATCTCCTTTCTTTAAATCTGAAAATGTTGCAGCCTATGCCTGGTTCATTGAAGTAATGCTTACATCTTGCACACAACTCAGAAATGGCATCTATACACATTTCAGAAGGATGCCAAAAGTACTTTCCACCTGTTTCAGGAAGGACGAATGGTATTGATAAATGATCTGCAACAAGTCATTAGCAATTCAAAATATGTCCCAAGTGGAAATACCCTTACAAATGTTTCATGTTTCAGTGCCTAGTAAATCAAGAATAATTTGTAAAATCTAAGGACTTTGATCATAGCTTCATGTCCACGTTTGTATTCACACATTTCTACAACTGCTGTTTGAAAGAAAATAACAGTATTTGAATTCTTATGGGAGAAATGTTCTACCAATAAAGTCAAGCCCTAAATTGTATTATTTAAATATTAAATATTAATTAAAATATTTAAAAAATGAAACTTGTATTCTGGGAAAAAAATTGCAGCCTGAATAAATTAATGAATAATTGCAGCTTAAAAATTCAAAGCATTATAATATGTTATATATACTTCTATATAATTATGAATTGTCTTTCTGCTCACAAGAGGGCATAAGACAGCATGCAACTTTAAATACAGTATATTTAAAATATAACTAAATTAAAATATCACAGCCATCTTTAAATCAAACCAAACAGAAGGTTAAAAAACCTATCAAAAGCTGGGTAGAACAGAGCTGTTTTTTTGCAGTCCACATAAACCTAGGCAAAATGGAGCTACCCCGACTTCCTCAAAAACAAACTTTCCCAAATGGAGTACAGCTATGGGGAAACCTCCGTCAGATGTACCCATCAAATGGACATTTCTTGGTGATGGGATATTCAAGAAGGCCACTGAAGAAAACCATAATTTATAGACCAAGTTGGATGAGAAGAGGCAATCTTTCAGCTATTCTGGACCAAAACCATTGAGGTATTGATAGACAGCACCTTGGGACATTGGCCTTATACTGAGTCAGACTGTCAGTCCATCCAGCCCAGTACGCTCAAGATGGACTTTTCAGAAGGATTTTTTTCTAGTCATGTTATTGTGGAATTAAACTTGGTAATAACATTGAAAACAAATTCTACAGAATGCACAGAGAGTATCATTCTATAATGTAGTACATGGTCTTCCATACAAGTTCTTCATCTTACAGTTTTTGAATAACAAACATCTTATCTTAAATCTTAAAAAGTGTTTCACTCATATTTCTTAGGGGATTTCTCTCAGCATCCCCAATTCTTTTTCTATTTTTCCAAAGAAGTCTCAGCAAGGATCTGTTTTGCACATTTATTTCATTTTCCCTGGACCTTCACATCTTTAAATCATACATAATTTGCTCTTTGAATTATATTCAACGCATATGCTCCCTTGAGCAAACCCATACCTTTGCACCTGGAAACAAAACACAGAAGTAATAAGGCTCTTTTTGTCTTATATGCTATCAACACAGCAAAGTGGTAGCTCTTTAAACACATGATGATATGAAATTATTGATGGACAAAGATTAAATTTAAAAGGTTATTACAATACATAATTCACAAAATTATTAAAGGAATTGTTCAGTTATGAATCCATGTAAGAACTGTGGGTTTCTAAAGCCAACTTTCAGTGCAGTTGCAGTATCTTTATTTCTCATGTGCTAACTTAGTTTCTGTCAATGAAACTTCCATGGACCTGATAAACATCCAGTTCTATCTTCTGATGGCAAAAATGTTTTCCTCTCACAGTTTCATGTCATTTTTCCAGGTGTTTCCTCTCTTTAAAATTTAGTTAAACTGTATTCTGTTTATGTTAAGAAAATAATAAAAAAACTGTAGTTAAATAACAGCTTGTGTTCATCTAGTTTTTGCAGATTTTTGTTATTGTTTTTTTAAAGATATTATAATTTTTACATGGGCTTTAAAAAAAAGAAATAAAAATGTGCAATAGGCTGTCAGGATATGTTATTGTATGATATGAAACACTACATTCTAACATTGTTGTCTGGATGGTATAAATTGGTGTCCTCCAACACAGCTGTTGGATCCAATAGCCTTCTTGGCCCCTTCCAACTCTAGTATTCTATAATTGTATGAAATATCTATTGAAATGGGATGTACTGATTTTTTCATTTTTAAATAACAATTATATGACTCATATAAATATGGACCACTAGATAACTAAAGTGTAATGTCATTTTGAAGATTCTTAGGGCCACTTTGTACATGGATTGATGTATCTGATTGATGTGAAATGACACATTTCTATGACAAACGCAATGCCACGTGGATGAGGAATGCATTTATGGTGATTTACATAATCCTCTTCCATTCCATTTTATCCCCATAACAACATTCCATTTTATCCCCATAACAACAACCCTGTGAGGTAGGTTAGACTGAGAGTCAGTGACTGGCTCAAAGTCCCCCAGTGACCTTCATGGCTGACTGCAAACTGGAACTTGCATCTTCTGAGTCCCAGGCCAATACTTAGAGAACCAAAATCCTAGATTAAATGTTGCCTATCCCGAATCTTTATCCAAGAATGTAACATGTATTTATATCAACACCTGAACATTGTACAGAAACTACCTAAAAGCTTCCTCTAGGCCCCTAGCCCAATCCTTGTTTTCCTATTTTTAACCTTTTATGTGATTTCACCTTCTACATGGAGGTGCTTTAGCCTGTATAAATATATGTATGTAACTTGAAAGCACTCACCAGTCCCGTCTTCTAAGAAGGAAATCTCAGTATTTGCAATGTCTAAAGTTCCATTTTGTAAGCAATATCACCAACTAATAGGATCAATGACTTAAGTATATAATCAATGAAAAATTTGTGGTTCCAATTAAGACCTTAACAAAAGAGCCTTTGCTGTTTCTGGAGATACAATAAAGAACTCAAAAGCAAATACTGTTGTCAGATCTACAATACCTTGTGTCTTAATCGTACAAGAGGCTGATAGGGTCTGAAGTCATATCCTTCTTTTGCAGGCCAGCCTTCTGCACCCAATAAAATGCATCCAAGGAAAGAAACCAGTGTCCACCACAGAAGCATGTTTTGAAGACCTTCTCCCTACATAATAAGAAAGGAAAGTGTTACTGACAGAACAAAATATAGCATTGTTCTCTAAAAGTTCTGCATAAACAGAAACAATACTTGAATAATCAGTAATCAGAATCCATATTTTATTATAACTAGAAAAAGACAAACTGAAACAAAATCATTAAATTAAAATAGGTAATGCATTCCAAAAGAAAACACTGTTTGAAATATAACAACAGCAGAGAAGGTTTGTTAATAGCATATTGCCCCTTCATTTCTTTTTTTCTTTTTCATGAACACAGTGCTCTCTGGTACTCCGATCACATTATTAAAAAGTAAAGCTATCAAAAACTGAATACATTAACTGTATGCTCAATGAAGAAAAGGAAGTAACAGCACCCATCCAAGCAAGTTTTTGCTGTGGCACGGAGCTCATTTCCATAGCACAACAAGCTGCCAATCCAAGTCTTGGCAGAGCAATGCTCTTCCCAAAACATAGAAGTAAAGGGTGCTGAGACAAAAAAGGATGCCTCTCCATTAAAAATAGTCAGAAAGAGAATTTGCAGTGTTTCGCTTTGCTTTGCTTTGCTTTGTGCCTACTTCTCTATTCTGGCAGGCAATGAAATGGCCACATGCGCCGGCAAGACAGGAACTCCGTTTAACAACCAGGATGTGTGTGCTTCCCATTAGAACAGAGGGGTTCATTTGGCAAATTATTTCCTTTGTGGGAAATTATTTCATTTGTGGTTCACTAGGTGATTGTTGCTTGGCTTGTTGCTATGAGGAAGCAGCCCTAACATTCAAGCCAATTAGCATATTGGAGCTTTGAACAGGTAGAGAAATATGAAAGGCCACCCAGATAGAGTAGGCAGGTTCGGAGGTCCTTGGAGCTCCTAGAAAGTTTGTTTCCATGTTGAAACATACACATTCTGAAAACTTGATGTAACACTAGGAATAAAACAAATTAAAAGTAAATTTCCTATGACTCTGAAAGCAAGCCATACTGTGCATAAACAGTCTTTCAAAATACTCTTGGGGCTGTTCACCTAATTTTCCCAGGGCAAAAAGAAATTCTCCAACAATTTTTGGGGGTAGGGCTTGCTATTAGGAATATCTTCCTTTTTCAGATTTTGTTTTGTTTAGCAGCAACTGTGTTGATGGTCATTTTGGATCTTCCACATTTTTCCATGCCTAGCGTTCTTCTGAGGCATCATACAGACAGGCATAGTGTAGAATTTCAGCTGCTACAAAAGAATGGAGGATGTTGAAAGTAATTCTGCAAATAGGTCCTTATTTTTCTGGTTGGTTAGGATTTTTTTTGCCAGAAAAATATCTTCTGGGAAAAGAAAAAAAGCTCCAGCTTTTACATTGTCTGAAAAGCACCCACACTGCCCATTTTCAAGAATGTTGTAGCAGCATAGATAGAAGAAAGAAAGCACAACAATGCAGTATTATGCAATGTAACAACATATACTGAGTTGTTTAACATGCTTTTAGTTTGTATTGAAATTCTTTTCAGACTGTCTTTTTAAGATTGGATTATGGATGGGCAACACTGAGATTTGCTTACCCTTGAGAGACTGATGTACCTTACCAACTCAAGAACTGAAAAAAGGCTGAGTTTTGGAAATGGGTGGGTTTCAGTTTCTGCTTTTAAAGAGAATTGAGGCTTGGGGGGTTAGGGCAGGAAAATGTGTAAATTTGTACAGCTTTAACTTCCACAAATTTGCAGCTGTATTTGACACTAGTTTCTCTGCCCCATCCCTTGCAGAACTAAATATATAGGCCAGAATCTTAGAGGACAAGCCAAATAAATCCACTGGATTTTGATCCCCTGAGTAAATTCCTTGAATATTTCTAGCTGGAATCTTCCCAAGACAGTATATAAGCAACAATGCAAAACAATAATATTAAAAACAACTATTTAAAATGAAACCAGAAGTCCCAAAACAGTTATTTCTTTAGAGCTCTTCTGAAAATCTGCAGAACTCTTGAAGAACCCAAAATGGAAGTTCACCACAAGCTGCAGGGCACTATTTTGTTATTTATTTAAAAATATTTGTATACCACCTGTCATGTAAAACATTTCTAAGTACTATAGAAAAATAAACCTATAATATAAATGTCAGAAATAAATAAGTAGCATAATGAAAACATCTTAAAACATAATCAACAGCCATAAAAACATGAAAAATGACAAGCATCACTAATCATAAAATGCCAGGGGAAATAACAACAACAACAATAAAAAGTATTTTGCATGGATGCAAACTGCATCAGAGTTGGTACACTTGTGGAAGGTTATGAGGAAAACCACTGCCTGAACCTACATTCCATCTGTTTAAATACCAGATCTGTTTAAATTAACATTTAACAATGTTGATAGTTCAGGGCCTAAGGAACTCATTGCCCCTACAGCTCAAAATTTTGTGAATAAGCAGGGGCAGGAATGGAGCTGTGAATCTCAGCTCCAGGGTTAGGCCACAGTCTCCAGACACAAGAACATCTGGTCCATCTTATGGTCCCTCATAAAAGGTTGAGGGCCCATAAGTTCATTCCCTAACTTGGAAAGTACCAGGGGCAGAAGTGCTTTTCCTGTGCTATGGGTGAAGGACCAGCTGAAAAGAGTAGAAAGTAGATGTCTGCATATCAGTATTCCCTTCAGTAAACAACATACGTTAATATTTAATCCTGTCTCTTATCTGGATGCCAATCCATAAGACTGTTTAAGCCTCTTCTACCAAGCTATTCAGAGATCTTGAAGGATTCCAAGATGATTGATGATAAATTGTGTCCATTGTATAGAATTGGCAAGCATGATGGTGTAAAACCACTTGATTGTCTGTCAGGTAGATCATGGGTTTTGGAAATTGGTGGGTTGCAGTTTCTGCTTTCTGCTTCCTGAGAACTAGGGTAACCATATAGGGTTGCTAGTTGTGTTATGTGAATGCAGCCACCAACTCTCAAGCTACCTCACAGGGGGGCTGTGAGGATAAAGTAGAAAAGAGGGCAGCCTTGTAAACCACTCTGGGTTCCTGGCAAGAGGGGAAAACTGAACATAAATGTAATAGTAAGAAATAAAATAATAAAATACATTTTAAAAGAAATTAATCTACAGTCATTTCCTTATTTTCTGACATATTTTATCTTAAAAATATTAAAAAGACAAGCAAGGAAAGAAGATCACAGTATCTTTCTACACTGCTTTAAAACCTTCCACTACAGCAAACAAGCAGGCTGACAAAAGTTTTTTGGTAGCTTCCTTTAATTAAAAGGTGTCTTAATGAGCTTTTACATCTGTGCATATAGACAACTATTTGCATAGATAATTGACAGCTTGTTAACAACACAACATTGGCAAACATACAAGACAGAGAAAACGGGTTGACCAGAGAATGTTTCCAAGTGTACTGAGGTGTCATTGGTACAGTTTACATTACAATTCTCTCTCTCTCTCCCTGCCATGTGTGTGTGCATGTGAGCTGTAATTATGTGTTGCTCTTAACTCATGTAGAGATCATAGTATTTCTTCTTTCTTCTGATGCGGAACAGTTATTATGTCCATTATATATTGCTAATTTGAGTGGGCTGGCCAAAACGGTTTGCTTTGTGCTTAATTGTTTTCAGGCTTTGTATAACCTTACAGCAGTGTGTAAGATACAGCTGTAACCCGCCCACCCCCCACCGCCCCGCTTTGCAGGCTGTTGATTATTTATTTATTCATTTTTCAATTTAGAAACTGTGCCTATAGCTCTATATAGGGCTTTCTGGGCAGCGTACATTTCCACTAAAAAAAAACAATAAATAAATAAACTCCATAAAATAACACAACATTAAACTAAAGATTATATATATTCATCAGTTAAAATTCACAATAAATATATATAAACCAATAGCAATTGGTTTATATACCAATTATTAGCATATCTGGCAAATAGATATGCTAATAAACCAATTATTAGCATATCTGGCAAATAGAACAGATGCCACCTGACTCTGATACACGAGTAAATAAGGGTCCAGGCAAACTTCCTATTCCAAAAATGGGAATTCATCACAGATTATTGCATTTATAAAGGTCAAATGCAACACTAACTCTGAAATGATTTTCCTTGTTCCAAGGGAAAACTATGATAGGTGAGTAGAGGCTTTAAGTTCACCTAATAACAAGAGCACCAAGGTGCAAGCAGGAGGAAGGAAACTTGTATAATTGTTTCACACTGAGTAGTATAGTAGTATGGTTTGCCCTAATGGAGTAGGATACACTCCCAACTTCCAGGCCATTAGCTCGCAAGGTGTAAAAGAAATACAGGCTTCATAAGCAAAATTTGCCATCAACTAACAACTCAGCTGTTAATCTTCACATACAGTGTTATATAACTGGGAGGAAATTTTTCTTATTCCTCTTTCTCTCCTGCCCACTTGTGACTCTGTTTGCTTGAGGAGCTTCTTGAATTGCTCTGAAAATGATCAGAAACCATGCAGAGAATAAGCATCCACAAATGCCCCCATGAGTTTCACATTGTACTTTGCTTTCCCATTTTTGAAGTAGGCAGCTCATACATATGAAATACAGATTTTATCAGTACACTGAGGAATTATAAGAAACGCAACAGAATGCATCTGGTTCCTGGATGGAGCATTGATATTTTAGTTCTCTTATTGAGCCTAACACTAGATCACTTTGTAAAAAAAGAAGATTCCTAAGTTACTCCTGAGACCACCAGGACTTTCCCTCCAATTTCTCAAATGTGTAATTTTGGCATTTAAATACCCAGAGAAGACTGAGAGATAAATTGTCCAGGGTTCCTAGAAAGAAAGAGATTGTGACATAGTGATCTCTTAAGAAAAATGAACTTTTCTGTTCAAGTACAATCTTCATGGCTTCTTCTAGTTTTGATTTACTGATGATTGTGAATTTGGGTATCCCCATGTTTGGCAGAATGCCACCTTTTGTGAATTTGGCCTGTTTCTAAATCATATTTGACATATTGCACAATTAAGGCAGATGCCGTGAAATGTGGATTCAGACAGTCTGAGTTACAATAATCAATAACTGCCTTGTTTCTTGCTACTTAAGGATGACATAAAAATAGATATACTGCCAAGAAGGCAATTTGCATACGTTTTCTAGAAAATTCTATTTAGGTTCAGCTCATTCTCATATCTGTTCATTTTAGATCATTTATCTTTGCCACACTCCCACAAGAAAGGAAAGTATTATCAAATGCATTCAACTGGAAAAACTAGCAAAGAACAGAATATTTCAGTAATGCTCAAAGACTCTGGAGATCTTTAACAGTACTGAGAATGAAATTAAAATATCCTGATACCAACACAGAGGACACAAAGTCCATCTTATATGAAGAAATTCCTTTATCTTAGGTACAAACCCTTCAACATTTCAATTTATTTTATTCATAATGTCCATAGGTATATTGTGGGATATATTCCAGAAGAAACAATGGGCATTCCATTCATATCATTACCTTCCTTGGAACCACCTTGTGTGCTAGCAGATCAAATAAAGGAACAAATGAAATGGCATTTAGCTTGGAATATATATTATAATCAGCTTTGACTATTCTTAAATAGGAAATGGGGTACAATAAATTAATTTTATTCTTTCTTTTATTTGAAAAGAATAAAATTAATTAAGAAATGCAATAACCTGTGTTATGTAATCTAGTAGTTAGAGTGTTGGACTGGAGAGCTGGGAGATCTAGGTTTTAGTCCCTTATTCAGCCATGAATCTCACTGGGTGACTCTCTGGGTGACTCTCGCAGACTCTCAGCCTAACCTATTCAGAGGGTTGCAGTTGTTTTAAGGGTGAAATCAAGAGAATGAGAACCTTGCAAGAGTAAGGAAATGGAGAATACATGTGATGATAATAATAATTGTTATAATAAGCATTTCCCTATAAGGTTGTTAATTGGCTGTCTCTATTCTTGGATTCATCACAGAACTGAGATCTGTGCAAAATCTGCAGAGTTTCTTGCTTTTCTGATACATAACCTCCAGATGACACCATGGTATAATGAAATAGCACAAATACACAAAAGAAAATAGTGCTTTCTTTCCATTTCACAATTGCACACTGTATTTTACCTTCTCTAAAAAGCAAAAATAAAACAAAAGTTGGCAGAAGTGATTCTTGTGCACAGAAGTGAACTGCAGGATTACAATGAAATCTAGAACTATAAACAAACATGAGTAGTAAATACTAATGAGTGCATGATTAATGTCTCATATTTAAAAAATCCCATGTAACAGGAGAGACCACATATCAGGTGAGACACCCTGCTCTTCCTCCACCCTAAAGCAAGACTACATGTTCAGACCTGATTTGCTACTAATGTACTGGTCCTTTGTTACTTCATGGAGTCATGGCTTACAGGAAAGGTAAGTAAAAAATCCTAATGTTCTTAATATTGTTACCTGAGCCAGGTACCCAGAAACATAACTTCTACCAGTGACATATGTCTTAGCAAGAATAGCAAATCTCATTCAGCCCCTGAAGAATTCCAGGAAAAAAGATGCCCACATGCTTTTCCAAGTAACAAATGCTGGTGTCAGCCTTACCCTCTCTACCCCTCTCTTTCTAGCCATTTACTAGGATTTAATATTAATATAAGGTTAACAGGACACATCTTCCAGCTATCTTTTCTCCTACATTCAAATCTTTTAATTTCAAAATCCTATTGTAAGCAGAGAGATTTGCAATTTTTTGATAATTTTTGATCAAAACTGAACTGAAACAAATTACCAATCCGTACAAGCCACATTCAGCAGCTACAGCATGTTGTTGTTAGTTGCGAAGTCATGTCTGACCCATCGCGACCCCATGGACAACATTGCTCCAGGCCTTCCTGTCCTCCACCATCCCCTGGAGTCCACTTAAGCTCACCCGACTACTTCAGTGACTCCATCTAGCCACCTCATCCTCTGCCGCCCCTTCTTCTTTTTCCATCTATTGTTCCCAGCATTAGGCTCTTCTCCAGGGAGTCCTTCCTTCTCATTAGGTGGCCAAAGTATTTGAGTTTCATCTTCAGTATCTGCCCTTCTAAAGAGCAGTCAGGGTTGATCTCCTCTAGGACTGACTGGTTTGATCGCATTGTGGTCCAAGGGACTTGCAGGAGCCTCCTCCAGCGCCACAATTCAAAGGCCTCAATCCTTTTGCACTCAGTCTTCCTTAACTTCTCTCAAAGTTCCTGGTACTTGGCTTGGCATAGCCCTACCATCAACTGGGGAGTTGTTCTTGTTTGTCGCAAAGTCATGTCTGACCCTTCGTGACCCCATGGACAACATTCCTCCAGGCCTTCCTGTCTTCCACCATCACCTGGAGTCCACTTAAGCTCACCCGACTGCTTCAGTGACTCCATCTAGCCACCTCATTCTCTCCTGTTGCCTTCTTCTTTTGCCAGCTATTGTTCCCAGCATTAGGCTCTTCTCTGGACAACATTCCATAGTTGAGTTCCCTGGGGAGCACATGGGCACCGCCATTGGGGTGGTCATGGGCAATGGACGTTACAGCGGTGGGGGTTTAATGTGTCCGCATAGAAGAAGGAGGGACAGATGGCTGACACCTGTCCCTCCTTTTGGTTCTACCTCCAGCCAGATGATTCCAGGTAGTCTTGTCAAGTGCCCCCCGGGTCTGACAGTGCTGTTGCTTAATGCCAGGTTGGTCCACAATAAATCGTCCCTCATCCAGACCTGATTGTGGATGAGGGGGCTGACCTGGCTTGCATAACAGAGACCTGGGCGGGAGAGGTGGGGATGTTGCCCTTTATCAAATGTGCCCGTCTGGGTATCTGGTTCAGCACCATCCATGCCTGGAGGGGAGGGGGGTTGCTTTGGTTTACTGAGCCTCCATTTTCCTCGTGGGGCTTCCAGTCCCTTCAAGGCCGGGCCAAGAGTGCCTCTACTTAGTGTTGGGCGACCGAGACAGATTGGGGGTTCTGTTGGTGTACCGTGCACCCTTCTGCCCAACAGTCTCCCTGCCTGAGCTGATGGAGATTGTCTCGGACCTGGTGTTGAGGACTCCCAGGGTGTTGGTCCTGGGGGACTTCAATCTCCATGCCGAGACTGGTCTGACCGGGGCGCGCCTCAGGACTTCATGGCCTCCATGACAGCCATGGGGCTGTCTCAACATGTCACAGGCCCAACCCATGAACGTGGACACACTCTGGACCTGGTTTTCTCGACGGGGCAGGAAGAGGGTGGTCTGAGGGTGAGGAATTTATGTCTGACACCCCTGTCATGGTCAGATCACTTACTCGTGAGGTTTGTGCTTGAGAGTGGCCTTTCCCTCTGTAAGGGTGCAGACCCAATTGTGTGGGTCCGCCCCCAGAGCCGGATGGATCCGGATGGATTCCTGAAGGCCCTGGGGAAGTTCCCGGCTGACAAGACTGGTGCTCCTGTCGAGGCTCTGGTTGAACTATGGAATGGGGAAATGACCAGGGCTATTGACACGATCGCTCATAAGCGTCCTCTCCCACCAGGCAGAGCCCACTCCTCCCCTTGGTATACACCTGAATTGTGGGTGATGAAGTGGACTGGGAGATGTCTAGAGCGTAGGTGGAGGAAATCACGGGATGAATCTGACCGAACACACTTAGAAGCCCATTATCGGGCCTCTGCTATGCCATGGTGTTCCACAGGGTTCCATTTTGTCCCCCTTGCTATTTAACATCTACATGAAACCACTGGGGGAGGTCATCAGGAGGTGTGAGCTGTGGAATCATCAGTACGCTGATGATACTCAGCTCTACCTCTCATTTTCTACCAATCCAGGTGAGGCAGTGGCTGTGCTGAACCAATACCTGCCGAGGTAATGGGCTGGATGAGGGCCAATAAACCGAAGCTCAATCCAAACAAGACGGAGGTCCTGTTGGTTGGCGGATCGGGCTTCGGGGAAGGGGACCTGAACCTAGTGCTAAATGGGGTTGCACTCCCTCTTAGGGACAAGGTCCACAGCTTGAGAGTGCTCCTCGACCCAGAGCTTTCACTGGAAGCTCAGGTGACAGCAGTGGCAAGGAGCGCTTTCTTTCAGCTTCATCTGATCCATCAGCTGCGTCCCTACCTGGAGAACGACTGCCTGGCGATGGTGACACACGCATTGGCGACTTCCCGACTTGACTTCTGTAATGTGCTCTACGTGGGGCTGCCCTTGAAGATGGTACGGATACTTCAATTGGTTCAAAATAGAGCTGCCAGGCTGCTGACGGGGACTGGGCGTTATGTTCACATGACTCCAGTTCTCCATCAGCTTCACTGGCTCCCCATTGAAGTCTGGGCCCAATTCAAGGTGTTGATTATGACCTATAAAACCCTTAATGGCTTGGGTCCTGGTTACCTGGCTTACGTCCATATATGCCCACCCACCCCTTGAGATCAGTGGGAGAGGCCCTTCTCCAGGAAACCTCCGTGAAGGATATTAGGAGGCTAAGTACTCGGAGGAGGGCTTTCTCTGCGGTGGCGCCCAATCTATGGAATACACTCCCCAGAGAGGTCTGCCTGGTGCCGTTGTTATTTGTTTTTCGGCCCCAGGCAAAGACCTTTTTATTCAAGCATTATTTTAATTGTTAATACTATTTATTTATTTTATTCTTTGGCCAGGGTGACTTATATTATACTGTTATACAGTTTTATATTGTATTTATTTATTTATGATTGTGAGCCGCCCCGAGGTTTTGGCGAATGGGGCAGCATAGAAGTTCTCTAAATAAAATAAATAAATAAATTCCATGTCCCCATGATGATAAGGACATCATTTTTTGATGTTAATCCTAGAAGGTGTTGTAGGCCTTCACAGAACCGGTCAACTTCAGGCTCTTTAGCACCAGTGGTTGGGACATAGACTTGGACTACTGTGATGTTGAATGGTTGTTGAGTGGACCAAATGCTACCTGCCTTGTATATAAATATAAACATAAAGCACAAATCAGGGAAAATTGGTGGAAACCTTAATTCAGCACCAAATATGGCTGAATACACTGGGATTCAACGCCAGCCTTTAAGGGCCAAGTACTCAAAAGCCCAGGCAGCCATGGATCCAGAGGAAATGAGGAAGACACTCCTTCCAATTGCCTTCTGGAAATTAAGCCCTGTCTTCCCACCCCTGCAAGATCCAGGAACAAATGGACAAATCTGACATTTGGTTTCTTCCCCATTTGTTGTTGTTCTTAAATTCCCATTTTTGTGTCCTGAATATGGAAACAATGCAATATTGGTTAAATTTAACAAAAACTAACTTGAATGAAATTCTCATATCTGGGATGACTATGATATAGACAAAGAAGATAGGCTCAAATTACAGAAAGCCAGGTTCCAGCTGAACATCATGAAAAATTTCCAGACTATTTAAGCAATACAACAATGGAATCAATGGTCTAGGGAAGTTGTGGGCTGTCTCTCACCGAGAGCATTCAAGATGCGGCTGGACAGCCATATGAGAGGGATGGTTTAACTTGAAGACATGCACTGAGCAGGAGATTAAGCCTAATGGCCTTATGGCTCCCTTCCGTCTCTACTTTTCTATGATTCTATACATTATAATCTGCAGGAGCGTCTGTACTACCTACCCAGTGTAAGTCTCCTTCTGCCTTCTCCAACTGATTCTCTTACCCTAAACTTGGATGGGCTTAGGGTCTCGAACTTCCTCCCCTTCTTTTTGCTCTGTTTCCCTGGTGCCTACTGACCTTGTGCCTGTGCCCACTTCTTGTCCTCTTGCTTCTATCTGTTCTCTACAGGACCAGCTTTCCCAAAGATAAGGCAGCAGCAGCGGAAGGTGAAGTAGTGGCAGCAGTGAGCTGTGCTGTTCTCCCATCATTACCCTGCTCCTGCCAGAAGGCCCTACTCCAGTTGCTCCAGCACTTCCAGTAGGTACTCTGGAGAACCCTACCAACATCACACCCACTGAGGAATTTGCAACATAAGAGAGTGGCTGGTGGTACTCTCTGGAGGAGCGTGTCCTCTTGTTTCCTTCATTAGATTCCTCCCCTGACTGCTGTTCTGGCTCTATGAAGAGCCATGTGTAGCTGGAAAAAATGGCTCTGGGGAGGCTCTCAGAAGTATTGCAGCAGTTTCTTCCAGCTGCACAGCTTTTCCTAGGAGCAACACAGTGGTGAAGGAACCAGGAACAGTTAAGCATGTTTAACCTGAAACCTTAACTCTTGGAATTTGGAAGCCAAAAGAACCTATTTAGAGACACTGCATGTAGTATTTCATAAATATGTTCTGAAAAGAGTGCATAGCCACCTTTTTCCATTTTTGGGGCAAAAACCTCAAGAGCCACACAGGGAAACTTGAACATGAGCTTCTGAGGACTGCTTCCCATAGCAATATTTGGCATTGCTCAACAAGTGATGCTCAAAAGGGGTCAGGAGGAGCTTCAGAAGAAGATAGTACTAAGCTCAGTGAATTGCAAATAAGAAATGGTGAAGTCACCACAGAAACACTTTTTAGGGGACTCTTTAAATCTTGCCTTGGAGGTTAGGAAAAGCCAGCTGTCCTGTAACCAAAATGTGGCTGTCATATACGCTGAAGTAAGGCCTCTGGTATCCTGAAAATAAGAGTTGGAGAACTGTAGCTGTAGATAACTGGGCAGTCACAGTCTTCCACTCTGTTTTCTGAATAGCATGCCTTTCAGTCCCAAGTGAAAGCAGAAACCCATTAGAATGTTTTTAAATTATCTGACCTTGGGTTTGCCCCTTGTATTGGTTCAAAAGAAAGGAAAATTATTACACACTCATTCTACTGACTTCATTGCCTGTTACCTTGATGAGCATTTAAAATGTAAATTAAAGAACATTCCTGTTAGAACCAAGTTTGCTTAAAATCCCAGAGGTATGGTTTCTGCAGCTCCTATTTGTTGCTCTAGGAAAAATTATTTCATATTTTGTCAAAGTCATACAAAATGTTCCTGAAATTTATTGCATAATTCAATTGGCAAGGTGATTATTTCTCTCTTTAAAAGCCATTGGAAGGGAGTTCAGCTCTTCCTAAAACAATATCTGACTTTTATTACAGCTTTATTGTGTGTAACATGGCTGGCATATTAATGCTACCTCTCCTTAAGGACCATGTTTCTAAATAAGAGAGTCAAACTGATTAGATTAGTTACAGTGAGCTGCTAAAATAACTTCATCTAAAATTCAATTTGTGTGATTTCCATTGTGTCCTTGAAAGTACTACACAGGATCATAATTTGGAACCAGAACAACACCAGAACTTTCCCTCAGCTCTGAGGTGACAATGCACAGTGGCAAAATTGAGAGAAATGCATTCTTGGAAATAAAGAAAAGTTAAGGAAAATAAGATACACTGGAATAAAATACACTGGAAAATTCCCTAGCAATTGTCTACTCTCAGGGTTCACAACCTACTTGATAAAGAAAACATATTTTTCTGGTTACAGTGGTTACACCTGCTTACAAAAACAATACTAACAGTCTGTCTCACTAACAATCTGTATGCCCCACTGAAGAACAAGAGCAAAATCAAAGTTGAAATGGCAGGTGTTGCTACTTAGTGCAATATTTATTACATAGGAACAGATATTTAACACTCATGCATATAACATGCTAGGGAAATTAACATATCCTATAGCCAAATATATGAAAAAATCAAAAGTGAAAGTATGCTCTAAGTTATCTTTCGCTTTCTTTTGATAATTATTTATACATTTAATTATTATACATATATTTATGTGTAATTTATATACTTTGTTAGTTGTTAAAAAGCTATCAACATTGAAAACTGTGAAACATTAAAACTACAGAATTTTTAAAAACTAAATTAAAAATATGCCTTTTTAAGTTTACACACCAGTTCCTTTAAGTTTATGAACCAGCTTTTCTATATATAGCACTGTCAGTTTCCTCACAGAACTGAGATCTGACCTTTAGACCACGAGCTTTTCCTTGCCAGTTTTTCTGCTAACTTCTATCTGGAGTCATGCTGTAATGGAACAGTGCAATTACACAAATATGAAAATACACTTTAATTCCCTTTCAGAAATAAGAGTCTATTTTTCTCACACTAAAAACACCTGAAAGTACTCTGAAAAAGAAGCAGCAGCAAAATAGAGGGTGACAACAAATTCATAGATAAGGAATCACAAGTGTACAAAAATTGGAAAATGTCCAATGTCCTGTGAAAAAACTCATGGACATAATTACTGTCAGCCACCTTTGGCTAAATTTACTCAATAGATCAGAGAACAATCAGAAGGACTGGAGACAGCTACTTTTTTGTTTTTAACTTGAAGTCCAAACCTCCAAAGATGCACCATGCCTGTTGCCCACTGTCACTCTGAGTGAAATGATTTACTAGGAGCTAAATAGTCAGCTTTAATATAAATCCTATCAAGCTGGACTAAGCTCAGCATCTCTTTTCATGCAATAAAATTAAAAACAGAGCACTGGAAGGTGCCAAGACTAAAACCCTACCATACTGTGTATTGATTTCTATCTGAAAGTACCAATTGACTTAAATGGGACAATGATTTTGCCCCAGATTCTTTAGCTGCTATGACACAGATTTAAATGGAGTGTAATGAAATGGGAAACACTGCAGACTTAACCCCTTCTCATTATGCTGTTGAGATGATAATCTCACAGTCAGTTTTGCAATGCTGTAGGGAAAGAAACACGATAAAGGTATTATCCTTTAGAGGCCTCAGAGGAGTCTTTTTAATAGAATTGACTTGTGCCTGTTGATCTCATTTTCCCATAAAGCTCTACAATTCATTCTCATGAAATGGCAATATTTACAAGGGTTGATACTTCTTATCAGGTATACTAGGTAGAACCTATATAGACATAGCCTAGCAGACTCCTTTCTTCTCTTCTAAATTGGATTCCCCCCACCCCTTCTTGCTACTTCAACAACCATTTCTATTTGTGGGCATGATAATGGTGCATTGATCAGTCTTGTTCTCTCTAAGGAAATAGCACAAATATTAAGAGAAGATTAGTATTTCTATTTTTTCCTACAATTTTGTCAACATTTAAAAATTAATGGGGTTAGTTCTTGATAGAAGGATGACATTTTCTCATTTGTGATGCTGTGTGTGAGTGCATGTCCATGTTAGATTAGGGTTGCCTGACCTTAGCTTTTAGATGTACCTATTTGAAAAGCAGGCCAGAATGTTCATGTGAGATTCCAGAGATATTTCAGAGGCACCTGCTGTTGGAATGAGAATGCTACACTATGGAACCTTGGTTATAGCCAGCAAGGCATCAGTGTAAACTTTTCTCTCATTGAAAAAATCAGATAATGGTTGGAGAAGGGATCCCAATCAGAAGACCACTGTGGAAGGAACACAATGCATCATGTTCCTAACCTAAATTCTCTCACACAGTGGCTATTAGCTGCTTGTTGGTTGAATCAGTGAAAAGTGTGAATAATGTGACATATAATTTGGCTGACAGTGAGAAAAGTTTATAAATATTGATCCAGTGACAAACATAGTCAAGAATATTCACCTATCATAACATCTTTGCAATGAGGAAAAATACTTGTACAATTCAAAAAAGGAACTGTTAAACCCTGAACAAAAGAATGTTTGTGAGGGAAAAGAAAATGTATTAGAAATGCAGGCTCTCTCACACAGCTAAAGCTTTATTCTGGAGAGCACATGATAGAGAAGAAAAGTCGATGTTGGACAGGGAGAACTTTGAAGGAATAAGAAGGAAGGATACAGTGCTCTAGAAGTACAGCCGGCTGAGTTTCAGTGTAGTCACTCAGAATAACCAAGGAAATGGCCAATATGGAGAAAATTAAAGGAAAATGTCAGGAATGATGAACTGATCAGAGAAGGAGCTTTCAATATACAGGAAATACACAGGAAAAAAGAACAACTGCCTATGTGAGCAGCTGTGACGGGACAGAAGCAAAGCACGCAGAGAACCAATCAATAGCATTCATTATCTGCCACATCTACAGTTCTTCAACATGTTGTCTGTCACTCCAGTAGAAGAATATCATTAGATCTTTTCTTTAAGTACACATCAGGATAATGAGACAATCCATTGAAAGATGGAATAAGCAGGGCCACAGTTTTATGCAAGTTCATGCAACAGGCTCTGTAACACCAGAAGCTCTGAAAACATCTGGCAATTCAACTTGCTTATACATAGGGTAATATAATCTCTTCCCATGGGCTTCTAGTAGTCTGAAACATTACCCATTTCTTCAGCAGTAGGCAAAGTGGTGGCCAACACTTTTCAGACATCTTTCTCAAGGAGCTGTACTGCTCCCACTTGCTGAAAACTGTGGGTTCACAGTAATTGTTTAGTGTGTTGGGGTTCAAACACCACCTTGTATTTTATTGAATATTTTGGCTAGGTTTTCTTGCCTTTTTCATGCCTTTCACTGTAGCCTTTCTTATGGTGCTTTTGAGGACAATTTATCAAATCCTCAATGTACCCTCATTCCCAAAAATGTGGCCCAACCCCTGCCTTTCTCAGTAGCTTCCCCTGTTCAGGAACTCAGGAATGTCTACTTGACTCATTCCCTGTCCAGAGCCCAGTTCTAGGTAGGTGAACAAGATGGCTTCAAATGAGGTCTGTCCTCTCCCCTACCCCTAAATCTTGCAGCCCTCAAGACAAGTCTCTGGAATCCTTTAAAGTGCACAGAAGTTCACTAAAACCCCTATTTACTCAGATCTTTCCCTTCTACTGGGTTCTTATTTACAGAGAAGGACTTCTGGCACTAATTGCCAATCAGCAATCAATCAGAGGTAGCAACACAGACTCACAGAAGTAAAACAAAATAATAACAAAAATACAAACCAAAGCCAATCTGCCTGTAGGCAGCAGAAGCAAAAAGATCCTGCTCAGCCCAAACATGACCAAGTCATCTTTCCCAGTGCCCTGAAGAAAAATGGGCAATAGTGAAGCCTGCATAGGGATAGAGAAGGATGGGCTTACCCAGTCCTTAAAATCTGATCCATACTTGCATAAGTGAAACATATGGCTGTATGTTATGTGTCAGCATGCCCTTCCCACATCTGCAGCAATTGCAAAGCTACTCCCACCTACAATCTTCAAACTTCTATTCAATTATATATAATTCTGAACATACCTACCCACACAAACTTAATTTTCAGGTACAAGTGAGAAATAAAGCACTCTCTTACTTTACATGGCACTGCAATATTTTCATACAAGATCATCACTCCATAAAAGATAAATACTGATACTTGTACTGAATTTTTCTTGTTAATTCCTTGGTTTTTGTTTGTCTTTTAAAGATACCTTTCCTTTAAAGAAAATGTGAAGAGGAACATAGGAACAGACCCAAAGGCTGCAAGTCCTAAGCAAGCTTCCATAAAATGAATTATTCTGATTGTGATTGGTTTCGAAGTAAAAGTTTTTTAATTAGGGTATACTGATGCAAGAATGCCCTTCACTATTTATGCAGGCCTACTGTTGTAAAGTTAATGCAATGGTACAAACTGTGCTTGCATTTAATTGTATTCTTGTAATTTCAGTTTTATTTTCTTTGCAATGCTATTGTTGATACCATGTGAGAATTCATTCTCTATGACTCTCTGCTTTGAATCACTGTCAGAATCTTCATAACTAACCAACATATTCCCAGTGGATTTTAAGAGTTATGTATCAAAGTCTACTCATAAAGCAAAAAATGTTTGCAATTTGCATATGATAAATTGCCCAAAATGTTGTCCAATGAATATAAACAATTTTTCGAATGCCATCAACCATCATGCAAATGCACCATAAGCTAATGCAGCAGTAGGCAACTTTTGTCACACACCCCACTCCCAGTTCAGTCCTCTCTGCTGTCATAAATTGATATATTTTGGTGATGTATGGTAAAATATAATGCAAGAGAATTCAAGTATTGCATAGATATTGAAGCCAAGGCACAGCCAATAAAATATTATTATTTAAAATGATTATTAAACCGTGTCATGAATAGAATTTTTCAGATGCATACACACACAGATCTCAATTGAGTGATAGATATGGATACATTGATCTACAATGCCTGTAAATAAGAAACATTGGTTTTGAAGTTTAGAAATTTAATTTTATTCATCATTCTGCAAATGAAAAGTCTTGCTCTAAATGTAGTGACAAAATGAGTGACTTGGAGAGCAAGGCAGCAGAGGTGGAGCCTCAAACTGAGCCAGTAACTGGTCTTGCAACACAAAAGCAAGAGAGTATCTATGGTTTTTCCTCAATGCAATCACAAAACCAACTAAATTGCAAGAAGAAGAGCAGAGCAGAGCTAAAACTATTTTTCTGCACCTGTAAATCTACCAAGGAATGCATGCATAAAGGTGCATACTTCCACGGCAAGCAGATATGGGTCTGATATGCATCTGCAATCTAACTGCTATAACTTGTTCAGAGTCACAGATGCTTCTGACCCACAACTATCTCACCTTGCTCAGAAAAAGAAAAGGAAATGAGTCTCAAATGCTAAGTCTTGCTTTAAAGAAAGGTCCCACAACCACCAGACCTTGGAAAATGATTTCATTGTATTTACATTGTTACACTGCATTTATATTCCACCTTTGCAGAATATGCAATGCAATACTCCACAACAATAATAGTCAGTTTCCACTCCAGACAGAAGAATAAAAAAGAAAAAAACAGAACATTTGTATATGGTTTTGTCTGGCTCTTGTCAGAAAGGCAGAAAACATGGAAGAAAAAGGTCACACATAGACTTTCACAAACTCATAGAAAATTACTTTCTTAATTTATAAAGCTTTTTAATCAATGTAGAATTTAATTTAAAAAATAACTATGTGGAGAAGGCAAACAAGTACACACTGGCATGAACTCCGCAAAATGAAAGAAAACTTGTTCTCCCCCATTCAGTCCCACAATCATTTTCATTGGCCAGCTGGATGGTTGGTCCATTCCTTGAACATTTCTAAGTGGCCCAATAGACCTTCCACTGTTACCAAACACACACAGTGTTCCAATTGGCTAGGAGACTGTTGAACTTTTTCCTTTGTAACTTCCTGGAGAAGTACTGCTAAGATCACCCCAGGAGACTTCTCCAATATCTCCCCACCCCCAAGCCTTTTATTAAGAAATTGTTCTGTACTCACTTGCCTTGCACATGCATGTATGCACATGCACACACACGCATGCACACACACAAATAAGGATAATAAATCCGTGCAGGACAAAAATATTCTGCAGTGATGGCCAGATACACCAAAGAATCTGTCATGCTGATGCAAAAAGTGTAGTAGAAAGTAGAAAGTGTAGTGAGAAAAAGTGTAGTAGACACACCATGAGGTTGATTGCTATACGAGATATGAGCAGTGGGATGGGGACATAGTTACATCAGAAGCACCAGCCTCCCTGGTTTACATGGGAGACAAAGTGTATCAAGCAGTAGAAGTAAGTGTGCTACTCACATTTGTAGGTGATAACAGCTTGTGAAACAACCTTTGGAGTAATAAACACCTATGTGTTCCTTTTTAAAGCCTGTAGTGGGTGTGTTCCCACTTACTGGCTCCAAAGACGAGGACCATTTTTGAAATAATGATGTTAGTTTGGATTTTGATCCTTGGACATTAATATTAATGTCTTCGATGAGAATTATCTCCCTGGTATTAAGCTTCTTATGATTAATCTTTTGTTAGCTTCGCATACTATGCTCATTCGATATTGCAAAAAGCCTATAATCTCAACAATTATGCGATAGTTAATCAAAACCTTGGGGATCAACAAAATGGACAAATTAACAGATAAGATAGACAGAATGCATTGACTTACTGAGCTGAGTCTCAAGGAAAAAATAGATTTGAATTGAAAGGAATGTGTGTTTTAGAACTGAAAATATTTTTCATATGTACTTTTTGAGTACTAAATAATAATAAATGACACTTTATATGATGTTAGAAAAAGGAACGCATTAATGAAATACAGGCTTCCTACAGTTACAATTACATGTGATATTCATTCACCTTAATGGACTAGAAGCACACAAAACAGTACATGTTAATGGGATCTAAGCACATGAAACAGTGGGCAACAGAGCAACCTAAGTGCTTGCCCTAATGCAGATGATGAAATTACTAGGTTTGATGCTCCTATTTTTGGCAAATTTCAAGCTAAGCATTTTCATCTTAGTCATCAGGAACCACAGTTTCTTATTGATGGCTAGGATGTTGTAATGGACTGGATTTATAGCACTAACCTTTTAATGTTTCAACCATTGCTGGTAGCTATTCTTAATACTAACTCAGATGCAATTTATATTCTTCCCAATTATGTTTGTCATCTACTTCAAAATGATGGATTGAGGTAGATTGAAACATTTTCCTCACATTAACTTGGCACAGTAATGGAGAAAGGGAACAAACAAGCCATACTGTTGTTTGCTCTCAAATCTATTAGTTCATTTGGCTTATTATCTGAAAATGAGTATAATAAGCTGTCTAATGTGTAGTACTTCAAAGTTGTCTGGTTTTCCACATGTATTGATTAACTTTCAAAGCAGAGGCATGGTTTCTTAGATTAAACCACCTTGTGAAAAATATTCTCATGTGAATACAGTCTGAAAATGGACAAATCCAAGAAGAGTACTTTTAATACCTGCCCTAATATGATCAGCATAAATTGGTCATCATCGAGCAGAACATATAGTTTATAATGGGAAGTAGTTCATGTTATAGCTGGTTTCTCTCATTTTTTATACTCTACCTCAACTCATGTTATCATGGGAAAACCATATTCAGGGCTGAAATCCCACCACTCAACTGTTCAAGAAAGAGTACTAAGACTGAATTTAGTCTCACGCATGTACTTGCCTTTCCCTGACAAACAGACTTGCTTCAAAGTTTGCCTATAGTACCCCATGGGCACTTTGTGGATTGGAATCAAAAGCAGACTAATTATGCTTTACTTTCAGGACTTATGCAAGACAGTATTCCTATGCCCCTATTACAGAGAGAAAACATTTCACAAGCTGTATCCCTGACAGGTACAACTGATGCATACAAAATTAGAGTACTTGACCTATGCCACTGTAAAGTCTGTCATCTGATTGGTTAGATGGAATAATGGGATGAAGCTGACAGGATCACAGTCATCACAGAGCTGCCTCAGGGCCATGCTTTCAGGACTGGAGAGTATGTTCTTGCAGGTAGAATACAAACAAACTATCCAGCACTGATCTGGAGTAAGAAACAATTTTAGAAGAGTCTTCGTTGAAGCTCCAGCCCTCAATTGCTGTATCTGGCTCCTAAATGGTTACTGCTTTTTTCAGTAAGTGCTGCTTTCCCTTGGAAGGGAGAGAGTTAAAAATGGGGAGCTGTGAGAAATTGAATGCAGGCATGAATTTCTGACAAGTTTTAAAATGATAATCTGGCCCTTTAGATTTTGGTTTGCCACCTCTGTGCTGGTGCTTACTTCCAAAGGTGTGAGTTGAGCCATCAGAAGACTTTCATTTCTAAGACAGACTATGAAGGGAGGAAAGGTCTTCAAAGGAAATTTGAATAAGCCCGGCTGATTGGAACAAATCAGCACTTGAAAAGTACATTGTCCTCATACTATTTGCACAATTTATGTAATAAACATGTTTTTGGGTGCACTTTGCACAAAAATGTGCAAAATAATGTGATTTGTGAAAAATTCCCTAGTGTTTTTAAAAATTGCTGGAGCCCATCTTAAAGCCAGAAGTCTGCAGCAGGGAAAAATAACTCGGGTCACTTCCAGTCATTGGATTAGAAGCAGCAGGACATCTGTCATGCTGAAACACACCAGCACATCACTAGCTGATGTTACGTAGCATCAGCACATTACTAGCTGGAGAAGATTGGAAATTGCTCCTCAGATGTTCCTGTTCATTGAATAAGTGTAAGGTGTGCTTCTTGGAGTCAGCAGGCAATGGCACTTTCCAGCATGGAGGATCCAAGATGGAGGACCAACGTTCAGAAGGACCAGCACCTGATTTTGAGTCTTTTTCAGTTGTTTTTTCTGCAGACCACAGATACCACAAGCTCTCAGTCCTTGACACAGCTATCTGGACATAGTATTTGTCATCTTCAACATAGAATATTGCTGTTTCAGTATTTCATAATATCTTCACAGAATATTGCAACAACATCTTTTCTATTCCAGCATTTGTTTTATAGATAAAAACTATGTTTAATAATGAACACTGGTGATCTGAAGAGGTTGGTGAGCTTCCCTGGCCTTTTTCAGAATTGGGCTTGGCTATCCATTTTATTCAGAAACCACTTCCAAATGTAAAACCCTATGTAACTGGAAATGTAGCACTCTCAGTGTAGTAACTGAAAATGTGATGACTGGGGCAGTAACACTGATAGCTGGTACACTTTCAGGATTCCTACAATAGAAGGCTGAAGCAGGATCCCAAGTGCCCAGAGTTCTGGCAATGGAACTAGACAAGATTCTTGATGAATAGGCAGAACAATTTAGGTATACCTAAACATATCAGCCACATCCTATAAGCTCAGGAACAAAGCAGCAAAATTATGGCTAGGACTAATAATTTAAGCAAATCATATGAGGAATACAGAAAATGTGAAAAAGCTAGCATATATATTTAGTTGATCAGCTGCAGGATATAACAGAAAAGATGAAATCAGAGTCTAAGGGTGATATCAAGTCACTTGAGATAGAGTTGAGTTTCACACTGAATTGATACCTAAGAGGCTTGCAAAAAAACAATGAAAAATTCATGAAGATTGTTAACAAACAGGTTTAATACTCAAAACACATGAATATTCTGAGGACTTAATTCTGCCTAAATACACAGGCCTCGTAAATCATTATTTGCATTTTACTCCCATATGGATTATATTCTTCATAATGGTAGCAAAAATTGCATAGCAATCCCTCCAAAAATACATTTGATAACAGCAGTTAACCTGTATTTTCCTGCTTGCAAACACTATAAGGCTTATCTCTCATTGATCAGAACACAGGCCTCGACGCATTGCAAATTTTGTGTCATACTCCTGTGAAATATGAACACGACCTTGCTTTTTTTTCTTGCATATCCAGGCCAACGTAAGTGTTGGTCCATTAGAATTAATGGTGGCATCACTGTCAGCAGGGCAGTATATCCAGTCCACATGTAGTCTGAACTTTTAAGCAACTTATTTGTGTGAATGGGATTCAGCACCATGGATATTTCCTTCAGAGTTCAGACAACAAACCAGAGCAGAATCAATGTTCCACTCATACCAGAGCCACCAGCCTCTACTAAAACTTGCCTTAGCAAGGGGAACACACACTAGCCTGCCAATATTCTAGGCTTGTACTTGGACAATCTCCATTGCAGAGCAGAATACAATGGTGTTGTGAAGTGCTACTGGAAGTACAAATTTAGTATTTGCCTTGGTTTCTACTGTGTGAAGTCTTCACAATACATGTGAGTAATCTTTAAAAATAAGCTAGCTGAAGTATGATCCACGTTTTCATATAATATTCTCTTTAGATCGTAACAAGGAGCCAAGTAACATTGTGCACATACAAGACCTGAGACTGTGTTTTTTGAAGAGCCACCTCCTTCTGTTATATGGAAGGTGCTTCCTGAAACTGAGGGGACTTTGAAAAGCAGCCTGTGATATGACATGAGGGCCTACTGCTAAAAGCAAAGTGGCCAGGAATTTCACAGCATGCCCAAATTAGCACTTTAGTTCACAGCTATAGTTGTTATTTGCTTTATGGAAAAAAAATGCATACCTATATGCTAGGCTTAGACGCTCAAGTTTTCAGTGCCCAAAGTTTCTCTCAGTATTTATGCCAGTAAAACTATCTTAGCACATTGTCATTTCAGTGATGCCACATGGCAATTATGATTGTGCTGAAAGAATTTTAATCGTATTAATGTGTCGCTCAAAAGCAAAAAGAAAAATGCTTAGGTATTGCACTGAATAGCTGTGTCCAATCATGTGAAGATATTTGCCCCCAATCTGGCAGCTCTTTGTCCATGTTAGGGAATGTTTCATTTCTACAGAAGTGGACAGAAGGATACAGATGTGGACCTCTCTTCTTCATTGAACTGAAAGGAGAGTCAGTCAGGAGCAAATGAGTAAACAGAGTCCTTCTGGGTTTGGAGCACTGCATCTCTGCACAGATACACACTGAGATCTCTTAGCCAATTTTCTGTGGAGCAGAGCCACAGTTGTGCGACACAGCCTCAATCAAGTATTTCAATTATCCTGAGTGTAAAAACTATTTGTGGAATCAGCACAGAATCCAATTAACAGGAAACAGAATGGACAATGGCGGCAGTCACACACCACTGCATGTGTACGTGGTGAGTAGCATATCACTAGGCCAAGCCCAAAACACCATAATACATGTTCTGAGTTTCAAAAGCCACATATTCAGGAACAGGAAACCAAACACTGCCATACCGAAGCTGCAGAACTGTATTGTAAAACAGAAAAACAACTGGTGTGGTATGTACCAAGCAGGTGTACATGTAGCTTTTCTTCTGTATAAAAATACTCTTATGCAAAAGGAAATTTACCAACTGAGGGTGTAGAGCATCAGGTAATACCAGAACAAGAAATAAAAATACATAAAAGACACAAATACTTTAATGCACGAGCTTTTTGGCATATAGGGTGCCACTTTTTAATTTCAGGAGCATAAAAAACGCAGCTCAAGTTTTAGATGCCAGCCATGAGAAGCCTATAAGGCTACCACCCTTTCCTGCTGAAGGCAAAAGGGTGATGAAAATACAAGGCACTCTATTATTTCTCCCTGGTAATAATTTTCTGAATAATATTCTGGTATGTAGCTAAGGAATATAGGACACAGGAAACAGCAACACTACTGGAGACATTGTCACCAAGCTGAGCACTGTATTACATAATACAAGGAATAACCCTAATCAATTGCATTATTCAGGCCATAATGCTCCAGGTAAATAAATCAAGCACCAGAAATGTTCATATTAATTTTACAATTTCCTGGAATAGATGGGCAAACTAGCAAAAAGAAAAGCATATACAAACAAAATTCCCTTTGATTGTAACCAGCAGATTACCACTTACCGAGCTGTTGAATGGATCCAGAATTTTAATGTAATGCTAATGGCTTGCAAGAGCAGTGGAAGACCAAGAGTCAAAGGATTAATATTTTAGAATTCTATTGTGGTGGGTGAAGTCTTTTCTTCTTAAAAGGCTACAATGTTAGGCTGAATGACCTATCTACAAATATCCTGTGGATTGCTTGATACGTTTTTAAAAAGAAAAAGAAAAAAAATCTGGCTGAGGTCTTTATGACTTGGGAGATTAGTGCAGGATAAAGAGCCTTTCACTTTTAGGTTATTTGTTACAACTGAGCCTTAAGCAGCAGCAGCTGAAAGTCAGTATGCCACCTGGAACAACAGTAGCAAAATCCTAAGGCCCAAAGGTCGTTATTGCACAAGGGTAAGTGGAAGGCAGGATAAGAAAGATCATTCCAGCCTTAAATACCCTTAAAAAGATCCCAGCTGAGTGAAAGACAAAGGATTAAGCAAGGCATGCATGTGAATTCTTGCCACTCAGTTTGCAGAGAAAGTGAAGGACACAATGAGAAAAGCAAAGTGCATTATTAAATAGGGAGGAATCCCCACCTGTATGGACCTGAACATTAACAGCTTTTGAGGAAAGGAGGTAAGTGGTGGAAATTGCCTACACTGGTGGCTCTTGTCATCAGAGGACTGCTCAATGAAGCAAACATCAAAGGCAAGGAAGCTGTTGCAGGATGCAGTGCAGAACAAACAAGCAAGATAATTACTTTATCATTTCTGTTTCATTTTAACCTACTTGAAAAGTCAGAAACAGCGCAAGGTAATTCCTCTGTGTGCTAAGGAGCACCAGATAAGCATAGAGAATGACTGATGCATCAGACCTCTTCTTGGAGTATTTCCTGGTCTCTCTCTAGTTGAAAGAAGAGAAACACTCTTCTGAGGGTCTGCTGATCTTATAGCTGGCCTTGAAAAAAACCTCAAAAATCTCTTATGAGTAGTGGAAACAGGACAAGTTCTTTTTCCTTATGTTTTTTTTTCAGCACATGCAGGGCCTACCTTTCATTCAGCCTGGAAAACTTAGGATGCTGATGGAGGAAGTCTTTTATACAAAGGTCTAATGGATTCTCCAAAATATAGAAGGGTTTTTTTAATCCCTTCACAAAGGAAAATAAAGTTGTTCTTTCCTGAAGTATCTTCAGTTTGATAGACTTGGAGCTCAAGGGCTAATATTACATCATCTTTCGGGAAAACAAAAGAGTCACCTAGGACCTATTCCTTAGGGATCTAATGGCGCCTATCTCCTAAGTGAGATCCTCAAACAATAAAAAATAACAAGCCAGGTATGAAAACAACTGGTGCAATGCAATCAAAGAAAAATGTCTTTCTTTGTTTCCAAGAACAGTCTTTTCAGGGAACAAGAATATAGCCTTCTGTTTCTACAAGCATGATGTACCTACTGCTCCAATCTATCGGAGCACATCTCTAAGAAACTGCAGCAGCTTGAGGAAAAATTCCTTTCCCCATTTCTATAGTAGCAGAATTGCAGCTTCTACATTAATCACCTCTAACCTGTATGTTGCTGTTCAAAAGAACCTCAGTTACAGACAGCTTTGGGGGATCATGCCCATTAAACTTACTGTCCTCAAATCACATTTCCATTCTGTGCACTTTTTCTTAATTGGCAAGCTCATCCTCTTGAAGGACTATTAAAAAGAGCTGATCATTTCCATCAGCACAATATGTACTACCCTGTGCTGTACTGAACTATAAATATGCCAGGCACAAAAAATGTTTCTCCCCACCACTCTAATGGATAAGAACTGCATGCTATCCTTTTCTATCAAACCCAAAATAAACTGTTTTATGTTGACTCAGAATTATTTAAAACTAAGAATGTTTATTGTGCAAATTAAATAAATATATGTAGGAAAACTGGCAATATTGGATGATCAGATTTGTCTCCCTGTTGTGCCTCAGCATTTGTAGTGGTCATGAAGCTGAAGTGGAATCATACATAAAAGACTCACAAGCTACTTTCAGAAACCCAGTTGTTTCCACCTTTGTAAAAAGATGGAGTCCGTTGTCCTTTGGAGTTCTTCAGTTCTATGAGAATCCTTCTAAACACTGATAACAAAGTTACCATGCCACACTAAAAAGCTAGATACCTACATACATCCTAATGAACTGTTATTTCTCAGGCCAGAATGGTTTCTATCTTTTTGCAGAAATGTGTTTAAAATTTTTTAAACCCATCTTTGATTACTTTGTTCATGATTCAGTTCTGCTAAGTAATTATTTTCCAAGGAATCAAATGGCAGTGAAGGCTCACAGTTAATTATAGGTTGCATAAAGAGTACATTCTTGGGTTTAAATGTATTGCTTTTAAATTGAGTTGAATGACTTTTGTAATATAAGAAGGGCAAATGGAAAGAAGAAAATTTATAGCATTCATTCATTTGGCAATGTCCTTCTTTCTTATTTATCTTTTCCTTACAGTAGAAGTAGTGGTCATATAGTCCATCTTTCCAATTACCTGTACAGCTCTCTTTTATTGGCAGCAAAAAGCATTCAACCCCACTTTCCAAGAACTCAGTAAGACTGAACCTTCCCTGCCTATCCATCTGAGATCCTTTCACTGGAAATACTACTAGAAACTACACAAAATATGTCTCTTTTGCATTTTAACAGAAGATACCTTACATGCCTTCATTTCATACCAGAATGCTATAAATGCAAGCCTGGGCATGAAGATGCCTATATCTGACAGATTGACTTTGGTGCAAAGGTGCAGAAATTCCAAAGAGGTTATCACTATATGCTAAATCTCCATGCAAACCAGATTTAATCTGGAGCCTAATATACAAACAATGCACCCTGTTACTGAGTAAAGCCTCTTCCTTTAAATGATGGTCATAATTTTCAGATTTGGCTTTTTTCTATCTACTTTTAGCACTTCAATGTTTTAGCTGACAACAAGGACAAGAAAAACTAACAAGAAAAGAATTGCTTATTATGAATTCGATAATGTTCAGTGTCAGGAATGTCACCATATACAAGTATGGACTGACATCCATGCCATCCATAACCATTTTTCATACCGACATCACTTGTATCTTAAGCACACATACATCCAGGGAATTGTAATGGTGGGCATGCTATTTTGTACTTGGTTGGCTATTCTGAAGACAAACTCTCGTCAAGACAAATGTTGAGAAACTTGGCCACACATAGACCTAAAGTATGCTTTAAAATAAGCCATATATAGATCCAGAGGTTCCTTGCAGGTCCAGAAGCTCCAACAATTAGATGGAGTGTATCCACTGAAAAGCACTTATCCATAAATTTCAGTGGAGATGGCAATACATTGTGAAGTGGATGCATATTTAGCGCTACTCACTCCAGTGAGCTTAATGAAAAGTCTGAGGATATTGGAATGTAGTATGTGCATTGAACACATGTGTCAGGCATGAGTTCTGGATCAACTCAACCATAATGCTGGGATGATCCATATTTCAAACAGCAAACATGTTTTCTGCAAGTGCTGTCACATTAGACTGGTGTTCCACATAGGAGACATGAATTCTGTCATACAGCAGCTATGCCATATGTGGCACCTTTAAACTGCCATATACCAGGCACCTCCGGTTTAATTAGGCTGAATAGACTCATGCAAAAAAGAAATTTAAGGTGTGATTATGTCAAGCCAGACCTCATCTATTGGATACAAAATAATTAAATAACCACAGGCTCACAAATTTTGGATTAACTTACTAAGCAGCCAGTATTTATGGCCACCATCAGTCCTTCTCTCCTGTTCGCTAGTCTTCTGCATGCACTCTTTCTTTGCAGAGAGCAAAAGCACCAAATTTTTTAAGAACTGAGAGGAAGAAAAAGGCTCACTCACTGGCAAGCCAGAGAGTGGAACATTAGTACATCTGCAGCAGTTGCCCACTACATAATTTGTGGAATGACCCAAACATGGTTTCACCAAATATCTGGACCATAACTCACATCATCTCCAGTCAAGTAATAAACACCTATCAAGTGGTTAATGGAAGTTGCAGCCCAAAACATTCCAGGATTTGGAACGCTGAAGTAGCCAGGCATTTATTACTTAGGAAAAAATTTTTGCTTTTTCTTGAAATATCATCATAAAAATTATACCAATTTCATCAAAGTAGTCTTATAACAAGGACCTTTTATTCTGAATGTGTTTTCTAGAATTAAATTACCTTTATTCACTTTCTTTATTTTTCACAGAGTTTTGAGGGTATTCAGCAACTTGTAAAAACATTTAGTGTGTGTCTTCATATTGTGTGTGTATGCATATCTGTGCATGTGTGTGCACGTATTCTCTTATTCTCTTTTTCTCTCACTCACACCCGGAGAACTTAAAATTCTCATTTTCTGATGAGATCACGTCTTCTTATAACATTAAAATACTTAAGCACTTAAGTATCTAAAAACCATCTTAAATCATATTCTATTTAATATGTTCAAGTACTTCTCAAGTATTTTACTACATGCCAACACTTCTAAAGATTCTTCCATAAAACCCTGCTGGACACCACACTCAATTAATTCAAATGCAAATAAACAGAACTTGAACTCACTTCAGGCAATCAGTTTTGCCTGCTGGGCTTCACACTTAACCCTTTCAACTTAGAACGTCCATGAATTAAGAAAACAAGTCACTGTTAGAAAATGTGACACAATTAAACATGGTCAAGAAAGCAAAAGACAATGCATTTTTATGGTGAAATTTCCATAACAACAAAAAATAACCTAATATAATAATTAAGATCCTATATCTTGCTGTGTCAAGTAGAAGATCACTACGACAGTGTAATATAAAAACCTCTGATATATTTCTGACTATTTATATGTTCAGTATCATAACTATGAAGCAAGGTCAAATGCCATGCATTGGAGACATGTGGCTAGAATTCCCCTTTCTAGTTTTTCTAACAGCTTCTGCAATTGTATCCTGATTGAAAGAACTGAATGGGTGGACAGTAGCAAGTACTCCCATTGCTCATACCATTTTTCCACTGAAAATCCTCTTCCAAGTTGCTATTTACTGCTGTTAGCATCTTTGGAGGCACAATGTCCCAATCACTTTCCTGACAGTCCCCACCAAAGACTGAATGATGTCAGAAGGTGTGACCATTCCTCGTTTGGTGAAGGCAGCATGGCTGCATCCCTTTGAGGTAATTCAGCTCACAGAAGGCCCATCTGAGGACTCTCCTCCTGCTCATGGGGGCTCAAGTGGCCCTGTCCCTATGCAGTGCACAGGTGCTATCCCTTGATGTGTTCCATGGTTCCATTGCAGATCAACCCATGCCTAGTTTGCAAGAAAGAGAAGGAGAATCCTTCAATGTATTTTGCATTACAAATAGTCAAGTGCTCATAGAAGACATGTGATTTTAGTTCCAATAGGGCCCATGAGATTGGCATTCTGGCAAGAGCCACAGTTCTAACCACAAAAGCTTGAATGTTTCATATCATTCAATTCTAGTCAAATATGTTTAGGGTTGAGCTTGGATTATGCAGCAATACTCATTACTTGATTGCTCAGCATCTGATTACCATGCACTTCATTCTGAGATCTGTGAACTGACTAGTATGATGTCTGAAATTTTGTGAGGCACCACAATGATGTATTATGGTATAATGTCTACGATAGCCCACACATGCCAGTTATTTCTGGTTGTTGCAGCTATCAAGCCAAGAAGATGCAGGTATGATCCAGCCTTTATACAGATGGAACATCTGTTTTGTGAGCCGCCCCGAGGCTTCGGCAAATGGGGCGGCATAGAAATGTTCTAAATAAATAAATAAACAAACAAACAAACTAGTAATAAGGAACAAATCTTCGATTCGTCTTATAGGTTGACAGTTAATAATTTACTTTGCCAGCTCTTTTATATCCCTATTTTCCAGAATACTTAGAAAGGCAGACCAGATTTAAAGACACCCCCGTTTCATCCTGGCATCATGTCTGCATGTCTATTTTTGTAGCATATGCATATAATTGCTTGTTTTGAGCATATTTTGTTTGGACCCAACAATGTGTCCTTTTATAATTTGGAATTCCACAGGGACAATAGGTTTGTTGTCACTTCTTAACAAGAGCAACATGAGTATTATGTGGGTCTCTCCATGAAGCTGAGATTAGCTTGTTCAGCTGTTTGGCTGGATAAATATAATTTTCATCAGACAGTATACAGCTATGCACTTTAAGGCTTGGAATTTTTCTTTATTAATTAAACCAAATGAAGGGCTGTTGGGAGAAGAACTGGCTATGTTGAAAGTTTTTCAGTCATACCCATTTAGAATCCAAAAACAATTTATTCCATACCTAGAATATGAAGTATCTGTAAAATTTACCAAGTAATGGAAGTCTAAGAAGTGCCAGCATGGGACAATGGCTCTAGTGCTACACTTAGCACTACACAAACTCAAGTTCAAATTTCTACTCAGACATTAGAGCTGTGACTTAAGCCAGTCACTATCTCACAACCTATGTCTACTTCACAGGGGAGATAAAATGGGGAGGAAATAACCATGTATAGCATATTGAGAAAGGACATGATTTAAACAATTAATTAATAGCTCTGCCCTAATAAGGAATCATACTGGAGTATCAATCAATATTCCCTGAACAAAAGCCAGTGTGCTATAGTGCTGGTCTGGGACTTGGGAGAAGTAAGTTCTAGTCTCCACTCATCTATGAAGCTCAATGGGTGACTTTAGGCCAGACACAGACTCTCAGCCTAACCCACATCACAGGGTTGTTGTGAAGATAAAATGGAAAGGAGGAAAAACATGTAAGCCATCTTGGGTTTATTGCAAGAAGAAAAAAGTAGAATATAAATATAGCAATCATAATAAACAAAATCACATTCTGGTTTTTTAGAGCCCACAGCCACCTGCAACCTGATTCTGTCCAGATGTTCTGGACATTTAGCATGGCCAATGGTCAAGGAGTTATAGTCCAAAATATCTGAGTACTTGGGGCAGTCTAATCTGCATGAACCTATGGATACATCAACACAAGAGTTCACACAGTTCCAAATTTTCACGGCCTTCAAAACATGCTTTTGGAATTGCAGGTATGACTCTGGTAACATCCAAAGCAAACTTCTGCTTCACACAGGTTTAAGTCCAAATGATTGTATGGCAGGCACAAGCCAAACTCATCTGGATGATTCTGGTCGGACTTGGGCCAAAGTGATACACAGATTTCAGTAGTTCATTTAAAGATGCTTTATTATTTTACAATGTATGTAAAGACAAATGATGGATAACAAAAACATTTTCAACTGTATTACACCTCCTCCTAATTGGTTGCATATATTTTCATAAATCAAAAATCACAGCTGGTGAGGACTGGAAGTACTAGTAATTAAGCAGATATGGCAACAAGGTAGCAAATCATAGATTAGTCTATTAATTTATTAGTATTAGTATTGTTACTACTACAGCAGTAGAAACCCCTTTTGGATGGTTGTTTCAGGCAACAATACCCTTGGGCTATGCACTGGGAACAAAAAGCATTGGTGCTCAGAGATTTCCTTAGTATTTGATGATAAGTGCTGAATCTAAACTGTGGGAAAAATAACAGTGTGTGTTTAGTTCATATTTGTGCAAGATCTTTTCAAAATTATTCTTAGAACTTTCTCTTCTTACTTTTCTAGAAAACTAGCCAAAAAGCCCTTAAGAAAAAAGAGTAAAGCTAAAGAGTGAGAGACAAAAGGCCAATCTAATCATGCACTTCTGTCCCAGCTCGCTGAATTAATTAGCCCCTACTGTGGAAAGATTTTTTTATATAGATTAATTTGGAGCAGATAACTTTTCCTGTTTTTTCCAGGATTCATTAGAACATTGAGCTTTCTTTTGGAGGTGGATGTGTGCTGCTTTCTAGAATGTAGAGCATTTTCTGCATTAATTCAACTTACAATGTGCATGCTCTGACATGCACATACAAAACATTCAACCAAGCTATCTGCATAGAGCAATCACCCTTCAAAAACATGTTTACAGTCACAGGCCCTCTGCATGTCTGTGCTGGCATTGCAAGACAGCTAGTTCATATACTTTTCTCCATTTCAGTAGTAATGAATGATACTTTTCTTTATGTATTTAAAAACAAATGTCTGAACATGTCATATTTTTCCTTCATGCCCAAATTGAGAAATCTGATACTGCAAAAATGCGAATTTGATCTGAAATCTGGAAATATCCTTATTTTCAGAAATTGACTGTAATACTGCATGTTTATGCTCACTCCTACAGTAAGAAAGGAGAATTATATTATGTGAGGGGGAGCTAAATTCATTATTTTTTCAAGCTGAAATGCCAGTATCAATTTAAGATAGCCTGGGAATTCTGCATTCATAACTTTTCCTCACTGTATTAAGAAGCTGTTAATCTTACTTCCATCACTGACAAACTCTTTGTATTATTATTTTAGCAGCTGCTTACTCTTAGCATCACACTTCAACTCTGAATAAATGGATTCAAGCAAAAAGTTGTTGCACTGCTTTAAAATTGGCATTGACCTGCTTCATTCTTTCTAGCCCAAATATTGTTGTGTGGTTTTAATGTGATTAATATTTTTGGAGGAACTGCTGGAATATGGAAATCATACCAGTAATCTTGAAATTATGTGAATAGGTGTTCTAGAAAATAAAGAAAACATTATCTTCTCAGATGGATTGAGTGACCAGCAGCTGTCTGAGAACCTAATTTGCTTATCCGCTCATTTTGGTTCTCCTCTCCCAACTGGCTATATCTCAACTCCGGGATTAGTGTTCAATTTATCCATAGAAAATACTCCAGTGTGTCCATTACGTAAAGGGAGAAGTCCGGCAACTCACAGAAACTACCCTTCTTCCATAGCCACCCCTTGAATGGTGAAATGCTTTTAAAAGGTTTTACTCTATGAAACATTACAGGTGTTCATGTTTCTTTACAGATCCCTAAAGCAGGAACTCTTTAATACAACATAATGCTACATTAGTAAACCAGAGCTGCATATTTGTATCCACTTCTAGCCTGGAGGAAGGCCTGACATTGACCAATCAATACTGTGGAACAAACAACTGGGAACTTTCAGTCCTTAGAACTGACCTTGCTGGGGGAGGGGCAATCCCTTAATCAAATTTAGTTTTGGGAGTTTGGTAGCAGGTAGACCTTTGTAACAGTTACAACCATCACTATCCTCTTCCGCAGCAGCTAAGCATCACCACTCCTGATCTCTCTGTCTGCCTCTCTCTTTCTCTCTCTCTCTCTGGCACGCACACAGACCCACCAGAGCAGGGCACGGCAGGCATGTATTTCACAAATCCTCTCTAATTCTTGCTTTGCTCACTGCTTCCCAGTCTGACCTTAGGTACTCCCTCCTCCCTCTGCCTCCCGCTTCCGTAGGAATCAATTAGCGATTACTCGCCCCAAATACTGCTTCATTGGGAGCAGCTTCTTTAATGCGTTTTAATTAAAATCCATAACAAAAATCAATCACCCTCTGTACACCTCTCAGCCTTTCCTCACACGACGCAATAATGTTGCTAAAGCCCCCCATCGGCTCACCGGGGGGGGGGGAGTGTCCGTGTTTGCGTGTAAAACTTTGCAACCAAACAGTGCTGTTCTTCTTCCCACTCATCTCACTCTCACGCTTCATTTTGCATTCATCTCTTGTTTACAAAGACCATTATGAACCTTGAAAGCTTGAAGATCTTTCCCGAGGGTTTCCTTCGCATTAATCTAAGGGACTAACAAGCCCGGAACTTCCCCCGTCCCTCATTTTTTTTCCGTGGGGGGAGGCGACCGTCCCCAAACTTTGCCCATTTTCATAGATATTACTGTTATTGTTATTATTATATGATATTTCAAGTCGAGCTCATTTTTTCTTCTTTCTTACCTGGTCGAAGAGTCAGCAAAGCCCGCGAGAGGGAGAAAGGGGAAGTGGGGGAAAGCCCTTCTGTCCTTTCCTTTTTCGAGTGCGGGCAGGGATCGCGTATGTGCGAAGCTCGCGTCTTTTGGACCGTCTGCTTGAAGAACAACAGCAGAAAAGACCCAAGTGTTAAAAACCAAAGCCAAAAAAAGCCCCCAAAGCACCTCGCGAGGGAAAGAGGAAGGAGAGGAGCCCGACCGTCCGAGGTACAACTCCGAAGAAATTCCCACGTTTCGCAGGGCATAAAGGAGAGACTCTCCTTGGCGTCCGAGAGCTGCTTGGCCAAGTTGCGTCTGCCTGGGAGGGCAGGCGGGGCGGGCGAGGGGCGGGCCCGGCCGAGGGGCGGGCAGGCTTCCCGGCTTCAGCACCAGCGGCTTAGTGGACAGCACCAGCTCCTTCCCCCTCCAGGTCGTCTCCGGCACTGAAGCCGGCAGCCGCTCCCGCTCCCGGCTCCCGCCCCGCCGCTGCCGCTCGCCTCCCGCTCGGCCCGCCCCCTCCCCCCGCCCGCCCCATCCTCACGTCAGCCCGAGCTCTTCCCTCATTTGCACAGAAGCCGAGAGAGGGGCCAGCCGCAGACGCGGGCCCCGTGACCAGCCGCGAGCAGCCGGCGCGGGCTTGATCGGGGAGCGCTGCCGGCGGCGGCTGCAACTGGTAGCACGGCGCCCGGGCGGAAAGAGAGAGGGAGAGGGAGAGAGAGAGGGCGAGAAAGAGAGCGGGGTTCCCCGTCCAGCTTTTTTTTTTCTTCGTGGGGGCGGGGGCGGCGAGAAAGGAAAGCGAGCGAAGCCTTTGACAACGACGACGGCAGCTCTGGCAGAAGCAGCCATGACTTTAAATGTTGAATTGGGCTGGAAGAAGAAGGAGCTTTAGGCTGTCGCTTTGGTGCTTAAGAAGGCGCGGATCTGTGAGGAGGGGCTATCAGGCGGTGAACAGCAAGCTGTTGACACGAGCCGCTGTAGCAGCGACGGGCAACGCATGGGAAGGGGGATTGGCCGACCCCGGCGCAGGGAAGTCCCCTGGAATTGTCCCCGCCACCGCGCCCCCTCCTCTCAGTTCTGCCGCGTCTGAGCAGCGGAGCGCGCGCGCGCGAGGTGGGCGGGGGGGGTGCTCAAGCAAGAGGAGCGAACAGCTGCTCTGATCTCTTCCATCCTGCGCACCCTTCCCGGGCAAGGGCAAGCAGGATTGGCCCCACGGCGCTGCTAGAGCAGAAAAGCAGCCACCTCTACCTGTCCCTCCTCTCTCTCCCCCCTTCCCCTCTTTCTCTGTGAGTGATGCGCCATAAGTAATTGATTGCAAGGCTGCCCGCCCGGCTACGCTTACTCCAAAAGTAAGGAAGGCGAACTGCTGTGCATAGATGAGCTAAATTCAGTATTCGTTCGTGCTGAAATTCCAGAATATATATTCTACATAAGCCAGAAGCAGAGGTCACATCTTCCCATTCACTCTCCCATTCGTTCTTTGCTTCAGAGTGATGGATGGGGAGCAGGGGAGATCGGGTTCAAATGGTCCAGTCTTCCCCACAGTCATGGGAGAGCAGTCCTGTCCCCAGGGAAAGGCAGACGCTGCTCTTCCAGCAGTCGCCACCTGTTGTTTGCCCCCCCCCCCCCCACTCCAGAAGCCTAGGGCAGTGCTTCTTTTGCACTACCGCCCTAAAAGAAAGGGGGGATGCACAAGCAGATGTAATAGCCTTCCTTCTTCATCCTGGTGCCTTTCAGGTGTTTTGGCCTGCAAATCCCATGGTCAATGGGTGCCAGAAGGAGTGATAGTCCAAAACATCTGGAACCACCAGGCTGGGGAAAGTTGAGGTAGCAAGCTTTGAAGGGAGAAGACAGAAGCCACTGGTTGGAGCAGGAACAGACCTCTCTTTGCCTGTCCTTGATGAAAGGAAGAACAGGCCAAAGGAAGAACAATGTGGAGTAACTCCTCTCTCTCAGCTTCACTTTCCATACCACACTACCCAAAACAGAGTGGAGGGGTGCAGCAGAAGCATTTGCTACTGCTCTTTCCAGGTAGTTTGTGGGGCTAGGCCTCCCTGCCATGGTGCCTCAAAGAGGGTATGCATGAAAGAAGAGATGGGAACATACAAAGTGTCAGAGGAGAAGGCATCATTCCTGGCAAGGAAGACATCCCCTTCTTTTTTAATCCTATGCTGAAGGAGTAGAGGCAGGGAGAAGACATTCTCATGTTTAATAGCCTCTCTTCACCAATCTGCTGTTTCTCCTTCCAGATCAAAGGGGCAGTGTTAAACTTTCAAGTATATTTCAAGTGTATGTTCAATAGCATGTGTGATTAGGAAGAGCTAAAGTGTGTGACCAGAAAAAACTCCTTTCCAAAAGGTACACTTCAGCCTTCCTCTTCAACCTTGGGAATGGAAAGGTGGATAAATATCCCTATTAGAATTGTCTATTCTTTTCTTGTCTGTCCCTCAAAAGGAAAGGAAGAGAAGGAGAGAGTAATTAGACTTGCCTGAACCAAACAGTTGGTCTATTTGACCATCTAGCATAATCTTGTCTATCTTGACTAGAAAAGTCCTTCCACATCATCTGCAGGAGCTGGAGACAAAAGGAAATGAATGTGGGAGAACCTTCTACATGAAGGTCATACTGCCACTAAGGTGGCTATGGCTAAGTGACTTGTCAATGGAAAAGGAAACCAAGGAAAGTAATGCTCTGACATTCAAGGTATTAGGTTTTGGCAATGTGGCTGCTTTAAAATTGCTCCCATTTTAACTTTTACCTTAAAGCTTTTACCACTATTCACTCTATTCAAGATGGGATATCATGGGAAGGAAAGTGGCATGGCATTGTTCCTTCCCTCTCACAAGGTAGACTTGGTACTTACTAACATGCAGTATTTAGTACACACTGATGCTCTTTCTGAAAGAATTAGCAAAGGGAGGATCTATAGCATGGACACTCAGGTCCTTACATGGCCTGGGGCAACTGGGATCATCTTTACAGTGCTACCATGTTCATAGGTCCCAGAGGAAATGTGAGACAGGGATCACTTTATGTGTATTACAAATTGAAGTGGGATTTTTGAACTCATTCCACTTCTGCTTGCAAGTAGGGGATTGCCTCTGCCTGAAAGAGAAGCTCCCAATGTTAAAATGTATAGCAAAACCAAAACCATCTTGTGTGCAGTAAATTTTGTTCATTGGATAGAGTAACCATCCCCTCAACACACTGGTTTTTTACATACATGGAGCTGCTTACATGGAGGACTTAAATTATAACCCACTTACCTTCAGTCACAAATGAAACCCCAGGGAGGCTTCTCTGACATCAGAGTTATTTTCTTTTTGGCACCAGGAGGAGACTCTTAATCCTCTCAGGCTTATAAATAATTGTATTTTGTTTGTTTTAGCTAGCTCCTCCCTATCTATGGTATATATGGATTTGTATGTGCTTGTGTTCTTTTTCTGGTCTATTCAGAAGTAAGTTCAGTTGTCATCAATGGAATTTTCTTCCTGCTAAGTATATAGGGGATTGTATCATCATCATTATATAAATTGAGATTATATAAAGTGCAGGATTCTCTCACAATCTATAAAATCTACTCTGTGTGGCATAATATATCATGTTAACTCACAACATGGGTCAATGTGGAATTAAAACTCTCCTATACACTAGAACTTGTCTTCCTTTTGGAGGCCAAACTACACATTACATTTACCACATATTACTTATCTATGCCTAACATTTTTGTTTATTAATTACACCCATATGAGAAGAAAATCCTACTGAAGTATAGAATTTAAGATTGAGGGGAAGCTTGACTCTTTCTTCCCTAGCACTCATCACAACAAACATTTTCCAACAGAGCTAGAGGCTTTATCAGGGAAAGAAAAAGAAAAAGATTGGTACTTCTGGATAATTACTATTTTGGCTGGAGAAGAAAAGGTAACTTCCCATTTCCCATATACTAAATTTAGGGTAGGAACTGCCTCTCAAACGCACCTGTAATTTAATACTCAAAAATTGGATACAATTGCTATATAGTAAGCCAAATGTCTTATTTGAGCATTAATTTCCTAACCCCTGGGCAAGGTGGAAATTGTCCGACTAAACTCTAAAAAGCATCCAAATCAGATCTGCTCATGTTTTCATCTTTCCTTTGCTCTAAAAAAGGTATAGAGACTAGAACATCTTGCAGCATGAACCCTTATCAGATTTTTAAAAATATTTTTTTCCATTGAAAGCAAAGAATCAAAAGAAACTTGTCATTCTGAAATAGGATCTTCACAATGCCTTCATGCACTATGTACCAATCAAGCAACTAGGTTAGTACTTATGAATAGCCTTTCATATCTATTCCTCATTCTTTTGGGTTTTCTGTACTGAAACACATCATGAAATGAAGACATAGATTACATACAATTTAATCTATGCCTGTCTACTTTGAAATAAGTCCTATTCAGTGCTTTTTTTGTAAAAAAAAAAAAAAAAAGTGCCGGAACTCACGTTGCCGGCAGTAAGTGCGTGACCACACACACCAATCCCAAGCGGAGCAGCATCCGAATCCTAGAGCAGCGCCCTCACTATCTCACTATCAGACAGCAGACACAAAAGCAGCCTGCAGGCACTATGTTAATGATGTTTGCTGCTGATCTGCTACAATTCAAAATCACTTCGTGAAATCCATTGGAAAAAACGGTGCCGGAACGCTGTTCCGGTATGTCCTATGACAAAAAAAGCACTGGTCGTATTGAATTCAGTGAGGTTTAGTTCCAGAAAAGTGATTGTAGCAATGCAAGCTGCGGTATTCTTAGGTATAAGAAAAACTTCCAGCTTTTTCTTCCTATGTGGTAAAACTGTTAAGGCTCAGAATGAAATGAAAATCAACAAATTGGAATGAATGTCTATTTTTAATATTGTGTTTGCACTAGTAGTAACATATCTTGCACTATTAATTGATATTAATTCCACTTGCTCTGAGTAAGAGCCAGTCTTATGTGTGATAGCTGATTTACATATGCAAGTCATAACTTACTGAATATTTGGAAACTTCATGTCTTGTATCAATCATCACACATTAATGGCTACAGACAAGACCTTCCTTATCATATAGTTTCAACTCAGCCTTGTAATGGAGAACATTAACCTGACTGAATCAGCAAGTGACATGGCATCAAGTTGGGCATGGAAGAATCTGTTCTGCATGACAGCCTGAATGGCTGGTTCTGAGGAAAATTCTGAGCTATCAAAATAGATTTACCTGCATGGAGCATCACACACAGTTCCTGGAAAGCTGAAAATAAAAGCTGCAGTACTAAGTAGCCCCACTGACACCGATGTCGCCAACCTCTCGAGTAACACGGTTCATTAGATCTTAGCTCACATGCCACAGCAGAGTTTTGCTCTACACAGATACTGTTCATATTTTTTTCTCTGAGTAATCCTCTTACTACTTCTATCCCAGCCAGGTAGCAAATTGCTATTGTAGATTATGACAAAAATACCAGCAGTAGTCAGTGGGCTCTTTGAGTTTAAATGAATATACTCAGTAACAGAAAAGGTAACTTTATTTAGTTAGTTATTTTCTATATTACCCAACAACCAAAGCTGTTCACAGCAGCAGGTGATGGCAGGTGTAGGAAAAGTCTTAAGGCACAAGCTACTACTGCAGAATGTACTTTTCCTTCTCAAAAGTGTATCTCCATCTGATATTGCCTTGTGCCCAGAAATCAACTAAGATGTCCTAAAGTAATCAGCTAAGCACAAATAGTTTTCATGTATGTGTGTGTCCTGCGAACATCCTTTTATTGGCAGGAGATAGAAATAAGAACTCATTCCCGCCACAGCATTGCCCCATTAACTTGGTTTCTCTGATGTAATAACCTGATATATGTGGAGCTTCCAAGCAGACAACAAATCCACCATGGATTTTTCTGTGAGGTTCAGCCTCTGGACAGATTCCCTCTTTTTTTTTTAAGCAGTGCAATTATCGCAAAACAGTAAATAGCTTCCAACTCAATCTATATAGCACTCCCATTCTCAAAGGGAAATGGTAGTTATGAAATATTAATTGGCTCTGAAACATCAATTGGCAAACTGAATGATCAAATACGCTGAAAAGCGTTTCAACAGTCTGTAGCACTAATGCTTACTATCTCAACCATGCTGGGTATCCCAGTTAAGCATCAACCTGCAAAATCAAATTACGTACTTAACTCCAAGTGTTTGAGAAGTCCCTTTGACCTTCCCAAAGATTCTCATGGGCTTAATGTTAAATGCTTCTATGAATCTTTAATGCGCCAGAGCTTTCTGCATAAGTCTCATAATGCGGTTGTAGATTCCATATATGTTATTACGTGAAAGGGATCTTGACAGTAGACTATAGGATGTGTATATGTGGGTGGAGGGATGAGATAAGGGGTACACAGAAAAGTCTATTTAGGGCAATTGTTAGTTTTGCTTTGATTCAATCAAAAATTGTTTCACTTTATTAAGTCTGCTTTAAAAGTAATGTGCAAATGCTTGCATCAAAGTTGTATGCATTTCCACTGATATACATATGTTTGTCTCCACTGATTCCTAGTTAGCATTCCCAAGGAGGAATGGTGGCTAGTGGTCCATAGGCCTTTCCTGGAGGCCTCTCAGCTTGACGATCATATTCAAGGCATTGTAGCTGGTGTCTGGCCTGAGAGACAGAATATGGCTGCTGCTGGAGTCCACCTCACCACTCAGTGTAGCCTTACTTTAGCTGATGGAGGTAGTCTCCAGTTTGGGTACTACACATTCATGCCAGTGTAGCCTTGCAGGGTGGACACCCTAAAACTTCGTTGCTATATTACTTTCTGAACACAGTCTTCTGTTCAAGGTCTTTACTACCAGCTAGGGAGGGGAGCTCTGGAATTGATGTTTGATTTAACCCCATTATCATGGTCAGACCATTTCTTGTAAGGTCTGGATCTATTGTGACTGCTCTCCTCTGCTAGGATGGAAGACTGTTTAAGATAGTCATCCTCCCAGAGATTGTTGGAGTTGGAGGCATCCCTGAACGCTCTGGAGGAGTTGCCAGCTTATATGGCTGGTACTCATGCCCAGACCCTGATTCCATTCCTACCTGAAGGATTACGTCCAGAAAGTAATATTGGAAGACCAGCTCAACCCCTTAGCAATGCTAAAGTATCCCTTGGGTCCTATTCTGTCCCCACACTTTTAATATCTATATGAAGCCACTCAGAGAGGTTATTTGGGGTATCTGTGGTAAGGTACCACAGTATGCTAATGTAACCCAGCTCTATTTCTTCTTGAGAGGTGTAGCCATGCAAGTTCCAGAGTGGTGTCTGGAGAGAATAATAGATTGGATGAGGGCCAATACTTTGACGCTATATCCTCAGGGTGGGGATCTTTCAGGTCCAAGTATTAGGTAGACACCTTGTTCTAAATGGAGGTGTAGTCCTGTTGAATGAGAAGCCTGGAAGCCTGGGAAATTTCCTGAGACAGCATTGTCACTAGAGTTCCAGATGATGGCATGGGCTGTCATTGCCTTCTTTTGTTTTGTGTGTGTGCCAGCTGCAACCACTGCTGGACAAAGATAGCTGCACTCAGTGACCCATGCTCTGGTAAACTCTTGTTTAGATTAAAACTAGAAATTACTGATGGTGCAAAATGAACGCACCATCCAGCATGCTGTCAGAGATAATACAGCACCAATCCTGGAAGCTGCATTGATTGTATATCTATTTCTAAGCTGAATTCAAGCTGCTGGTCTTGACCTACAAAGACCTAACTAGTGTGGGACCCAAATATCTGAAAGAGCACCTTGCCCTGTACTGGCCTGCCTTTTGGTTTTGGAAGGAGGCCTATCTTCTTGTTCCACCTCTGGAGGAAATAAGGACCAATGACACAAGAAAGGACCTTTTCCACGTTGGTGCCATGACTTTGGAATGACCTTTCCCAAAAGGTATACCCAACACCAAGCTTGTTAACTTTGTTACCATGCTAAGCCCTGTTTATTTATCTGGGCATTTATGCAGAGTTAGTAGCCATGCCTATGAATAAGACTGAGTGTTCTGTTGAATACTTGCTTTGTCTGCTGGTCATTTACTGGTTTTAGTAGAACTTTTTCTTGTTGTCATTGTTGTATTTTATCATCAGTTGTTTTAGCATTGTTGTTACTCCCCTGGGATTTTTATGATAGTTGTGATATGAACAGAATACACACAGAGCCACAACAAAGAGTTTCGTGGCATCTTAAAAACTAAACTTAATGTCACATACACTTTTGTGCATTAAGTAACCTTATTTGGCATATACACCCAGAGACTTGTATCTAGAGAGAGAAAACTGTATGAATGTAAAAATAATAGAAAATACGTCAATGCTGAAGCATAAATATATGTAAAATAAGCTTAGTTACCAGTTGAAAAAGAGTATTTATAACACAAACATCCTGACACTGGTAAGGGGTGTGTGTGTGTGTGTGTGTGTGTGTGTGTGTGTGTGTGAGAGAGAGAGAGAGAGAGAGAGAGAGAGAGAGAGAGAGAGAGAGAGAGAGAGAGGGCAGCCCATACTGACTTGAATAAGCATCAGGATTTTTGTTATAATTATTTATAAGAATTTCCTCACCACATGTTTAATAGCCTGTCTGAGCTAGTTTCCTTTCTGAGATCACAGCTGGTTTAAGATGCTGCCAATAATTTACTAGTCCTCTTTTTCATTTCCATTTTCTACTGGTCTAGAGCTTCCTTGCCAAATGAACATCTCCTGCATGGCCTGATCATAACCTATATAGCCAGTGATAATAAGCTGAATCAAATGATGTTGAAGACAGCAATAAAACTGTATGAAAACATTCTAGCTCTTCAATTCCATGCCTGCTGCAAAATCATTCAGATACTAAATATATACACAAAAGAATGCAATAAGTATGAATTAGAAAAACTCATTCTGCATCCCCCCTGTATGTATAATGAATTATGTGTATCTACTAATCCTGTTCTTGTTTCCTTTCTATTTTTGGACTCCTACTGTGACATATAATTTTACAGGCTTTCATTTAATTATGATTATTTCTGCTCATTTGTTATATGCAAACTTTGTTAATTCTTTCCTCTTTATGAATTGGTTATTATAATAGCATTTACTGCTGGTAGGAGAAAAATATGATTATTTGGGGCAAATGACTCTGAATGCTACATCTAGGAAGCTGATGTGTGCTTTTTTCCTTGTGGTACATTCTAGAGCAGTGGAAGCTGGAAGAAAATCTTTATGCAAATAAATTACTTGGCACTAGGGTATGTTTTAAAACCAAGGACTAGCCTGCACCATTATTACTGTGTGTAGCTTATAGCTGAAGGGTGGAGGTCCGCCAGGCCCCAGCTGTGCTTCAGCATTAACTTTCTCTTGATTATATATTTGTACCTTATTCTAATACGGGCATATACTTTATGGTGAACATACGCAGTATTTCATAATTAGCCGCTAGGCAGAAGGAATTCCTAGTGCTTAGTTTCATGTTTTTGCTTTCCAGAGCTCTTTAATTTGGATAGTATTTGACAGTATCTTGCCAGATGCAATGTAATATGCTACATTTTGCAATATTCTTTACAATTTGTTTTATTTAACAGCCCCCAATGCATGCTGCCTGGCTGTTCGTGTTTGTTTTGTTTTCATTTTGCAGTCTTAATAGTTATATTCAGTGTTTACTAGTGCTGCATAAGAGCTGAATGCAACCTGGCTTTTTCGTGAAAGAGTTTTACGATACGTTGTGCTGAAATTCAGAGTTTGGCTACATGTGCAAGTAGACCATTACTCTTGTTTAGCATTTTGTTTAATAAGATCTGTCTTTGTAAGAATTTGGGAGTAAGTCATTTGTGATAGACGAAAGACTGAAGATCCATTTGGCTGGAGGGTGAGAAGAACGCCAACAGGAATCTTTGTTCTGTCTGCTCCTCTCACTTATGCTGTACCGCCTTCATGTTTGACAAATAGTTAAAGTACCTTTTGTTTGGCAGGCCTGCTGGCATTTCTACCAGAGAAGGGAAGGGAGCTATCTGATATTCTCAGTAATCATTCTAAAAAAAGGTAAATGAAGCAAGTGCCCACTGTTGCTACCCTGTCCCAGGCAAGGAAGCTTTGAATTGCGAATGGATTGCTCCTCACCTCACTTGTTTCCCATTCATTTCAAAAGATCCAGATTGGTGCATGTGCTCCTTCCCTCCAAGTGAATTGACCAAGGACCTTTGTGTAAAAAAGCAGGCAGGGGCATTTGGCCTTCTGCACATCTACAGATTTGTGAACTGAAGTTTCTTTTTCTCAGCATTTGTAAGAACCTAACATCTGGGCTTCTTTCTTGCCTCTGTGATCAATCAGCAGGAAGAAAGAAAATGAGGAAACATTGATTGCCTGATCCTCCCACTCTTCTTCATGATGAGTATAAATGGCTAAGTTAGAGTGACAGCCTTCATACCTAATCTTGTTCCCTAATCACCATCATTTATAATAAAATGATTCCATACCAATCTACCATTCAGAGCAGACTCTGCCATCCTTACTCAGGGCAGCAATATTCCTTGCTCCATTGCATTTTCTGTGCATTACTCAAATTGCAGAAGATGGATGGAAAGACGACAAGGGCCAGATGATCCTTCCTGTTCTCTAGACAAGCTGACAAAGGGAATGGTAACTATCACAACTATGCCTCCACCCTCACTTTTCCATTGTGAAGAAAGAGGAAGCTGTAAGATGCAAAGGTATAAAGTTTCGCTCAATTGTTTACTGAATATCAGCAGTACTCCAAGGAAACAGCTCTCGCAAACAATATTTCTCAAGCACTCTAACGATGCCCAGACACCATATCATCCAGGATTTATGAAGCTCAGCAATGTTCTGATGAGGACCCAGTTTATACAATCAGGACTTCAGAGTGCTAGTGAGGAATCCATGCTCAAATGCTCTCCCAGAGAATAAACTTTCCTACATGTAAACAAACAAACCAAAGCCCCTCTAGCTTGCCAGGGAGAAAGGTTCTGTTAGACTTCTCAGTGGTTTGTGATGAAAGTAAACACTGGTTCTCCTTGCTCGGGATGGGTGAGACTATCATTGAATTCACATCGCTATGTGAGATTATCCAGTTTGCACCTCCTGACACAACACAGAACATGATTGAAAATTCATACCTATCCAAGCTTTTGATGCATTTTATGAAACAAAATAAAATACCTGTTCAATAAATGCACATTTGCAAAGCAAAATACATGCATTTCTAAAATGCACACAAGCAAGCTTGAGCAGTGTGTGAGTGTGCGTGTCTATATCTATGCTCAAAAATGTGTCCATTTGAAAAAAGAGAAGAAAATGCATTCCTTTAAGAAAATGTAAAAAACAATTGTGAACTTCTGTGCTGAGGGAAAAGAAAGTCTTACAAGGAACCAGGGCAAAATTAGCTTGGTTGTAGAAAACTGAGAATGGCGATAAGATTGTGCTTGACAGGCTCACTCCCTCCTGAGTCACTGCTTCTAAAAGTGTTTGGAACATGGATGAAAAATCTGTGGGAGTTGTGCAGCTAGGACTCACAAAAATGCTCATGAACTAAACTTTATCACATATGGCAGAAAACAACCCAACCCAACTGAATGCTGATTTGGACTATGGCTTAGTAGTAAAGCACACATTTTTCTTGCAGTAGTTTATTCCCTTATATCTTCAGTTAAAAAGATTCCAGCAGCAAGGCTGGACAAGGCCCTTATCTAAGTCCATCCAGCCATCAGGGTCAACAGTACTAGACCACATGAAGTATTTGGCCTGGTACAGCAGCATCTTACATTGCTAAATATGTTGCCTGCCATATAGCATGTGTTCCAGGATGATTTATTCATGTTACATCCTTAACGTGAAGCTTGGTTCTAAGCATGTTTACTCAAATGGAAGACTGGCTGAATTCAATAGGGTTAAAGTTAGAATATATACGGTTTCATTCTATCTGTCTAGCTTTGAAACAAGGCAGAAAAGGCCTTCCAATGAATAGAGCTGACAGACAAGAAAAGATTCCACTGGACTTATTCCTGTTTCTCAATCTGGAAGTGAATCAACTTTCTAAAATCGCTAATCTCTGTAACATTTGATGAAAGCACATTCTATTCCTTTGCAGGATGGAAGATTTACTTCATACCCATTTTGATATTTGATATCCGCATTCTAGGTATTTAGTGGCTTAGGCCTAGATCAACGGTCTGGAAGCATAGTTGGCCAAATTTAACTGAGGGCTAACCTACAGGTTTACAATATACAGTCCTTTCTGGTGAGTTCTGCTGTATCCCAGTCCAGCATTCTTACGCACTGCACTGCACTGGCTGTCATACAGGTTTCTGATAACAGTAGCTGTGGCTGAAGTTTCACACATGCGAGGCATAACATAGGTGTTGTTATTACACAATGAAGGTTATTGTGTGAGGTAACCAACAAATCAACACATTCTCATATGCCTTTTCCTTCTAAATAGTTTCCCACTGGGGTATTTGCAAAGTTATTTATTTATTTTATTTATTTATTAAAACATTGTTATGCCGCCCCATTCGCTGAAGCCTCAGGGCGGCTTACAACACTAAGTTAAAATAATTATAATATAAATCAAAAATATAAACATTAAATTAAAAATTTCTCCTTGTTATCCATTGAGAAAGTAATGTATAGCTTGCATATTGGAAAAGAATGTTACAGAGTGTACTTCTTAAGCTGAAGGTAAGTTAACCATGCAATAAGGGAGAATTGTCTATAACTAAAGAACAAAAAACATTTAAGTGCTGGAATGAAGAACATTTTAATTAAATGCTAACAAAAAGAAGGCTGCTGGAATCTAGCATGGTGTAGTGGCTAGAATGTTAGGCTGCAACTGACAAGGCCTGACTTCCAGTGTTCCCGGCATGACATTGACTAGTACATCTCAGCCTAATCTGTTTGAAGGGGTTTCGTGAGGATAAAAGGGGTAGGACAAGAACCTTGTATATACCCAAAGCATCTTGGAGAAAAGTGAGATAAAATGTAATCAATAAACACAAATTGGACCTCCTGTTGAGGCTACCAGCTAAGATGAATGAGCACAAAGAAATTAAAGCAAGACTTAGTGCAGAAAATCATCATAACATTAGAGCTATTGAATATGCAATTAGTATTACAACATACACATTTTAAAAATCACAAATTCCCTAGTTATATAAAATTTACTATGCAGAATCTAATGGAATACTGGCAACAGCCCTCCCTTTTTGTTCTTCTTAGTTAAAGATGTATCATTTTATTGAAGCCTGAAATAAATTTAGCTGTGATAATGATGCATGGCTATGTAAAATTGCATCTATTCACTATTTGAACAAGTAAAGCTAAAACTGATTCAAACAGTAATGAGATCACATGCCTAAAATCTATATCATATTTAAAACTATGATTGAAAATGAGTTTTGGGTACAGATCCTTTTTTAAATATTTAAACTTGTAACATGGATCTGACTTAGGGTCTAATAGTCTAATTAGTCAATATAGCTTTGAAACTTGGAGACATAATGAGTCTTAAGTATGCACAGAAGTATGCATGATAGCAATATAAAAAGAAAGCTAAAGTTATTCAATTTCTTCAACACAAGGAGTTCTATGAGAGATCTCTGAGGACATCTCTTGGCAAATCTTAGCATTGCTTGGGAAAGAAAAGGGTATTCAGAGTGAACCTCTTCATTAATTTTGGTTCTTATTTCATATCTACATAAACTAATAATAGATCCTGGCTTACATATTAATGTTTTTATGAAAGTAATGCAGTATTTTATTGTAGAGTGTATTTTTTCCATTTATGTTCTTTTGTTTTATTAAGTACCATGGCAAATTTAGAGCTGTTCCTTCTTAATAACAATTCCACTCATTCTCTCTGTCACTCCCTTTCTCTCTCGTACGTATATCATGCTACCACTAGCATCAAACACTTCTCAGGCATGATGACTCACATAAGGAAGGAGTGCCCCTTGTTTTATCACCATTCAAAATTAAGTTTGATACATGGGAAACTGCCTTATGCTGGGTCAGGCTATTTAGTTATCAAGTGCTGTAATGTCTACCATTGCTCACAAAGGCTCACCTGGATGTCAGGCAGATCTTATCTTCATCATCTTCTGTGTTATTCTTCTAGCTGGAGATTTCAGGAGCTGAACCTGGGGCGTTCTGCATCAATTCTCTTATTGAACTATGGTCCATACACAAAATGAAACTGTGGGCTGAGATATGGTGAGATTGATTAAGACTGACATCCTGAACACATCTGCCAGGTAGTAAACCCCACTGAACACAATAGGACCAACTTCCAAGTAAACTTATGGAAGACAGTGTTATATGGCTATATACTAAACTCTCTTAGTACAAAAGAAGTCCCATTGAATTCAATGGGACTTTCTTCCAAGTAAGCTTGCTTATAATAGCACTGTAAGAAACTCCTCCAGGGAAAATCTGAACTGCAAAAGTTCTGAATTAGCTTCCAGACTACCTTCTGTGCATGTACTTTTGCCTTCATCCTTACCTGTTGTACCATGTTCCCTTTCTCTCCTTTGTCAAATCTAATTTTTATTTTCTTAGCCCCACCATGTACCATCTTTCATCTTTCTTTTCTGAAACTTATTTAACATTTCTATGTTCATACATTACTTTTTTCCATATCCATGTAAAGTAGTGACATTCTATATACTTTATTTGGTACAGTGTAAAGAAAGTGTTATTGGTCTTATGTTATTAGCAACCAACCACAGGATCAGGTGAGCTTCACCATTCAGCAGGATTTTAGATCAGTTAAAGCAGAAACTACAATTCACCATGATGAGCTACAAGCAGGTACTTTAAAATGACCTTCAGAGGCTCTTCTCTGTAATGTAATAAAGGCATTGCTAAAATTATGTTGCTAAGATTTCCACACAGCAGTGCAAATATCAAATGGACATATCATTAATGTTATTTCCATTGCATTTATAAATTACTTTTTCTACAAGCATGCATTCAAAGCCAAAGCACATGAAAACAAATTAATTTTAACGCTATGACTTTGAAACAAGTTGTAAGAAGCACTGCACCTTACAAGCCATTATGATAATCTTCTCTGGTAAGTGTGCAGGTAAACACACACACACACATACACACTGTATCCCTAGATCTTGATTAACTGTGTTTTTCCAGCTTACTGGATATTGCACCTCATTAATTAGAAGCCTATTTGAGTTCAGTTAATTGGTTCCACTGTCATATCTGTGTCATTTTCCTGGAAGGCTGAGCAGTTCCCAGTGTGTGTAAACATAAATGTACAAGCACATGCATGAAGGAGGTAGAACGAGACATTGGCAACAAGGTGCCTGAATGTATTTAAATAAGGAATGGTGGTACAGTTTGTGCACAAAATGATGGAAAACCTGCTTCAGGAAACAAAGGACTGATGAAAATGGGGAGATTCGTGCTGGGAAACTTTTAGCATTTGTATAAGGATGTGCTTGTATTCAAGAAACAAGAATGTACTTATACAGCAGATACAGAATTGTAGACCAAGACATCTTGGCCACTAAAACATCTAAAAACAACAGGAATTTTGTTTTGTCTTTTAGGTACTTAGCACATAACATTCACAACATGAAATCTATTTCAAAAATGGAACTAACCTGACAGATAGCATGCTTAGCCACCATGTTTAACAAAATGGAGGACATGGTGTCAGAGTCCCCCTTCTCCCACCCCACTCATTCAAGTACTTACACCAAGCTCAGATGCATGGAGCTGCAGTAACAATGTCTATACATGGAAATAATGTGTGAGTGTGCTTTCTGACAGACACATCCTTGTACTAATAATTCAGCGTTCTTCCACTGTAAAGTGTAAGTGGAATTGCAGTTGACTTTCCAAACTGTAAGGAATATTTATGCATGAACATATGTTCCATTCACATCCATTAAAAAAAAAAGTACTTGCCAGCATCCCACTCATCTGTGTGTGTGTGTGTGTGTGTGTGTGTGTGTGTGTGTAACAGAGAGAGAAAACATTATAAGATCACGTTATCTGGGCATGTTTATCGGTGGGTGCCAAATCATACTGGATTTTAACTGGCAGCATGGACAAGGAGAGAAGCTTGCTGTGCTCCTACAGCATTCTGCTGGAGTGCTTCCCTTCAGCTACATGCATGAAGTAATGACTCCTATAACATTGACTTCAAGCTACTAATGCTTTGAGTTCTTACACTATTCTAATTTCCAGGTACATCCAAGTAGAGATAATCTTTGCAAGGACACTTAATGCCTAAAATCAGTACATACCTATTAATTATAATTATATCACATATGCACAAATTTCAGTTACTGTTTCAACAGATCTGTCAGCAGTGGATAGTATACAAAATTTCAATAAAAAGCCAGGAGGAGCAAGCCGGTTTTCAAGATCATCTTAAATGCAGCCACAGATGGAGCCAGCTGTATTTCTCAGAGATCACTACTGAGAAGGCCACTTCTCTAGTGCCTACCAAATTCACTGATCTTCATGGTGGGCCAACAAGCCAGACTCCTGAAGAATATGGTCAAATGCGGATAACTATGTGCTCTCTGTCCAATAACCTTGAGCCAACCCATTTAAAGATCAACAGCAACACTTTCAATTGCACCTGGAAATGCACTGGCAGCCAGAACAGGTGATAAATAATTTGTGTAATATTCTCAATGAAGATCTGAATAGCAACTTTTGGTACCAGGTGGAGTTTTTGAGTCATCTTCAAAGGAAAGGCTATTAGAGTCATGCAGTCTGACACAGCTAAGGCTCACTTAACTGAGGTCAGGTTCACTTCCCTAGACAGGGTCACTGTTTTACCAAATGAAGTTCTGTAGAGGTTATTTCTGATGTGTCAGTGGCAGCTCTGCCTATCTGATGTGCTTAAAACATTGGGATCAGAAAAGCCATCATTCTAAAGTGGCAGTAGATATTTGTCCTTGGCAATAGCTCGATGCTAGAACTTGGCCAGGAAGACAAACAAGTGATTCATCAGGCCAAACAGGTTACTCCCCTAGAAACTGCTGTGCTGCTTCATCCCTTATATGCAGACAATTGCTTTGGACCACATGTTTGTTTGCTAAATGTCCTTTACGAATCTCATGGGACTACACCAGATAGTGTTGTGCTGAATTAAATGTTTGACTCTGCTCTTGTCATCGTTCTCCATTCTATCACTCATGCTGTCTGTGTAATGTCTTACAAAAAGAAAGAGGCAAGGAACCGGGCTTCCAACTGATCGTATGCAGTTTTTAGCTCTCCTCTTATAATTTGACAGGGCAAGTATTCTGCAAATAATATCAAAATGCCATGCTGAGATATAACTTGGCTTCTAGATCATGAAATCATGCATTTTATCACAAAAATGGAAATCTTGTTTCTAAATCCTGCAACAAACATTATCCTAAGTATTCAGGTTGCTATGAAATTGAGGACATTATATTCATAGAATAGTAGAATTGGAAGGATCCATGAAGGCCATTGGATCCAACCTCCTGCTGTTGCAGGACACCAAGTTACACCATCCCACTCAGATTCAAGGATTTTAAACACCTTTTAAATGCTACTCATCCTGTTGTTGCTAAAGCAGTGTGGCACCTGGTTCAGCAAGTGTGATTGTCCAAGTGGGTATTTTTCTCCTGTTAGTAAAGAAGCTAATGTCTGAACCTTCCTAAAGACCATACTAGATTTATCTTTAAGTATGTGATTGGTAACTCCACCCTGGTCTTCTGCTTATTTAAAAACAGCTGTGGAGGTCCCAGCCAGTATCAGAAATGCAGGGTGGGGATAGGGGGACTTCACTGGGTGCTTTCATCATGGCCTCTATACAGCTCAAGCCCACTTAGTGTGACTGATACTTGTTCTGGGAGAAAAAATGCCTTTAGCATCAATATTGCCATTGGGATCACAGTGGAGAAAAGAAATCATTCAATTTCTTCCCATAAACCAATTTTATCTACTTGCTAATTGGTAAACAAATAGGGCACACAGTCCCTATGCTTGTCCATGTGTAGGAAGATATGGGTACAAAGACAAGTTCCTTTTCCAGTGCCCTTGAAAACCCAAATTCAGTTAACCTTCACACATTGAGGACACATGTCTATAGAGAGCTCTGCTAATGTATTTAACTGAATGTGCTGAGTTCCAGCAATTGTGAACCATACATTGTCAATGGCAGGGCAAAGACAGGATTTAGAACAGTGACTATATATTCAGTGGTGGCCAGGAAAAAAAAATCAAAGAGGATTATTTGATGCTAAAATACGTTGGTTGGTTCTGATCTCAAATTCTGTACTGTGTGTTGACCTTGTCAAGATTTGGCTTTTTATTCTGTATTTCTACTTCAACTTATGCTTATCATTGTTCATTAATTCTCCTGGCCTGCTTTGACCTGTAGTCTGAAAGAAATAAAGATTGATCTCATCCAGTGCTAATTTAGCAACTTGTTTAACTTTTAGAGGATGCAACCTAAAAGTAAGGGTTCCTTTACATCTGCATATCATGACCTGACATGATTATATCACGACCTTTACTATTTCACTGACTTGCTTGCAGGAATGCATAACAGCTTCTTCCCCTGTGGCTTGGCTTTAGAGCATGTTTTTATAGAAGGTGCATAAAAGATCTCCCAAGGAGGATGGTACTCAACTGTGTGATGGATGATTGTGTCCTTTCCCAGGAGTGACATGGGCCACCACATTGCTTCAGGTACCCACACACGCAAGGCCTGAGGTGCTTGAAGAAAAGATTGAGAAACCGTTGTTTGCAGGTGATTGTGCTTTAGTAGGTAATTCTCAAGATGATATATACAAGTACTGATGGATAATTTTTCAGCAGCAGGTACACTTTTCTTTTGAGCTAATCATTAGCCTGAAAAGAGTGTTTTATATCAAACAACTCAGGTTAAGATTTATGTTCCACCAGAAATTACTATCGGAAACCAGCTGGAGGATATATTCATATACTTGGTGAGTACCTTGTCTCATGAATCAAATATTGATGATGAAATTACAAATCAAGTGGCCACAGGTAGCATAGCTTGGGACAGACTTCATGAGTCCCTTTGGGAGAAGAGAGGAATAAGCTGCAGTATTGACTTTTCTTATTTATGCTTGTAAAATTTGGGGAGCATATAGCTGGTATATTAAAACACTGAACTGTTTTTTATCTGAGTACCTGAGAAAATGAATGAAACTTAGATGAGAGCAAAACTTCACCATATGGACATTATGTCTGAAGCCAACCTGAAAAGTAAGCAGGAGCCAAGGCTAGGAAAGCTTCATTGTGATGGTCTAAGAATGTGATTCATCCTGCTTTGCAAGTTTGACCCCTCTCTTTAGAAAATTATAAAGGGCTTATTCCCTGAGAGAAAGAAAACCCTCCAATCAAGGCTGGCTATCAAGGAGCTTCAAAGCCTCTTCTCAAGCATTTAGTTCAGAGCAACAATCCACATTCCCACCAAAGTGGTGACAGAATCCACTTACTGATCCTATGCTCCCCACAAGTGAGCTGCTGCTTCAGATGAGTCCCTCCTGATGATCTTAGTAACTCAGCGGGTTCATACTGAAATAAGACAGTCACTTTATTCGCAAGGCCATAAGCCATTTGGAACACTCACTATGAAGTGAGCGCAGAAAACAATGGTAGGTTCACAAGTCCCCAAAAGACGGAGGCTTACAGTCATTCTATGCAGAGACAGAGCGGAAAAATTAGCAGAGGTCATCTGCCCTTCCCCATCTTCACACCCACATTTTTCACCAAGCAACCTCCCCACTACCAGAGTGTCTAGAGTGTCATTTCAAAGAAGGAGGAAAGGAAACTGGAGAGGCTTCATAATCCTGGCCTTTCCAGTTTCTCCACTTCTCTGGCCCCCAAAAGTGGCCCCCGCTTCTTTCCCCAGCTCATTTTCACCAATCATGTAGGGGAGCCAGCATTATGCGTCCCGTGCCAGCTGTCAAAGAGGAGTGGTTGCTTGCTATGAAGCTGGAGCACCGTCTCAGACATTAGACTGAAGAATCCAAACTATCCTCAGGCCTGTCGCACTCTGTCTAGAGCCCATAGGATTGCCCTTTTCAAGTCTTTTATAAACACAGGACCATGTAACTGGCTGTACCTCCTCAGCACACCAAGCTGGTATGTGGCTTGCATTAGCATTAAATAGACAGTATTCTGCATTCCCTCCCCTCCTGGTTGAATCTTAACCTGTCCATTGCCCAAGAGTAAAGAATACATTTGAAATTCAAAGCCAACACAATGTTGCTCTCTTTTCTCCTGAAGATGCAGTTCTGGGCTTTCACTTAATTAGCAAGAAGATAACAGTCATTTCCCCCAAAGTTGGTCAAAACAGCATATCAAAAGAATCAATTAAAATACCACAACGAGGGATAATTAGAACTCTGGTGTACGTGTCAAGTCTTCTATGAAAAAACAGGCACTACTTCAATTTTCATGGAAACTTTGTAACTCCATATTTTTTTTTTAAATTTATCATAGCTGGGGCCTAACTAATTTATTCCAGTTTTTCTCAGATGTCAGTCACCTTATATATAGACTTCAGAAAAATGGGTTGTACTAACTTTATAGTTTTAAGTCTTTATTCACCAGCTACTGTGTATGCCAATGGACATATGAACATCACAGTCACTGAAGGAGAAAGGTTTCTGCCCCACCCCCATCCCAACAGCAGAATTAACACCCTCCCAGTGCTTATCTGGAGACTGTCAAAGTTCTAACAAAACATGTTTGCTTGTTTGTTGGTTTTTAAGTGATAGTCTACTCTCCAGCTGAAAGTTTCTTTAGGCTGCTCACAACAAATTGCAACCACAAATTAAAATCACATCTCAGACATATGGCCCAATCCACCAGCCCTTAGACCTTAGCTAATGGAGAAGGGCAGTCACAACTTTCATCAACAAAGTGCCCTACAGGTGGCTTGGACTTTGGATTCCATAATAAATGCATGAATGTGAAGGTAATGGTCAGAAATTATAGCTCCCAAACAGCAGGATGGCTCAGCGTTGGAGGAGGCCGGACAGGGTGTGCTCTCCTTGGCAACTGGCCATTGAAACAAAGACTGGGTTTACATAATAGGAGCAGTTAACGAACATGGTAGCTTTTAACTATCCTCCATAGGCTGATCACACATTGGGAAGATATGCGTATTTGCCATTGATAGTGTGGCTTGTCATGTTATATGAACTCAAACAAAGAGACAAGAGCCTAGTATGTGAAGATAAAGGCTTGCATGCACTCACAAGTGGTTTTGATCTTAGCCTCTCACAATATGCTTGAGAATGAGGGAAGGGAGGGCAGCCCAGAGAGAGCAGGCACTGAAGTCTTCTTTGCCAGAGTCTTTCATTCTGTTGTCTTCTGTCAAAAACAGAAATGGAAAAATATCAATTATCTATATGAAATCCCATTCAAGAATGACTTTGTAGCCCTTCTTACATACTGAGTTAAACAGAACAATTGACCCTGTGGCAAAGTTTTCCTGCATTCCTGTTCAGGAGCCAGCCTGCCATGCCCTCTTCCAGGTTACTCTATTCCGGTCCAATCACATGTTCTGTTTTTCTCCTCTCAATATTCCAAGCCCACTTACCTTATTGAACTGTTTTTGAATACCATACAGTTCAACACTAGTTTAGCTTAGTTTTGCTTTATCCTTAAGGACCCATAAGGGTTCTTCTAAAAGCAAGTTTTGCTAGTGACATGGTCTTTATCTTCTTTTATGAAGATGGTGCAGTTTTGCAACACTGAGGTCCACACTTGGAGAATGAGTTTGCCATTGGTATACAGGATTTTTTCTGTATTAATGAGTGTTGTTGCACATTGCAAATGCAGCTTCTTCTCTTGCTGTGAAAACTGTCCAGTTTTAACTAGTTAGCAACATTGCTCAATGACAAGATGCTGGAACTGGATTTTAAGGCAAGAAAAGCTGCACCCGCTTATGAGATTGTGAAACTGAATTCACCCTGCAGGGAATAAATTGAAGCACTCACTCAGAAAACTAGTAAGAGCAGGAATTAAGAGGTGTTGACAACATGGAAGATTAGCTTTGAAATAAGATTTGAAATGATGTTAATGCAGCTCACTTACCATGTTTACTGACAAAACATTAAAGGGTTATTAAACAAATAAATGAGACTGAATCAGAAGCCAAAAGAATGGTTTGCTTGAGCAAAAGAATCATGGCGTGAGTACATACTGGAGAATTGGATAGTAAATAATGCAGAGAAAGAAGAGCATTGGGGAGAAAATAGAAGAGGCGAAAATTGTTTGCCACATGCACAGGTCTCATTTATTCAGAAGGGTGTTTTTAAAACTGTGTTCCAGGAAATCGGAGTGTTTCTTGAAGCTTATCAGGGCTTTTCATTGAGGGGACTGGCAACTGTGGCAGGCAAAGACCATCCCTGAACAGGTACTGCTGCCAATCCCAATCTTTCCCTGCAATGCATAGCCACAGGCTGGGCCAGCCAAACCATCAGGAAGAGTGAGGAAGCTGCCTGAGGTGGCAGATGCCGAAAAGAACAAAACAAACGCAGATCCATGTGGCATGGGGCCTTCTCTGTGCCCCAAAGCTACCCCGCTGCCTCAGGTGCGGTACAGGATGCTGCCCTGCTGCCAGTGCTGAAATATGAGCCAGCTGCCAGTCTGGTTGGCTTTTGTGCATGGAACTGACATGGCGGTAGGGGAAGAAATGTGTCCTTTGCCTCAGGCAGCAAAGCATTTGGGACTTCCCTGGCCATAGGCAAGATTTTGTGTACAAGGTAGTACTGGCTCGGTTCCTTTTCCTTTATCAGTAGGAGTGGCAACAAGGGCATGCTGCATTTTGGGAGGTGGGAAGCATGTGCCCCATGTGATTTTTCTGAAAGAGAAATAACTCCTAATGCTCCTAGCTTATTTTTATGAGGCTGACTTTCAAATAACCATGTTTTGCACTGCACTCTTACTTTAATGTCCTCTTTACGATTCAGTTATCACTTGCCTGTAAATAGCCATTTTCCTTTCTAGGAGGGGGAGCTACTTGTTTGTGAGGGTGATTTCCATCCATTAGCCCTCCCCTGTTGAAAAATCGAGAAAGTTTCATAATTTCATGTTCATGCTAGGGAAAAAATGTTATTTGGTTCATTTCCCTTTCTTTACTATAAAGTGTAGCCTGGAAGAATCCTATGCATGTTTAGACAAAAAAAAAAGTCATTAATGGACTTTCTCTCTCTAAACATGCACAGGATTACACTCTTTGACACCAAATGAGATGGGATCATCAATGGGCACTCCCACAGTGTTATCTAGCAATCTTGTTATTCCCAAACACAGTGAGCCCAGACAGTTCTGAGGGTTTTGTTTCTGAGTCAACTTGGAGTGGAGGAAGAAAAACTTTTGGGGAGATAGACCTATTAGAAAGAACAGTGCACAGAATGTTCAGGATTATCATGTCAGAGAATAAAAGATACTTAGCCTTTTTCCAACCAATTCAGCATCTCCTGTCTGGGCAGTAATCTCTGAACTTGTTTGCACATAATGAGAAGCCAAGGTGGATGAATGAGGCTTCTTGTCATGGCATTGACCATATTTTGAAAAGTCAACCCATCATGTGGGCATGCTGTAGCTTGTCATCATGTGTGAATGCATCAAGAGTGGGTTGGTTAAAAATAAGTCATGGGTTCTGGATAGCTTGTTAATCTACCCATGGAAAGTGGTGACTGGGCACTTGTTCGGTAAAATGTTTCTCAGGTTTTTTTTATTAAAAATTTACCCACACTTACAAATGTGTTCATATTTGGAATGGAAACAACTTGATTATTTTTATTTTTTAAGGAATGAAGGATCAAGCAAAACAGACAGATTTGTCCGCCCTAGAAGAGAGCAGTAAGGCCTAGGATTCCTTGTACAAGGAATCTGTTTTATGTGGAAAATCCACTGGATGGTCTCGATTCCTGAACTCCAGTCCTTTTGCACCAATCCAGAGTCCAAGCTCCTGCTAAGTCCACTCAGGGTTTGAGAACCACACACTGCACAAGCAGTAGCATTCTTCTGCGCTTGCCACTAAGATTGGTCACTGGGAATGGCAGCTGGGGAAAGCTGCTGGTTGTGCATCCAGAGATCTGCAAGCATTTGCAGACTTCCTCTTGGGTCAACCTGCTTTGCAGGACTCAGCAAACATGAGAGGTATCCTCTGATTCTGGAAGGATGGATTCTGAAAGGGCCAGAATAAGGCCCCTCCTGTTTCTCCCATGCTCAGAGACCTCCCACCTGTTTTTGCTGGAGAAGGCTGTGAAGGAATTTTCAACAAACACTGCTTAGCAGTTGAGGTAGCCACAAACACCATTTTGCAGGATCCAAGATCAGCTCAACCTTTGGCTTTTCACTTCTGGAGAGTTCATATTTCTTTCTACTTCCAAATTACCTTTCATCACTAATTGCAATGCGTGCTGGCTACCACACAAGCTGACTGACTTAGGTCATAGGAATGGGCCTACAGGCTGTCTGCTGGATGAATAAATCAGTGCCCTATTAGTCATTTGTCCTACTACCATAGGAACAATCCCCTATAGAAATACAGAAATACCAAAAGAGAGTTTTATTCAGCAAGATAATCAGGATTTGAGGTCAAGTGTATACAAGTCTCAATTATCTATGGCTAATTATTTTTAAAATATTAAAATTAAAATAATGTAATTATTAGAATTTGGTTCTCTGCCCATGCCTATAGATTAATGAAGTCCATTGCTAAAACTAACACAGAAATCGCATTTCATTTTTCAGCTTTATATATGCAGAAAGTTATCACTGCTTCCCCCAAAGGAAAATAATAGCTATCAAGACTTCAGTGCACTTACTGCTTAATCTCCATTCCACCAGTGTGTGGTCCTTTTCACAATTTGTTAATGAATACTTTAAAGGGCCCATTTTTAATTTTCTCTAGCCAGAGATGGGGCCATCCTCCAAACGTATAATTTTAAAACTTAAATGTGCATTACATGTTGCTATACTTCCCTGAAGTTCAAGTACTACTCCATTCTTCCTTTTCCCTTTAATTGTTATTACCAGCCTATTGAGATTAATACTTTTTTTCACAGCATAGTCAGGAAAAAGGGTAAAATACAGTTTTGACATCCCCTGACTTAGCATAGATGCTTTTTTGTAAAAGCCTGGTTTTAATTAGCATCTCCCAACTCAATTACAACTGTTTTAAAGCTTGAAAAAGCTTTAAAATGCATAGAATCTATATTCTATAACCATTTTAGAATAGTTGGATGGAATTTCTCATTCTGGTTTACAAAATTCATTTTCCAATTTGCAAATATAGCAGGTCTTCACTCCATTTAGCAATCATACAAGGATATCAAAAGTTGTATGGCTGTAAAAGAAAAGCCATTTTCATACAACATAAGCACAACATTGCATCTCCAACTGTCACTTTAGGATTGTCATGTTGTACAAACACAGAAAATATCATTATGTAAGGGTTAAACAACCCTCACATAAACCCTATTCTAGGGTTATGCAAAAGTTGTTCCTACAATATCACAACCTGAAAGCAGGAGATTGGATAGGTAAAATGGAGGTTAAACATGGCCTGCATGCACTACAGCTTCACCATGGTTTAAAAAACCCACAGTCAACTGTTGTGTGAACCCAACAAAGGTACTTTAAAATGCTCTAGCAATATCATGGAGAAACATGGAGGAAAGCCATGGATGATACTGAATTCACATTGTCTGGGAAGGCATGGCACATGCTAACTTCTAGGGCTGAGATGCATATTCTCACTAGCTCCTTCAAATGTTAGGTATCCACAAGAGCCAAATGCCTGAATAGGGTTAAAGAGAAGTCAAATATCAAGGAAAAGATAAAGGACTCTTCCAGACTACTTATACAATGCAAGGGTACTGTGCTTTTATTCCTTATTTTCCTCCTTAAATTTTTTTTTTTTTTGTTAAGAAAAAGGATATTTTCTTTTCTGCTAGTGATGAGAGTGTTAGAAATAAACAATGACATCTAAGATGCACACAGAGAGATAAATTCCATGTTTGGGGCAGGATGGTTGCATGATTAATTCTACCAATGACATCTTTCCAAAAAGAGTAAATGATAGAGTGGTTCCAAAATATGTGAACTGCTTTGCTTGTGGATAACACCTGTCATTTTCAAAAAAAGAGATGGATACACTTACAAAGTTCTTAAGGATAAAATGAATTTACAAAGATTCATGTTGAACTCAAGAGATATAAATGCTTATGTGGAGTTTTTCAAGCAACAAGCAGATCAGGGCCAAATTTTTGAAGTATACAACCAAATCAGATTAGACCAGGATTTTACATTTCTGGTAAGGCTTATGAGGTAAACTCATTGTTAGTATTAAATAACTGAGACAAATTTAACATATTGCATATTGATCCAGATTTTGCATATTTTCTACCAGATTTATTTTTGGGTGATCCAAGAGTCATTTCTCCCACTTGCCATGGCTAACATAAGTTTGAATCTACATGCAAATTATTTGTGTTTTTATTTTAATTCTGTGCTGACCAATGGCCAAAATTCTCTGGTAAGTGAAGAATAATGAAGACATGCAATAAATATAATAAAAAAATACCAGTAAAGACATCATGATATTGATTTAATCTTTAATGCTATTTAAAAATAAGTCTTAAATTGGCACTGAAAAGATAGTAAAGTTGGCACCCAGGAGGCTTCAGTGGGAGAATATTGCATAATTTGGGACTAACACAAAAAAGGCCTTCCTTTTCGTTACCACTAGCTGAGCCTCTTTTTTTATTTTATTTATTTATTTATTTATTTATTTATTAAAACATTTCTATGCCACCCCTTGCCGAGGCCTCGGGGCGGCTTACAACATCAAATAAAATACAAAATACATTTTGCTGGGAGCATGGAGACATATTTTCAGCATAGTGTCTAGGTATATTGTGGTTGGAAGAGACATTCTATCAGGTAATCTCAAGCCATGTAGAGCTTTACAGGTTAAAACCAGGACCTTGAATTGGACTCAGAAGAATGTAAGCTGCCAATGTGAGTGGGCCAGAACAGGTGCTATCTGTTTGGACTGTCTGGTCCCAGTGGCTACCACATTTTGCACAAGCTACAACTTCTGAGCTAACTTCAATGACAATCCCACTGAATTGCATTGTAGTAATAAGGACCAAATGAAGCTGTTTTCAATCTGCTTTTATGTACATGGAAGAAGCTATAGATCAGTCGATATGCACATGCTTTGCATGCAGTTTTTGCAGTGTCCCAAGGATCTCGGTCTACTGCGATTCTGAAAAGAAGCTGCACTTTTAAATATCAATTTAAAGAGTAACCATTGGATGGAAGCAGATGCTTTGTTACTGACTAAACCTTTGCTTGAGTGACTTAATCAGTGCATTTGGCTGCCTGATCTTAATCAGTTCTTATGAATCTAGGTAGAAGAAAAGTACAACTCAGTTATTATACATGCTTGATTTTCATCAACATTTGTCCTTACAAAGGAGGAATAGCAAGGCATATATTTAATTAGATAGAAAATTCAGGATAAAAACTGATAGAACTTGTTGACAGCATTTGTTCATTAGCTCACATTTTCTAACATATTGCAAAATACTCCATATTTACAGAACGTAACTAACCCAAATCACACATGGCTTTGCATTCATGAGGTTTAAAATGATACAATCCTGACTTCTAAAAGGCCAACGCAGAGGAAAAACTTTGTTTTTATTAAACACAGACATAAGCCTCATATACAGAATATGATAATTTCTTAACCTTCCTCGCTTCGCATTCCACTGTATGTGGAAGGAAGACAAGATAATCTTTCAAATAGTTACACCCTGTTGAGTCCTATAATGCTATTACTGCAGCATCTGTTTCAGATCAGAAAGAGAAGCCAACCTTACACTGTGAAGGAATGAGTCAGTGTATATCTGCCAAAATGGCTAGCTTTCCAGAAAAAGAATAAGAGTACTAGGAAAAAATTACATCTTCCTCCCAGGGTTCCCATTCCCTCCAATGTACAAGCTTTAAGAATATGGATTTAAGAGGAGTACACAATTGGTCACATCAAACCAAGGAATATTTCCCAATACCTCACCAGCCAGAGTTAAAATGCCACATAAGTATCTAATAATAAATGGATAGTTTCAGCACCAAGAAACAAAGCAGGGCTCCCCAGTCTTACAGAAGAAGAGTAGAGAGCACTACTTGTTCAGATAACTTTCTTCTATGTAATAGGACACTTGGGAGTTAAGACTGATCTTCAGCTTAAATGTACTGTATAAGGTACTTCAAATGTGAATGGCCTTTCAGATTGACATAGTTTAATAAACCAACATTTGCATTACTTTTGGCGGCTAGATAGTGCCCCTTCTTATTCGTATACTGGCTGGCGGTGTGGGACTCAGCAATATGGCTCCTCATGTTGCCATGGTAATAATAGTGGAGCAGACCACCTTGTGTTCCTTCCACATGGCCAAGGAATTTTCAAAAATGTTAGGAAATAGAGATGATACAGTATCTGCCAAAACACTGATACAACTTCAGAAGACAACCAGTAACTCAAAGGGTGACTAACAAGCATAGAAGTAGGAAACCATTTTTCTATCAGGGGCCTTGCAAGAAGTTTGTTGATGGAAAGGGCCAAAGGATAGAAGAACCACCAACCCTTGCCTAATACCTCCAAAAATCACTTTGAACCTCATGTTGTATACTCACATTTTTGTTTTTATCCCATAGTTCAGCTTTTTGGAATAGGAAAAAAATAAGTATTTCAAACAGGGAAAATATGGCTTTGGTGTCTACTTTTTCTCCAATTGACCACAGTTTGAAAATGGTCAATGGTTTGTTTTAAAATGGTTTGTTTTAAAAAGTAGACTTCAAAGTACACATTAAAAAACAAAAGTAATTCATTCTCTGAACACAACTGCAAATTAGGAATGGCAAATAGTGCTTTAAAAACTCTTTCTCATGTTTTGGATTGCAAATAGGACATGTTTACATTATTTGTGAAGTGGAATGAAATTCTTGTATAACCCAGCCTGAAGCTGACAGGGCCAGAAACTCGAGGCACCAGCGAATCTCTTTCCTATTTCTCTGTCTGCCCCTTCCTTTCTCTTCCTCTTCTGTCTTTTCCATTAAGCATGCAGAGAAGGAACAGGTCACTCTTGCCAAAGTTCAGGACTAATGGCATGGAGACGATTTCTGAAATGAGCCTGAGGGCACAGGTTGCACACCTCTGGCCTAGCAAGTTTTCCACCAATGATGAGTGATCTTCACATACCTCTTACATGTTTTTCTAATCACATAAAGGTTTTGGTATATTCTGAAGACTCACTGTGGATAATTAAAATGGCAGCAGGATCCAACTGTTTACTGCTGCCCAGAACACTGGGACAGCTATGTTTGGAGAGGTCCAAGACAGGCACAAGCACCTTGTTCCTGAGGATCTCATTTTTTGGTCCTATTTTTCCCATTCAAAAGACAAATGCATTCATGCTATCAATTGCTACTGTTGGGCCCATGATGCTATCAGATGGAGAGAAAATAGCAGCTTTATCACTGGTCTTAAGTGCTGTAATTCTGAATCCAACCTTGCTTTTTTCTGTCCTCCATCCCAGTTCCTTTTCCTTTCATGTCTTGTCTTTTGGATTGCTAGCTTGTGGGCAGGGAGCCCTAAGTTCAGGTCTCTGTAAACCACTCTAGAAGATGCTTTGGTTGAAGGGCACCATAAACACTTTCCAAATATATAAAGAAATGGATTATCGAAGACCTTTCTTGCCACTAATTGAGAAGTAACAGTGAAAGCAGAGGTGGATGAGTAAAAAGTAAGAATGGTACTCTAAAAATTTCAGTATGACCCCTCTAGTAAACATGAAATTTCTGGCAGTGAAATATACCAAGACAAATAAACTCAACCTCTTAATAGACATTATCTTGGAAATTAGTTCATTTATGGTATTTTTACTGGTGACCTCAAGCCAACATTTCTGTTTGTCAAGGCATATATTATTACAAGATTTTCTGCAAGTCCCTAATAAGATTCTATTATTACTTTCCAAGAGCTAAGTAGGGATTAAGTCTGAACCCTGCTGATCAGAGTTCTAAATGGTTCATTCACATGATCTCAACTAGGCTGCTTTTTATTATGCTGCCTGAAGTGAAGATTTCATAATGATTATGTTTATCTGTAGGAATTAGTATTGATCCAGCAAACATCTTCTTAAACAAAAGCATCTCATTAAATTCTGTGAGCATGTCTACATTTCTGTAAGTAGGACAGGGTTGAAGCAGAGTAATGAATGTTGACATGCAAGAATGCAGAGCATTAGTTTCCAGTTCTTGTGACAAGCCATATACTCCCATATGAGTTTTGAAGTTTCATTGTGAGACATGTGATGTGCTGAGGAGGGAGCAGTGAGGGAGGGAACATGCACCCCATCGACTTGTTTCTTGCTTGTACCCCCTCACTGATAGACTCAAAGGAAGGTGTTTTTCCTAAACTCGGAGTACTTTATCATCATCATCAAGTTCTATAAAGCACAATTTCCCATGAAGGCTCCTTTAACCTGATAACACCCAGGTATTTTGATTTACAATTCCCAGGATTGCTGACTGGGGCCAATGGGAAGGATCCAAAACATATGGCAGGCATCAGGCTGGAAGGGATAAAGGATGATTTTTGAGCTCACTTCCATTTGCTAGTAATAAAACATGGTGAACAGGACTTTGGAACTGAAACATGAACTTCCCTGCTCACAAGCCAATGACATTCAGCTCTTCCTATAGACTCTACACACTTTTCATGTGGAAAAGAATCAAGAGCACTATCTGTCAGTAACCTCTCTATGGCTCTCAGCTCTTCTACATCCCTTTTTTGGGGAAGAGAATTCCCATAAACACAGGATATTTCCATCATGACCTAGACTACTCTAGTATTTACTTAATACATTTGTAGACCATTTCCATTTTAAAATTCACAAACCAGTGTAGGAAAACAGCTATCTAACTGAAATTCAGAGCAGAAGGTGGGAGGAACTGAAGATCACCTCAGCTGTCTCTTCTGACTCTGTGAACCTTTGGCCTAGGAGTTTATGAGTGTCAAGGGTGCAATTCATAGCATCATGCCATTAATTCTAAGCAAAAGAAGCTGCCTTATTGTGAGTCAAACAGTAGGATCATTTAATCTGATGCTGTTGACACTGATAAGGTTTCCAGAAAGAATTTGATTATCATTCCTAGATATTCCTTTTGTGCATGAAGAGTGTGGTCTACCTTTGAGGTTCACTCACTATCCAATCAGTTAATTGGATGGTGGTGAAAGCCAGTCTGAACAATGTTCATTTTTACATTTCTGTACCTTCCAAAGCTCACTGGGCAGTTCACAACAATTAAAACCATAAAATATAGCATGACAAGACATAACATGAAAGTTTAAAACTACAGAATATGTATTTTTTTAAATAGCACCAGTGCAAAGATTCGAAATACAGAGTTGCAAATCAGAAACTGAATGACTAAAATTCCTGAGAAACTAAGATCTTAATGTGGGTGCTGTAAAAAGGACAATGCAAGCACCAGGCAGCCTCTTTGGGAAGCTCATTCTACAACTTATGTACCATAACAGAAAAGGATCTCTTTAACCTCAGGGTCCTGGAATAGGACTGCTGAAGATGATCTTAGGGTTTGTGCAGGCATACATTTTCCATACATTTCAAAAGGTCACTGGTGCCTCATGTCTCACAGAGCAGAAACAATAAGTTGCCTTACTCCAGCAGTTATCAGACTTCAACTGAAGGCTGATGTAACCTGATCTTCCACTTAGCCCAGCCATCACAGTTCTCAAGAAGTCCTTTACTGTGCGCAGTGAAACAAGTTTTTGTTCATGAAAAGACATCTACGGTGCATAAGTTTCCCACTTGTTATCTCATTTGACAATTACAAAGATGGTGACCATTGGAGGGTTGGGCCAGACACTGGCACAGGGAGGTTACCTCATTTATAAGGAAATATACTTCTGAAACAAAATATCTTTATTTTTATTGTGGAAGTTTATACCAGAATTTTCTGTGGAAAGAAATAAAACCTGTAACTCAGAAGTGGCAGAAAGTAACCACAAGTTAAAAAAGATATTTGGATCTAATTGCAAAGGCGTTTGACATATACTTATCTATCTTTTAATCTTATTTATTTTAATCAATGAAGCTACTATTTTATGTTCTTTAGTGAGGTATGCTTTCTTGACCTGACAGTAAGCAAATCTTATTCTCTTCTAAGTGTTGTCTCATTACTCAAGGCAAACACCATCTATGACTTAGCCTTTTTAATACAACACTGTTGCTTTAATCTGGCACTGCCTTCCAAATCTTTCAAATATGTGCCCCCCATGAGTGACTTTAAGATGAAGGGCAAAGGTTTCCATTTCAATTTAGCTTATAGCTCCACAATATTGATTTTCCTTTTGATCTTATTGTAAGGCACCTTGAGATTCCCTTATGATATGTCTCCATAAAAGGCACTTGTATTATGCTTAGTGTTATTTCACATAATTCAAGCATTTATCTTCAGATTTAAACTGTAACAGCATCACTAACAGTTCTATAGTAAATTCAGCTTTTAATGTCGCATCCTGCCTGTCATACTATGGAAATTGCACAGACTACCAGGCACCACTCCCCAGCTGATTGTCACACAGAAACCACATGGGCTGTTTGCACCATACTTTCCTACATATTCCATGGAGTGGCCACTGACAGTGTGCATATCTTAATTTATGAATATGGGTGCATAGTTATAATCATTTATAGTACTTAAACAAGCCCTGTTGAAGTAGAAATAGAGCTGAAATAGAAAATGAGGGCAGGAACAGGCATTGTAGAAAGGCGGCTTTGAACACTCATCCTCAAGGACTACTGGCTGGACCTCAGAAGACTCTGACTCAGAATGTGAAGCATGTGTGGGGAGCCTGGGAATGTGGGCCAAACCAAGACTCTGAGACGAAAGAAACGAGTCTGTAGGTCATCAGACTCCCCAGGCAGGCAGTCCCTGGGAATAATCAAGATGTATAGTTGGTGGGAAGGGATCAGAAGCAAAGGAGTTTCTAGACACAGACCAGGAAGCCCTGGCTCTTGATCCCATGATGTGGTGTCAGCAAAGGAGGAGCGTGCACTTTCAGAAGGCCCCTCCCAAAGGTATGTGGCCCAGGCATGCTCATAAGGAGAGTTCCTGGAGGTGATTATTAGATTGGGTTCAACAAACCAAAGATTCATTTGGGGAGTTTTCTGCTTTTTGGTCAATGAAGAACACTTTGTAAGGGAAACAGTCTGTGGCTTTTGAATACATGAAGGAGGAATCCCAGCTTCAATAGACTCTGGGTTGGCGGTCCCTCACTTGCAAGCAGGAAAAAGAAAGAGGCAGTTGGGGAATCAACTGAGCAATCCCGTAGCCAGGCATAAATACCCAGGTAATTTTCTCTACTCCCACCATATGTATGAGGAGCTTCTCTCAGGCAGGAGCCGAGGAACCGGCTGAGTGGAACTACTCCTTTCTACCATGCTGCCAGGCTGACTTCCATCCCTCCTTTTGCCTAAGCATGGATCAGGCATTCCCACCCCTGCTCTAAAAGGGTGAGGGTGTCCAATCAGATCCCTCATCCGTTCTCCTGCTTTTCAAGATATGAGCCCTGCCTACACAGAACAGAGGGTTGGCCAGCCTCTGTGAGCCAAACTTAGTCTCCTTAGATCCTGCCTAGAGAACAGTAGGAAAAAGGAGACTTACCACCATGAACCTGATTGGCTGAGGGGTGTGTTTGTGTGTGTGTGTGTGTGTGTGAGAGAGAGAGAGAGAGAGAGAGAGAGAGAGAGAGAGAAGTGAAGTTACTGTGGTAACCACAAAGGCTTTCTTGTCATGACCCCAGGCACTGTCAGGGTTGCTTGTATGAGCCTTGCTCTTGCCTTCCACTGTTACATCCAACATTCATGAGTTTTGTAATTTTGCATGAGAAAAAAAACTACTGAAATGAATAGTTCTTCAGTATATAGCCAAGTAATGATTATTTAAATTTGATATCTTCCATTAGATTTCAAACCAAAATAGTCTGTTTTCATATTGCTAAAGGTGTCCCAAGTAGGTCCAAATTAGCTGCACTTTTGCTGAATATGGGATGGCTTCAGGTAGATTATTTTGCACTTTGTACTGTGCAATAGGATGCTTCCCTGAACTACTTTATAGCACCTAGGGCCATTTTTATAATTTAGTGGAACCCTGCTCACAACATCTCTAAGATCATTCTTGAACAGTTGTCTGAAATGAAGTACACTGTACTATTTTGCCCTGAGTCTTTCCCCAGTAACTGCGCACCGGGGACAGTATAGAAAAATTTTCATTTGAGGTGCAAGGTGGGCGGGGAAGGCAGGATGGTTTTTCTGATTCTAAGACATGTCTGCTGGAACAATGGATGTGCTATTCCAGATGGAAATGACATTTAGATACAAAGAACTGGTGACTGCGGTTGCTGATAATAATAGATAACAGCAAATATTAATGGTAAATATATTTTCAAAAACATTTCTAATCTTATGTGGTGATTCCTCACACATGTGAGGATAGGGCTGTGTGAGCAATTCATTCCACCAAGATCTTTTTTAAATAAATTTGCCCCGTTCTATGATCCCTTAATATCCAGAATAGATTGCTGCAAAATACTTTGCATGGGGCTGCCATTGAAGACTGTTCAGAAGCTGGAGAAAACATGTTTGACAACATGCACTTATCTTAAGAATGCACGAAGAAAATGTATACATTTCCAAAGTGCACATAGACAAACGTTAATGAATGGAGGGATGCACCTCAAAATGCCTATGCTTAAACATGTGCACAAAAATTACATGCATTAATATGTTAATGTGTATATTATAAAACACACACAAATTTCCATATGCAATGCATACAAATTTCAAGCTTTAAATGCATATAAATTCCCAGCTTGAAGAGAACTAAGACAGAATAAAGTTGACCTCCAAAAGCTGATGACCTTGGCAGGACTGAGTTTGACAGATCCATCCATCCATCCATTGACTGCACATGGTGCTCTCCCGTTCCTTCAATCAAGGGGACAGTTCCCTGCATGCCAAGGGATGCACATAAAGTTGTCCTTTCAACTGTGATGATCATGCACAAGTGTTCTGCACATCTAATACAATGCACACAAACTCTGTGCCAAGGTCTTGGCTGTGTTTCTCTGTTCACAATTAAGCACTATTGCTCTGAAATCAATAGGATTTCAATATGCAAATAATGGATACAGGACGGTAGCCATGAAGCCCTCCTTGCACATGCTTGTGCATTTATACCTGCATGTAAAGTATTAACTATGTTTAATAAATGCTAGTTTAATTGTCCCACATGGTATATAATAGGTATGTGTTATACATTATTGCATGAACTCTAATAAAAAAAATATTCCTTATAATGAAGTGAGCAGTTGTCTCAAGTTTACAAAACTTAAAATGTGAGAAGCATGTAAAGAGCATCATGCTTGGGATTTTAGCAAATCACTCTGCAATTAAAATCCGGATTGCTAGGCAGCCAAATATTCTCTAGAGAAATGTGGACATTCTATATACAATCATTATCACAAATATACTACAAGGCCATTGTAGGGTTCCTTTTTTATAAAATTGGGTTGAACTGTACTTATATTAACAGGCACCACAAAATATATGTTTTATATTTATTGGAAACTTTTCTCAAGAGCTATAACATAAATTAAGTCATGTTTTATTCAGTTTATCTGCCTGACTATTGCAACAAACCATGCTGTAAAAACACTATTACTCTGCATGATTTCTTGCCAATTGTCATTAAAATCCAAATTCATATATTTTAAAATACTGAGAAATAATTTGCTTATAAATCATTGTCCTAGATCAGTGATGGTGAACCTTTTAGAGACCAAGTGCCCAAACTGCAACCCAAAACCCACTTATTAATCGCAAAGTGCCAACACTACAATAAAACCTGAAAACTAAGGTTTTAGTTGAGAAAAAAGATCTCACAACTTGTAGTGTGCGCTGACTCAGAGGAGTCTTTAGTGCATGTAGGGGAGAAGGAGGCTTCCCGTGGGAACCAGGATTCGATGCAGGAAGATGTGTATCTGGTGCCAGTTGTACAAACGCACCCCCCCCAACAACTCCCTGGTGAAGTTTTTCATAGAGAAGAAGACGCAGAGGGGAGCAGGATTCAAGCAGGAGCTGATAGTGAACTGCAGTTGGAGGGGAGTCGGGAAGTTGCTGAGGAAATGGTTGGGGAGCCTGGAGATAACGGCCATGAGAATGCAGGAATTGGCGTTATCCCAGGAGGAGGGTTGGAAGATGCGCGCTCTCGCAGACGCACATGCAGACTAGGGCAATTGGAGACAAGGGAATTAGAAAGAAGGGAGAGATGTTTGTCGGCGGCCCAGGCAAGTCAAAAGCATTTCATAATCTGATCCCTCTCAGAAAGAGAGGACAACTTCGCCATTATCATCATGATTATCATCATAATCGTCATTTCCTGTTAATGTATCTGCAACGTTTCATATAATAAAGGACTTTAGCTTCAACTGTTTGATTTGTTGACCTCGTTGGGAAGAAGTGCCTCAGCCTCACGACACAGCCAGTCCAAGCTAATATATTTATATATATATCCTTGGCAGTGCACTAACCGGCCATGTGAAAGCTTGGACAAGTCGCGGCTTGTGACATCATTGTCTGGCACCACTATTCTTTCTGAGCATGAGCATGGACCCTATGTGTGCTGTTATCCAATGCTCAGCTGCTGGGGCGATGCTGGGGCGACTTAGCTCACATGCTGACAGGGAGGGCTCTGTGTGCCCGCTGTGGCACGTGTGCCATAGGTAGCTTTATCTGCACAGATCAACATTTCTGCCCATTCGAAACACATTCCAACCATCAAAATCATACCAGGACACCTCATTTTTCTAACCCTAACCCTTCCCTGGTGCACACCCCTAACCCTAATATAGAGCAAAAGTTCCATTGAAAAGAGGGCGATTTTGAAAAAGCCTTGAGTAGATTTTTTTGCACAGCTCATTCTTTCTGCCCATTGGAAACATGTTCCAACCATCAAATCATACCAGGGCACCTCATTTTTCTAACCCTAACCTGACCTTGGTGCACACCCCTAACCCTAATATAGGGCTAAATTAAATTAAATTAAATTAAAAGAGGGCGATTTTGAAAAAGTCTTCCTTGGGTAGCTTTTTCTGCATGGCTCATCATTTCTGCCCATTCTAAACACTTTCCATCCCTCTAAATCATACCAGAACACCTTGTTTTTCTAAGCCTAACCCTACCCTGGTACACACCCCTAACCCTAATATAGGACTAGACCCAGTGATGGTGAACCTTTTAGAGACTGAGTTCCCAAACTGCAACCCAGAACTCACTTATTTAACGCAAAGTGACAACACTGCAATGCGAGCTGAAAATTGAGGTTTTAGTTTAGAAAAAGCAACTCACAACCAGTCCAAGCACACACACACACACACACACACACACACACACATATATATATATATAGATTGATAGATAGATAGATAGATAGATAGATCCCTGGCAGTGCACTGACCAGCCATGCGAAAGCTCGGATGAGTCGCGGCTAATGAGTCGCGGCTTGTGATGACATCGCCTGGCACCACTACTTCTTTCTGAGCATGTGCACGGCCCCTGTGTGCGCTGTTATCTGATGCTCGGCTGCTGGGGTGATGCTGGGGCAACTTGGCTCGCATGCCATAGGTTCACCACCACTGTCCTAGATCATTACTCTTTCCATTTAAAAAAATTAAAAGTTATCTGTCTGAAAATATAATCCATGTTTACTTGCTGACTTCTGTATGTGATTGTCTGAATCTTTGCTCTGGAAAGAGTGTCCAAAGTCGTTGCTACTGCATTTCCTGTTTACATATTAAATTCACTGGTGGGCTTGCATTGTCCAGCTATAATCTAGTGTGTGTATCGGTACCACTGGTGTGCACATCTCCTTCAGACAAAGCTCAGATGGAGATCAGAAGCATCCTGGTTCAGAATGCTGTAGGCTTTGTCCAGTGTGAACATTTTGAAATCAGCTTGCAATATTGCATAGGGAATGAGGTCACAGAAAAAACAAAAACAAAAAAACAGCATATTTACCCTATTAGATTTCCACTTGATCTGCTCTAGATCACATTCATCATTGTTCCCTGTGAAGGAATAGAAATAGATAGTTTTGCTTTTAGATATTAAGGGATTATATAATTCTGTGTGCTGAGCTGGTCAGTTTCAGCCTAAGGTGAAAAGTTGAGTTAGAAATCATATAACTCAGGATGCTTGCTCAAGAAGCCAAAAGTTTGTAGAAGCTCAAGTCAAAAGTCTAGTTAGACCCAAAAGCTAGAAGGAAGAGGAAATAGGTAGCAAATGCTCTGGGGGAAGAGCAAGAAAAAGCAAATTAAGCCAAAAGTGAACAAGAAACTAACATCCTGATTAGCTGGAGTTCAGGAGAAAAAGAACTAATTTGAAGAAAAAGTTCTAGGGCAGGAAAGAAAGGGAGGGGGGAAATAAAGAGGCAGATGGGAAGTAGGCAAGAAAAGTCATTGCTGCTTTAAGTGGAGATCTGGTTGAAAGCTGGGCTTATGTCAGCACACTATTGCTTGGATAAGAGACCTGTATAAACCAAGCACACTGTCTAATTAGAAGAGCTAGGAATGTTTATCCTTAACTCTGTTGATGATCTGTGAAACTTCCCAAGTCATATATGCTTCCATGAGCATTTGGGGCTCTTACACAGGCCTGCTTCACATGTTCACTTCAACAGAAATGCATATACCTGCATTTCCATGTTCAAACTTCACTTCTCCTGTGTGAAGTGTCTGGGAAACAGGCACAAGGAATCACTATTTCAGAAGTTCTGCCCTCCATTCAAATAAACAGAAACTGCAAGCCTAATAAATTCTAATTCTTAGCTCCAGTTGAATATGCAGGAAAACAGGAAGCAGCAGCAAAGAAAAGTGTGATACTTTAATATTCATATATTCACACCTGAATATATTCTGGACATATACAAATTCACCAACATAGCACTGAATATTGGAACAGATGCAAAAACAAGCATCCTGAGAATAGCACCTTTGTTTTATAAACAGAAGAATACAGCCTTCAGTGCTGCAAAGCAGAGATCAGAAATGCATGAGCAATATTGGGTGTAGGCTCAGAAAGAGGGTTGATCAGCCGGTATTTGGTTGCATTTCAGCATTCTCCATTAGTTCCCATATTTCCCAATTGTATAGGTTAGTATTCTCTGTCCTGCCTACCGATCACCAAGTTCTATCACTTTTCTTTCTTCTCTATGATGTCTCCGCCTGTTTCACTTCCGATATTCCAAATATCTTGAACATCTGGCCCTGGGATGCAGATTAAGTTATAATTAGTAATCATTTGGCTAATTTGCCTGATGTGCTTTGAGCACAGAATTCAGCCTTTTTCTCATACTACTTTTGGTGCCGGCAAACCAAGGCTGTCATCCTTTGGGCACATCATGAGAAGGCAAAGCTCCCTGGAGAAAATAATCATGCTAAGGAAAGTCAAAGGTAGAAGAAGAATAGGAGGGCAAAACACAAGACAGACTGATTCCATAAAGGAAGTTGTAGCCCAGAATTTACAAAAGCTGATCAGGGCTGTCATGGATAGGGCGTTTTGGAGGTCTTTCACTCCTGGGCTGCCATAACTCAGAAACAACTTGACACATACAACAACAACAACAGAATACTATTGGCATCACTCCCAATGCCAATATGACCAGTTACACACTGCTCAGAAAAAGCTATACATGTGAATTATGCACTTTTGAAAATGAGAAGATAATATTGCAGTTCTGAGACAATAACATGTGAATTCATTTCTTTTGAATGGTCATGAAATATTGGCAATAAATCATTTATAAGGCACTGAAAGAAAAATAAGAGACACAAACATTGGGTGAAACAGAATAGCTGAATGGACCAATGCTCTTCAGCTTATTCATAAAGATCAGTGAACTAAGTGTGTACTAAAGGAACACCAAGAGAGTGCTAAAATGTATGAACAATAGGCTTAAGAAGTTTTGACGCTGAAAATGTTTCCACTATGTTTCATTCTTCAGGAGAATAATTAGGAAACAGAATAAATGATATAGCCTAATGATCAACTATGTTATCTTTCTTAAGATATAGAATGCCAGCAAAAGATTGCATGTTGTGTTTTGACATCAAAATCCAGTGCTACAGCAGTAAAATTTCTTCATGAAAGCACCTTTCACTCCTGTAAAAGCTCTTCTGATAGTCACTCCTGTGGAGTTGTTATGTTACGAAAATGTATCGGGATGAAGGGAAAAGCATCAGCTGTGCAAGTAGAATGAGTGCATTGTATTACGGAAGGAGAAAGCTGCCTATGAGGATTTTTGGTGGTGTGAAACTGGACGGAGTTGTTGATTGTGGGATGGAACCACTTTCTGACATGTACCTTTTATCCTCATTATCAAAGTTGTGCTCGCTTAGGTACCAATGAGCAGTTGTGAGTGCATAGATCTATTTAAAGAAGCACTATTGAGGACCTCATTCACTAAATGCACAGTCTGTTGTAGTGATATAAACAATGGTGTAACTTCTTCACTGGCACACTATAGACAGTACACACTTGGCCACTGGTGCTCACACCTAATTCCTGTTCTTTATGAATATGCTGAATAGCATTGGTCCCAATACAGATTCCTCTGAGATGCTGCTGTTTATCTTCTCCTTTGGGAGAATTTACTGTTTATTCATACTCCTGCTTTCTGTTCCTTAACTAATTAATGATCTGTAAGAGGCCTTCTCTTACTTTCTTATTCTGCAGACATTAGAGAGAGACTTTGCCAAAAGCCTTTTGGAACTCTCAAAAAAAAAAAAAATGTGATCTGAATCACCCCGTCCTCATATTTACTGACACTCTCAAAGAACCCTAAAAGATGAGAACTTCTTTGCAGAAGCCATGTTGATTGTTTTCCAGCAGGGCTTGTCTTTCATTATGCTTATCAAGTCTAACTTTAATAATGCTTTCAACCAATTTACAAGAACAGACACTAAAGCTAACTGGCCTGTAATTTCCCTGATTATTTTTTAGATAATCAGCCCCAGCTTGGCTATTCTCCAGCTCCAATTCTCCACAGGTATGAATTTTTGTTCACTGTTTACTTGGGAACAGCATCACAAATTTGGGAAAAATACAGATTTCAATGTTTGACTGTGTTTCAGTTTGTGTTTGCATTCAGAAAAATTAAATTTTGTATATATCCATTGAAATGTGAGCCATATTCTCACACAATCCCCTTTTGATCAAAATCACAGGAATAATGACAAAAAGATATCATCTATTGAGTTATGTACCCAGATGAAGAAACATTGATCAGTGGCAGAACATGTGCTTTGCATGCTAATATTATTTAGTTCAGTTCTTTTTTCTCAGGACAATTTATGGTTAGTTTAAACTATGGCTTGCCTGAGCAAACCAATATAAAATGGTTTCTGATAGGTCCCCAACTTATTTGTGTCAGTGAATACATTTGGAATTTGGAGAGAATGTTGTGAGTGCTCTCACAATAAGGCTGACATGATTTCTAGGTTTTAACACAGAAACTCTTTTGAACCTAAGTAAGGATGGCACGGGAGGCTAGAACTTTAGTTTGCAGCAGGCAACATCCCAGTTCATTTTAATTTTATTACAAAATAAAACCTTAATCAAATAAAAATCAGCAGAGGCAAGTAGCCTAGTGAATGCCAAGAGAACTATGCTCATGGTCACCACTTCATGATCCAAGCAGAGAAAGACTTAGTTCAAATTAACAACAGAATGGCAGGATGCAGTTAGTTAAAAATTGGAGTGAACACATCTGATATCAAAGCATCATCTGAGAAGAGGAGATGCAGGAGCAAGTGTGGCTGTGCCAAGCCTCAAACTAACTTCTACCATATATGATGTGCCCCTGAAAGTTGTTTTCTTGGATTTCGTTAGTATCCATGTTTTAAGTTGATACTATCAGTCCCAACTGCTGCATCATGAATTTCAGACCAGGGCCATAGCATTGCAAATTGCGTCAAAGGTCAAACACTGGTTCAGATGAAGTATCATGGCATTGCCATTCCACAGGGTTATTGTTGTGGGGATAAGATGGAGGAGGAGAATGATGTAAGCTGCCTTAAGCCCTTTGTAGGAAAAAGGCAGAATATAAATCGAAAAATAAATAAATAAAATACAAATACCAACAAAGCCCCTCAAGAACAGTCTGCAAATGAAAGCCTTGCTGAAGCCAATGAAGGACTCATGGGCTCCAAATTTGAAGAAGAGTTTCTATACTTTTGTTTTTGCTATGGCCTACTTAGATTGTGAAGCCAATTTATGTACTTCAAGTATCAGAAACAGCAGGCTGAACTGACAACAGCACCCCAGTCTTTCTACAGATGAAGTCTCTCAATATGCTGTGCAATACTGAAAGGGCTTTCATCAATTTTTTGCTGTTTTCATGACATACATCCATTCAGAAAGTATAACAATAAAACACTTCCATTTTCTTTGTCTTTCCTTCTCTATTAAGGAGGCCACAGCAAAGCCATGGGAATACCTTACATGTAAAGATGTGCTTGACAAATTCTACTCCGGCCTTGTTTTGTATCTCTGACACACAATTATATCTGGAATGACCTGCATGCAGCATGCCATGCTGAGAGGGGGCTTTTGTGTCTCCTTTCACAGTTTTTGAATAGTGTTTGACACTTCGACCACAATAGCTGTCACTGGCATTAACTAATGCTCATGTAGGCATTCTCCAGGTCTTTTCTTTCTGCAATGTGGTTTACTCTGCATGCTAAAAGCCATTGTTTTGAGGTAGCTTGTTATTATTTCTTTGGCCATAACACTTTTCTCAGGCTTCCTAAGGGTTTTTAGTTTAACCTATGCTTATATATTTTCCTTTCACTTGCCTCCTTGAGCATTATTTTTGCCTATAAAAGGTCTCCAAAATGATATGTATTTGTATTGTGTTGGTTTTCTCCAGCCCTTAGGCTATTTCTCAGCCATCCATGTGTTCTTTGGATACCTGAATACAGCCATTGTTGATTTACATTTTGATTCCAATATTATTGGGAAATGCTATCCATGAGGGGCCAAACACATGTGCCCATATTTTACTGTAATGGACAATTTGGATTTTGCTCACGATCCATACTATGGGTAAATATCTGAAAAAAAGTTATCAAGGAGAATATATTAAGCCAGAATTGTAACTTATGGAGCAGCTTGGGAACTGTATTTTCTAATGTGAAAAATGTGATATCTGATACCCAGATTCCTGCATGGGCTTTATTATGCATGCAGTGGTAAGAGTGCTAAATAAAACAGAAATGGGAGTTTCTCCCTAAAGCACAGTAACAAAAGCTCCCTTTCTTGCTTTGTGGGAAAGGGAAGTTTTTTCCTTTAATCAACGGCTGATCAGAGACAAGAGCTTTTTCTTGCAGGAAGAAGAGGGCAGGACCTGGGGTATGATCTGGCAAGCCAGGTAGTTAACTTGTGCAGACCATGGGTTGTCTTTCTGGAATGTCCATAATTAGCCAGTAATTGTTTGCAAGCATGGCCGCATTCACTCATCACAACAATTCAGCAATCTACAGTGTTATATGCAATCCAGGCCAGTGTGCGGAGGGCAGAGTGGGGACTGCCCTCAATATCACATGCTTTGCCTGCCCCACTTGGCCTCCTCTTTCAGTGCCCATAACATACACACATACAGGTGTATGCATATAGGTTGCTCTTTACAGATGTACTGCTGAACTGATACATCAGAACTGATACCAGCAAGACAGAGACTGTTGGGGGTAAAGTCAGCATGTTGGTACATCCTTCTGTGCATTGAGTCTTTGCATAAAGAGGAAGGTACAAACTAACCTTACCACTCATCTAATCCATTACCCAGAGCTATTATAAGTAGAATATAAAGTAGTGGAAAGGCCTGTTATTGTTAGCCTAGCTTCACAAGATAGATGTTATAAACAAAAATTGTATAGCTATATAGTGAGATCTGTGAAGGTCAAACCACATTTGCTAAACCTTCAAAGAAATGATATAATAACTTAAAATCCTGCATCAGTTTATGACTTTGAGTACAGACTGGAATGGAAGGAAAGCTTTATATTTTTTATCAGGAAAGAAATATGCAATGGACATCATGTAGCTGAAATAAAGCACTTTTAATTCTCATTTCAATTGCTTTGTTGGTCCATGAGCAGAAAAGTAATTTTTTAAAAAATCATCTATCTAAAGAATACTGATTTTTCACAAAACATTTGGTCTGTTTTATAAAATTCCATACAAGAAATGCATATATCTTTGTACTAGGCATAAATGGCTCTGTATACTTGAAGGAAAACCACATAATTTTAAGCTAATTTTGTTTTCCTGGTAGTTCTGTTCATTTCAGATTCAAGCAAGTTATTAACTGAATGTGATATTTATTTCCCAACCATGTTAGAATCATTTGCATTCCACCACCCCAAACACATACACACCTAGGATGGCAGAACAAAAAATGTGTATAATATTTGTGTTACCCTGTGTTTTTCATACAATAGCTCAGAATGATTCCAATCTTAAAACTTATTAAATTCTTGAAAAGAAGCTTCCTTCTACTCCAGTTGTTCTGAAATAAAATGGCCTAAGTAATGAACCATCTTTTAAAGGAACGTATTTGAGACCATTGCCAATCCTAGCTATTTAATATCCCATTTTCAGTATGGGGTTGGGGTCAGGGTGCCAATACAAAAATAATATTTCAGTGTTCCTAAGCTTTTTTTCATGACATCACTTCTACTTTCCTGATGAAGCAGTAACACTAGTGTGTGGTGGTGGAGGATAAATCTTTAGAATAGGCATAGATGTAAGTTTCCTTCCTACTACTCTCTGTTAATCTGATCACAAACTTCCTTGTTTATCAGTGAGGCAGCTGAATCAGGAGGCCTGGACTTTGACAGTCAAACAGCAAACCACTTGTGGAATCAAAAGACACCTACCTGGATATCATCAATAGTATTTTGCTTAGCAACAAATGTTAAAATTTTGGAGTATCCCTATCTAGTCTATAAAGACCCCTCCCCACCTGCTTCCCCCAACATCTCTGTAGGGGAAATGATGCAGCCTACTAAACCATAGGAAATCATTTAGATTAAGTATAGTTCCAACATACATTCATTCATTCATTTAATATACCACTTAATAATATCATAGTGAAGCTCAAGGTGGCTATGTGTGGTTCCCAGGTAGTCTCCCCTCCAGTCCTAGACCTTCTTTGCTTGAACATGGTGGATGCCTCATATGCCATTAAAGATCTCACTATTTGGACCAGAGTCCAGCAGAAGACCAGTTCTTCCCGCGTGAACCCAGCTTTTCCTTTAGACCAGGGATGGGTAAATTGGGGCCCTTCATATGATATTGGACTGCAACATCCATTATTCTTTACCATGAGCTTTGCTGCCTAGGACTGATGGGAGTCATGGTACAACATGCGATGACCAGAAATTGCCCATCCCTGCCTAAGATAATCAGTTGAGCTCTTTTGTATATGCTCTTGAATGAGAGGCAAGATTTAAAGAAGTTGGATAGCATCCAGGATGTAGAACTCCCTGTATAATGTAATACCAGCAGATTTCAAAGATATGTTTAATTGATATGTACTACTAGTACTACATTATATTATAGTGGTTTTCCCTGTTGTGCTCCTTACAAGATTTGTTTTGGACTTTGCAGCTTCATTTAACAAGTGACTCGATCATTTGACATCAAGGAAATGCAGATCCACCTCCATCTACCTGCATGTGTTAATAACTGGAGTACTAATTTAGTGGAGGAAACTACCATAAAAACAAATGGGGGAAAATATCAGCCCTGCAAGTACAAAGTCATCAAATGGAAAGAGAGTGACTTGCTAGCAAGTGTCAACAATTTTTGAAAGAAGACATTGAGGTGATATCAATTTACAGCAGGGCTTGCCTCTAATTTTTCAGTGACATCCAGGTACTGAAGAGAAATTGCCAGGATGTTCTAAGAACTCTCACACTGTAGTGTATAATGATTTTTCCCCAACAGGGAAGTTTTCAGTGCAGACCACAACTTTACTGAGGGCTACATAAAGCTTAGATAAAGACAATTCAACAGCTCTTGAGTCAAAACAAATGTAGATAGGTACAAATTTGAAAAACATTAATTATTAGCATATTGTATGAATACCTAGGTGTTTGCTCAGCTTAAATATACAGAGTGAAAGTTGTTACATTATGAATATAGCACCTCCAACCAATAGATGGTGCTATTTTTTTTTTTTTAGGTTAGTTTCCTTTCTTTCAAAATGATCTGGTTTATTCATATTCTTAAAAGTTTGCTTCTGAAATGACTTTCACCAGTTTAATAAAGTTTATTTTCCTAAGCCTATATTACACTACTCCCATTTTAAAATAGGAAAGGTTTTTTTTCCTTCTGTCCTGAAGCTGCAAACATAACAGTGCTTTCAACAAATCCTAGTTTGTCAAAATCAGCTTGAATCAGCTTGAAATCAACTATTTCAAGTAAATGTGTTTAGAGCTTTAAATTGTAACAATAATAAATTAAGTGGATGTAAGTAATGCTACATAAATACACAGATCATAATGTGAAGAAGATGGAATGTTGAGATTTTGCTAAGAAAAGAGAGATTGTGTAAGAAACCTTGTTTGGTGTAAGAATGACTGAGATGTATAAATTAGATTAGAGCCCGTATTAGCACTGCCACTAACAAAAACAGAAATTTAGCACATTAAAATAAACTTGTCACACATGATCTCAGCTAGCAACAACAAAAAACCCCTTTGTGCCATTCTTGCATCCAATTAAAAGTGCAAAATTCACAACCCAGATTCTCAAAACTGCAAGCAAATTATTATCATCAGACTTTAAAATGCCACTGGCCATCACAATTAAGGATGTACTACTATGCAAGTTTAGACAGAAAAAAGTCCTACAGCTCCCAGCATTGGGGATGGTAAGACTTTTCCTGGCAATTGCACCCTCTAAGAAAACAGTAATAAGTGGGACAGAAGAGAGGGGGTACTGCGGAGCTGCTGTGGCAAATGTGGGGACACAAATGACCCATATATTTCTATGTTTTATCTTCCCCTCTCCTCTTGGAAGTCCTCCTATTTAAAACAAAAAACAAAACAAACAACAACAACAACCTTCTTTCCCTTTGAAATCAGTGAGGGAAAAAATTCCTTCCATTTTTCCAGTCCAGAAGTTTCACCAGGGAATTCCACCACCACCACAGGAAACCCACGTTGGAGCTTTTTGCTTATTGCTGTTGAAGTAAACAACATCAGCCAATTGATGCCTGCAGATATTTCTAGTCTCTCTATTTAAGAAGAACAAACCCTTAGAAAACCAATGAACTGTGAAATAAAATCAGTGAGCTATGCAATCTTTGTTCTGAATACATCGCTTCTGGAAAAATGGGTTCACAATTTCAAGCTAATTAGAAGCAAAAGAATATGTCACAGGTTGGGGTGAGAAACTTCAGTCTGCCTAAAGTCCCAAACCATCCCTCTGCAGTTTTCCAGAAACCCACACGCCTTTTCCTGGCTCACTATTTCCTTTTGGCCCAAGCCCTTTTGCCTTCAGCCCCACCCACCACTAGAGTTATGGTTTCCATGAGTCCCTCCAGAAGTGAATTCAGTTCCTGTACTGAAAGAAGGTTCCAACCCCTGCCACAAGGCACAAAATCAGAAACGAGAAATAAAGCAAATCCACACAATCTTGAAATCCTGATGCCTGCAGAACCATTCTTTGTGCCCACTAAATAGATATGAAGGGGGATACTTGGCTATTGGGAGTTTTCCAGTCAACAAGGACAGTGGTGAAACTAATCCCTACCTGTATGAAATCTGCTAGTGTTCCTGGTCAGCTGAAACCAGCTCGTTAGAGCTGACTTAAGTGCTGCCAGCTCAGGCTAGGCCAGGTGCCTGACGATATGCAAATACTCCTGGTGTCCTTGACAGTGGGAGGGAGAATGAGGCACATGGACACCTAAGAAAAATAATGATCCAGTAAGTCCCTGTGACTGCTCTTCCAGAGAACTGCTGAATGAAAAGGACTAGAATCTAGTAGAGGAAACTGTGTGAGAGGGAATCCTTTTGTTTGGAATCCAAATAATTCTTGAAACTTTGTTAGAAAGAAAATTGGAGCAGAAAGCAGGTGCAACCATGAGCAGGACATTTTAAGGACTATGATGCCTACAAAGTTTGCATGAACTAGAGGTGTGAATTCATGTTGTAAATGATGGGAAACAAAAGGAATCCCATCCTACCGCCCAATTATATTATTAATTATTCATTGAAAAAAACAAATAGCGATTCAATTCAATGACTTTTGGTCCGAAGTTTAGAAGTCCTTTCATTCCCTTAGAACTATTTGGTATCCCAAGGCTCCTTGGAGCAGGCCTCCTTATTTCTCAGTCTAGTTCTAGAGTGGATGGGGAAGAGGAAGACACATTTTCAGTGTATCCTCCAAGCTGGGCAAGCAGAACAGTGAGAAACAGCCAGGTATACAAGAAAGGGAGCTGACACATCCTCATAGAATCATAGAATAATAGAGTTAAAAGGGGCCAGAAGGTCATTGGTCCAATCCCCTGCTATTGCTGGACAGTAAATTACACCATCCCATTCAGATGACTTCCAGGTGCTTTTTGAATATCTCTGGTAAGGGAGAACCCAAAACTTACCTTCCCTAGGTAAACTCCCACACCATTTATCCACTGGGAGGGCAAGATTCCAGACACCAGAACTGACTGTATTCTGAAAGCACCTGCTGTACTATCATCAATTCCTCCCACCCACAACAATTGTAGCCATTGTTTTTCCCTCTCATTCCCGTAGAACAGGAACATCTAAATCTATGTCATGTGTCACTTCTCCAAAGCAAGATTAAAACTGTTCGATTCTGTTAAAGGGCAAGCAATGAAGATGAGACAAAAGTAGGCATCGAGTCTGGTCATGCCTACTTTTGTTCAGGAATTGAAAGAAGGCAGATCAATGAAAAAAGAGGGGGGGTGCAGGGACTCACACTATGCTTTGCAGCATCTGCTGAAGGAAAATGACAAGAGTAAAGACCTTGCATGGCAGGCACAGAAAACTCAGTCAAATTCATTGACAGCAAAGATGGCCCCCATACAATAGATTGTGTCATCTATGGAGAGAGACTGGCACTCTGTCTCTTGGCTCACTGAAAGCAGAAGAACCAGGAGATCTGGTTCAAAACCGGTTTTCCAAATACTTTTTGATGAGTACAGCTCAAGATGTGCTAGAACAGCTGGAGTTGTTGTAATTTCTATAGCTGCAGTGAAATGCAAACCAACAATATGGTAGATCATATGAGAGAGAAGCTAACTTTGGGGCAGCAGTGTGTTGGGTAGGGTGCCCACTTTTACATTACCAAAAAAAGAGGAAATGCATCACTGAAACAGAGAACTGAACAAGGGAGAACAATTTGCACTGTTTAACCTATATTGCAGGTGCAAATTGATCCATGTAACTGAAATCCAATTAAAACACCTCTAACCATAGTGGCAAAGGCTGACTGGATAGCCCATGTGCCTCCCCAGCAGGTTGTTGAGGTGCTAACTTCAAGGTCTAGCTCTTTCTCCTTTAGGTTCTTTGATCTTAAATCTAGGAAGGTGCCTGGAGCAACACATTTCCTATCCCTAGTCTTTACCATTAGATCTTTGTAGATCAATATCAGCAACTTATATTTTATTCTAAGGACATTAGCAAGGTACTACAGACATTGGAAGGTTGTTGTAATTTGTTCTCTCTTGCTCCAATTACCTGCTTACTATACATTAGACTTCATTGGACTTCCCTAAACAAGGCTGTATCTACTTTCAGTTTCACTGAAGAATTGAAATTCAAGTGCTATTACAAAAAGGATTTCCTTTTCTGCTACAGAAGCTTTAGGTGGTACCTAGTAAGCACTTAGATGGTAAACAAAGCTGACATAGAGAGCACTTGACACATTTGAAACATGCTGATGGAGGAGAGCTTTGTGAATACCCTGGACTGAAAGAAGGACAAAAAAGTGGATCCTAGATCAAATTAAGACAGAACTTGCCCGGGAAGCAAAATAACAAAAGTGAAGTTGTTTATGTTGGGAACATCAAGAAAAGGCAAGATCACCAAGAGAAGATGGGAATTCTAGGGAAGTCCAAAAGTGCAGGAAGAGGAATATGAAGATCACTTCCATAAGGAAGCCACTGAATTTACAAAAGCTGAGCAGGGCAGTCAAGGACAGGACATTTGTAGGGTCACCCTAAGTCAGTCAGCTGGAAAGCATGTAACAACAATGTTCAAGGCTAAACACTGCACTTATAGAAGTCTAGCTTTGAAGAAAGGCAGGTATTTTTAAGTGGGTCCCTCTCTTGGCAATATAGTCCCGAAGCATGATCTCAGAGTTCTGTATATGTGCACCATATCAGGAATTTCCAGTGAAAAATAGGAGGTGGGGGAATGGCAATTGCTTGGTCCAAGCTTATTACAGAATGTCATGAATACATTAATGAAAAGGGAAAGCTACATTTGTCACAATAATTGAACAAAACATTTAGCAATATATTATGCATGATGGCTTATTGCACTGACCACTTAGGGCTTTTGCCTTATTCAACTGCTGACCTCAATTAGAACAAGATCAAGTAATTTCTTAGGACCTGATCTAACACTTAATGAAGTTAATAGGAGCACAGTCCTATTAAACAGCTAATTCAATAAGTAAGAAAATGAGCAGGGCACATAGCAAGGGACAGATGTAAAAGAGCCAGATTCTAGGAGGAGTTAAACAATGAAAAATAATAATTTACATGCTGAAAATGAAAATAATAATTTCCAGATAATTTCCACTTATCTGCAAAAGTTTGCGATAAAGTTAGTAAATAAACTACTACAGTCTAAATAATTCTACTCATTTTAAAAGTTATTTATTGCAATGCTCATTATATTGTAAAATGAGTGTCAAATCTACAAAGCAATAACGTAGAATATACATAATCTTAGAAGTATTAATCTTCATTTTTTAAAAGATCCATCATTAGCTATTTGACTGAGAAGGGTTATTTTAATCATTGCTATCTTGCTTCAATTGGCTATCTGCCTATTTCAAATGTGCTTTGCTTTTTCATTCTAAGGTTTTGAATGATATTGCAGTAAACAGTGGCATTTTCTTTCCGTTCTTAAGATAATAAATGACATTGTTCCGCTAAGCAAGGTTGAAGATACACACATTTTTCTTGTGTGTGGGGGGGCAACATTAGAGACAAGGCCACCCCACGCTCTCATTTTTAAATGCCTGTCATTTACTCAGTGACAAAAGCCTGATCTTTTTCATTTTAATATCAACCTTCATTATAGAATGTTCCAGTTTCTCCCCTCAAACAAATGCATACTTTTTAGCATTTTTTCAGACTCTCAGGTTCTAACATCATGCTTACTATCCATCATACAGGATTAATCACCGGCCATGTCCCCTGGTGTGTGCAATACACTACCATAGTACAAACCTGGAAATGTTTCACAAAGAGACTTTTGAGGCAACAGGATACACTGGTTATCTGCTGAAGGGTCATGATGCAATGAGAAATTCTATGCCAAAGGTCCCATACCCCATCCCTGGTTTCCCCAGTTTGGGCTGGGATTGACTTCTGCCTGAAAATATTGAAACTCAGTTCTAGTCAGGGTTTGACAATGGCTGGGCTCAAATGGCTGTGGGGTAAAGTTGCTTCTTTTTCCCACCCTTGTGATGCCAGGCATGCACCACATGATGTTCTGAGTGACCCTCATGGCACAGTTTGTTATGCCATCTGAACCAGCCATGCACCTGGTTGTATTTGGTCAACACACTAGCCACGTGCTAGGACTGTAATTAAAACATCATTCAGCATATGCAGTGGCGGGCAAAAGAGGCCGCCATGTTCATCCAAACCTGGCCAGTGCAGGTTTCTAGGTAGCTGAAAATGCGTACTGGATGGCAGGTGTACAAGCCATGAGAAGCCCAAATGGGAAGCATCAATTTTGTTGTTGTTTTCCTGGGCTACTGATTGTGACAAAGTCCACTAGGTTTGGGCAACATAGCTATGTAGTCATATTACATAGTCATACAGTAGTACATTCCCCACCCCAATGCAACATTCTGTGTGTGTCTTTGCGTACTCGGCTCCTTGTGCTTGCAGTTCAGAGCCAGAAAAGAAGTTGCTGTGTGCATATGTCTCTGCTGCTGTACTCATTCCATACTGCTAGAGGAACATCCTAAAAAATTCTACAGCAGCAAGCACACTCTTCCTGGATTTTACAGTCTTATTAATTTCTCCTCTAACTACAATGTTTGCCGAGCATTGTGAGCATTTCATACCTGTTACATGTGTGGCAGTGGTTTCTCAGAAAGTGCCAGCAGAACTATTTCCCTTCACTCTGTTTCTTCTACCCACTGTCAGTAGGTAAGTATGGCAGGAGAGCATTTGAGCTATATGCAGAATATGTTTACACAGGCACACATACACACAATTTATTGTTATGTTTATATCCCACTTTTTTCTCTAGCCAGTGGTTTATATTATCCTATCCATTTTATCCTTACAACGTTCCCATGAGGTAGGTCAGTCTGGGAATTGGTGGCTGGCCCAAAGTCATTCCGTGAGCTTTATGAATGAATAAAGATAAGTAGCTGAATCTTCTAGTCCCGATCTGACTCTATACATACTGGCTCAGTATGCTAATTGGATCATTCTATATGTAATAATCAACTTATTATTGTATATGTAATATATGTATATGTATTCTTGTTCTGCTGGCCAGTTTCAGGCAATGCAGCCCTTTGTGAGGACAGTGGTGAACTCAATGAGCAGTGTTAAAATGATTGACTAAAGTCAATATAGTTTAAACTGTGAAATTAGTCATATATTGTTAAATTGTGCATGCCCAAATACATTGTTACCAGCACTCTCCTGAAAAGTTGTGCACCATATGATATGGTAAGTTCCTATGAGACAAAACTTGGTAATGTTACGTTCTCAGATAGCACCCTACTTCATGCACACACGTGCGCAGCCCCTCTTAAATTTGGATTCCTCTGCAGCACTGCAACTCACCCACATTATTCTGTTACTGAGTATCATACAGTCTACATAATAAACCTTTCCGTGCTCTTGCTCTCCTCTTTGTCCTCTGTCTTTTCCCTTCTCATTTGTTTAGACAAACACGCTGCCGTCAACAGCAGGGTGAAAGAAGGTTATCTTCCTGCTTGGCAGAGCCATTTTGTGCTCTCCAAATAAAATGCTGTCCTGAGTGTCACTCAGAAATATTATCAGCATAATCCTCCCTCCCTTTTTTTTCAAATGAATGGACTCCTTGGCAGTCGAATATGTTGAGACAAGAAATGGGAGGTCATCCTCAAGGCTGTGATGGTGCAGAGGCTGATTGAGGAAGTCTGTGGAAACAGAGGAGTTTGTTTGGAGTGTTAACATTATTGCAAGTACATGTAATGCAGCACAGAATGTCCAAAACCTTAAACACGTATCCACATTTTCACGATTTTGACTTAAGGGATAAGGCAAAATCATCCCACTTAATTCATTTGAAGGACAGGAAGGGCTTTAATGCTTATAAAAGGCTTTGCTGAAGTGATACCTTGATTATTATTTAGGATTGCATATGCTACCTCTTAGGGCTGCCAAGGAACCCTAACCAAAGTAATATGCAAGTTAAAACAGAGAAAAATCCAATTACAAAACTTTTAAAAAAACATAATTTAAAAGCCCAATATAAACCCAGACTGAAACAAATAAGGACTTAAAAAGGTTCATTGAAAACAGGATATTGAATCCCTTTCAGCCCAAGGACCAAATCTGATCTGAGAAAAATTCTTAGGCAACACACTGATAGGTGTGATAGGTAGAGCTGAGGAATAAAGAGTACAGAGCCCAAAGTGCCAAGACATTGGCAAAGTTCACACAAATGATAAACCGTGATGGCTTATAAGGCCAGGGTGGCTTGTTGTGTTGCCTCATTGTCCGCTCTGGCTGTGTTCAGACAGCAGGACAACCACCCTGTCTTATAAACCACTTTGGCTTATTCTGTTGTATGAATCTCTACTTTAAAATTCTTATACCCCAGAACTAAGCCTCAGGAGGGGCATTTCTGCCTTTTAGTAGTGTGGGGAAGCGCAAAAAGCTAGGGAAATAAGCACACATCATTTCCTTGCTTATCCCTATCTATCCTGTTTCTGTTTGTCCAGAACTGAATTTTAGACAGTAAGCTCCTCTATGCAGAGCGTTCTCATCTTCCACATTTTCTGAAGCACTACACATACTGATGCCATTATCTCCTTCTTTTTGTTCTTCTCCTAGCAGAAGCTGGACATCATCATGACTAGCTTATCTGTCTTTCTAGCCATGGCAAGTACACTCAGAGAATATAATGTGGTGGTGGTGTGTTGGCAATCATCTCAAGCACAGTGTTTCATACTGAAGCCCCATCAGCACCCATAACTTGGCCTCTGATTGGAACTGACACTGTTGATGCCCAAGGTCAGGTGGAGCTTAGAAACAAGTTAATTCCATAGGTTGCTGCCTAGTTAAGCTCCTCTACCTGAAACCTTTGACTTTCCCATGGGTCAGGTTACCCACCTGATACTCAGCATAGCTGAGGTACTTGGTGATACTACTCATGAAAATCAGCTCATAGGCCAACCCTTACAGACAAAATGCCATTATGAACACATTTAAATTAATAATCACATTGGATCAGATATTAGATACATATATTAAATATCTGTTCACTTGAATCTGCTGTGCTTTCTTTACAAAACAGTCTTTTTGGTGCTAGTTATCTCTTTGTTGTCAAGACTTGTAATATTTAGGATAAGAAAGTGTGGATGTACTAGAAACACTGCCAGCTAAGATACTTTTAAGTTTCTGTGAATTCAGTTTGGTTCATTATGGATTCTGTTTCCTTTTTATGGGTATGATAATGATATTCATTGGAAAGTGCCTGGTGGTGGCAGCAATCTTTGTGATGCAGAAAATCTACATCCAACGTAACACACTGTTCTTTCCTATATGTAGCAAAGAAATGGAGTGGCAGGGAGGAAGCAGGAAAGACAAGGTATTTTCAGGTGACCTTACGGAAATGTTAGGAGATAGCTTTTATTCTTAAGATACACTAAATTCCTCTAATGTTTTTAAATGTATGAATTATCACACACATTTTAAAAATACATATGACATAAATGGCATTCTTGTGTGGTTTCTCCATCATGCTTCCCTCATCCTAAAGACCAGGGTGTATGGTTCCTACCCCTTATTAGATCAGTTATATCTGATTAGAAGAAATAGGCAGGAAATGTACATGGCTTTTAGAATAAGTTAGAGAGTCCCAAAAGCAAAAGTTGTGCTCTGGAATACTGTAGTACAAATCATATTCTTGTTCCTACATATATATTTTTTGTGTATTAGAAGTAAATTGTGTCATCGCTCAAGTAAATAAAACTGATTTTCTGTTGCAAACCTAATCTACATTCCTCTGTGAAAGGAAGGTTCTTTACTTTTAACTTGCTGGTAAATTGCTGTTGAAATTGCAATCTCCGGTGTATCATTCAGCTGGCTTATCTCTCCCACACATCCCAACTCTCTGAAATAAGGTCTATATTTGTGGCGATTGTGCCCAGTGTTTCATTTCTTTGATAGTCTGATTATACTGTCTGGATGAATAAATCTTTTTCAAATCTTTTAAACATCAAGGCCAGTCCCATGGTTTAGGAAGTGCATGATAATAATAATAAGTGGAAGAAACAGGATTTTCTCTGCCCCCTTTTTTGCCCAAGGTTCCACTGCTGAATCATCCATGCTGCCCAACCATTTATTTATTTTAAAAAATGTATTGGTCACCTTTGCTCAGGTCGGGGCAGGTTACTTGGAGCCAAAGCACTAACTGCAGCTTTTAAGAAAATAAGGCAGTTTACAAATGTTAATAACAACAACTTTAAAAACATGTCCACCAATCAAGTAAGTGCAACAATCCATATTAAGAACCCAAAGTGTGGCTAGAGTTTGTTTGTATGTGTGTTTGAATTCTTTCTCATTTGGATCCATATTGGAGCCCTGAATTTTACAGTTTATGCTGCCAGTTTGTGTTTGATCAATCATTATTTGGGAATATAAATGGTAGGTTCAAGTTTATGAGTTTTATCATACTGAATTTTAGGGTTTAAATGTTTGTGACTTCCCCATGGAGTTTTGACTGTTGAGCAGTATATATGTGAAATTACTGAATTACGTAACTAAAACACTGTAAAGCAATTATCATGGAAAAACAGCAGTGCAGAACCAAATAACTAGCAAACAGAACTGTGTCTTACAACTTCTCCAGCAAATAAATAAGGAGGAACTTTGGAAGATTATTATATTGCCTTGATACCCAATATAAATGTCCTCCTGCACTAGCTGCAACAGTTCTGGCTTCATACCAAATATGTACACTAGTCAGGGCCTAGTCAGCAAGACAGAGCTGGTCTGGAGAGAGAATAAAAGGAGGAATGAGCTCAGAAATCATGGTTCTGCTAACAGCTATAGAAGAAACCTCACCAGAGGAAGATGTTACTTCTATTCATATTTTTAGGAAAATCAGGAAAGTATGACATCTAATGCATCATGGTGAAAGATTGCTGCAGATTCATCCTTAGCAAGTTGGAGTTTTGGAGGAGATGTCTAATACATGTGCATTTGTTCACAGGCATATGAAGGTATATGCACTTCAAGTCATGGTATCCTCGTGCTGTTATCCTGTCTCCTTGCTCAGCTCACCTAATGGGGAAAGCTTCTTCAATAAGGAACAACTGTTACCCCACATGAGATAGTTGCAGGCCCTTTTGGTGTGGCTCTTCTTGCAACCTGAGATCAACATATACAATTACCACAATAAGATCCTAAGCAAATTTACTTTGGAACATTCAGTGAAATGATTTATCTCAGATGTGTATATTGTTGGAATGGAATATAAATAAACGTAAGCAGGTGTCTATAGCATTTGTGAAGACCAGCAGGTTCAACAGATGACTTAACACATGCCTACACATCTTTAAGTAGTAAGGCTTCCCTGTTTCAAATGCATTAGAATCAAGTTATTTCCTACCCTAATAAAAGGAAATGTTTTTGGTCCAATCTGAATGAACCTGGTGTGTGCAGTTTCCATGAGATTCAGACACAAGTCCTATTGGCCATCACTTTCGTTTTGATAATGGAGATAAGTCATCATCTAGCGGCCTTTTTCAGTCAGTGCAGCCTATTTGATTTTAACTTCTAGATTGGATCTCATAATCATTTATTGAAAATCAGTGTAAGCTTTGGTTCAAAATTTATGGTATTAAGTATATAATATTTAATTTTTGAACAGAATCTACTAAGTATGGAAAGAAGAACAAAACAGCAAAAGTGACCTACCCTTTTAGGGGCAAATATAATATGATATCAATCTATTTACTACCTTCCAATTACTATAATTACTGCAATCAATGATGTAATATATAAGATTTGGACATAAGTCTTTTAATCTCTACATCACAACAAGATGATCCTTAGCAAGTATCTGTCTCCCAGACTAAGCTGGTCACACAGGATTGCTGTGGGGATAAAATTGAAGAGCCTCTTGAATGCCACCTTCTGGTTCCTGGAGGAAGTATGAATTCCAGGCATGAATTTGATGATATTTACCATTTTGTTCCTTGGGTAAGGAGGACAAATATATATCTTAAACTATGCTACCTTCTGGAATTTCTTATGGAAAATGTCCTAGACAAAGCATTTTTCTCTAAGATTTATTGTTCTTTTTATTATTATTAATTTTATTTCTATACCACCCTGTACCTGAAGCTCTGTGTTTTGACTCTGAACAGATACTGGCCTACAGCTCTTCATAGTGTGTGACTTCGGAATATGAAGCATCATTGTTGAAGCCAAGTGGATATGGACATGATCAGAACCTTGATGGGTGGCCATTGGAATTGTACATCTGTGTTCTTTCAAATGGCACTGTGAAACAGAAGAAAAAAATAAATACAAATCTTACAGTCATCTTGGCTACAGTTTATCCCTTTCCCCCCATTTTGTAGTTGGAATCAGCATCCTATTTTCTGTAAATACCGTTTGGCATTGCTAAATGTCAAATTGAACTATACTTGTATAAAATTTAACACAGCAAAAGTGTGATCAAATCAGATAATCATAATACTGTCCAAAGAAATGAAAATGAGAAATTGAAATGACATTTGCAAGGAATGTATTCTTTTGATTAATATGTGATAACATGCCTGTGAAGATTCTTCAGTGTCTTAAAAAAGTGCACTAATAGTTCTTATTGGCTATCACAGTTAATCCCACATCTGCCTCTGGCTTTAAGCACTGTGCTTCCTCTAGAAGCCTATAAATGATAACCACAGCACTATTAAACTGCAGATCAAGAGGAGTTTGACACCTTCCTAATGCACTTGCTTCTTTAAAACTACTTGTAGCTCAATGGAAAAGATGGCCTCTTTTCCAATTCCACCATGGTTGTCTCTTAGAACAAGACTAGGTCTTCCTAGGGAACTCTCAACTGAACATCCTTGGACCTTGCCTTGGAAGCATAAATGAGACAAATACAGTGGAGAGAAGTGGCAGTTCCATCTTCCTCCAGTTTTTCCTTCTTCCAGCTCCAAATGCTGCAGATCAGATTCAGGGTCAGGGGTATACTTTTTTTGCCTGTCAGTACTTTCCTGATGTTTTACTTCTAGTCCCTGAAACCTCAGCAGGGAGCCATCCATTTTCCTGCAATCACTTCTAGCAACTTCTATCTCTTCCAGCAACTTCCAATGCAATCTGAAGACTTGTTTATGTGCACAGCTGCACGCACCTTCATGTAGCTGCTCTTCACCAATCCACTCACTCAAATGCAGCTTGTGCTACCCAAACCCAGGCAACAGGCTTTTAAAAGGAAGAAACAACCCTCAAATAACCAAACAACAGGCTATGAGTGCTTTGGAGGTTGTTTCCTGTCCCGAATGCCTGGATTCAGGTGACACAAAAAGCTTGGCAGATCATTATGGGAATGTTATCCAGTGTGTACAACATGAATCAGAGATTAAAACAAGCTACTGTGTAAATAAGCCAGGGTTGCTTATTTGATCATGCCAGGTAGGTCTTAGTCTGCAATGCAGGGCTGAGTCCAAGTGGAATTCTGTGTCCCATCAGGATTTTTATCCCTCTTCTTAAGTTGTCCAAATGACAGTTTTGGTGGGATGGTGAAAGTGACTGAATTGGCATAATTCCCTCAGTCAGCACTATAGTGACATACTTTGGCCACAGCAGCAAATTCCAGTTTTAGATCTTTTAGTCTTGTTGCATTAGACAGCTTATACAATTCCCCAAAAGTTGAATTAGTACTAGTAGAAATTTTATTCTAAATACACTAACATGCAAGTAACATCCACTGAACATACCACTTCCACTACATGTCTTTTGCTTGTTTCTAGCCTGCAAGAGTTAACAACAGCTAGTGGCCAAAAGATTGGACCACCAGGATTACTTTTCATGATCCATGAGAATGGAAAGGAGAATGCCCTAGCACATAAATCTGAACTGTCCTGAGACATCAGTGTTGGAAAGGTATACAAAAGTTTTAAATAAAATAAAATAAAAGTCCCAGGCCATGAGACTCCCACCTGTGGTAAAATGATCTCCCTTGCATCCTAATACAAACTGGGCAAGACCCTACCACTCACTAATTGATAGTACCAGGAGCCCTAGACACTGTGGTGTCTTGCCTAGCTCCCAAGCATCTACTCCCCCTTTCAGAAAGCAGAACTGACATCACCACCGATTTCTTCACCCATGTGGCAACTCATGAAAGAAAGAAATCATATTTGTACCTCTTTGGCCCAGCTGTAACATTAGGACATAAAAAATAGATTCCTTCAAGAGAATTCCGAATTAAAATATCAACACTGAAAGTCCAACGCTACTAAACACAGGTTGTTGGTATAAGAGTAATTAAACTTGTATGGGGTTTTCCAGCTAGGAAACAAAAGTGCCAAACCATTAACAGTTGATCATTGGTTCACTGATACTCGTTAGAGATAGGAGAAGAATCCAAACAATAGGTGCCACTTTGGGCATCAAAAGGTTGGTGCTCATATTAGCTTTAGTTTAACACTTAGTTCAGGGTAGTGTAAAAATCAAACATGTAATCAGATATGATAACAAGAGGGCCACTATGGGGTTGCAACAACAAAAGACAAATTATGAAAACCTTTTTTTCATAAGACAAGATGGAATTATTGTTGCTGCTGCCACTGTTTCATCATAATTGCATATATCCTAGAATTCTAGAATGGTTTTATACTACATGGTTATAGTCACTTATCTTGACACAAAACAATATTATTTAGGTATAAGATGATATAAATATATAAAAGTATTCATAGGAATGTAATTTAATGAAATATTAATAAATGAACTAAAAACTAAGTGAAATATGTTTATAACCTCCAAAAATTATATAAAAACTTCAAATGCCCAACATTTGGGGTATCCTTTTGAATCAGTTAACCCCAATGCATTGCCTGTAAACTTGAAAATAACTGTTTTTGCTCTGCTTCAAAGCCTTGACCTCGAGATGATATGACTGCATCACATGTTTGAATCTATGCATGCATCAGCCTTGAATTTAGAATTGTTATACTAAAAATTTAGTGAACAACAACTATCACGAATGTGCTCCCCAGAGAGGTCCGCCTGGCACCGTCGTTATTTGTTTTTCGGCGCCAGGCGAAGACCTTTTTATTTAAACGTCATTTTAATTGTTAACAATATTTACTTATTTATCTGGCCAGGGCAACTTCTTCTTTTCTTTTCTTTTCTTTTCTTTTCTTTTCTTTTCTTTTCTTTTCTTTAACTTTTCTAACTTCTTTTATATCGTTTATATTTTTTATTTATTTTATATTATTAATTTTAATTTTATATTGTTATTTTTGTATTGTATTGTATTGTATTTATTTATTAAAACATTTTTATGCCGCCCCATTCGCCGAAGCCTCAGGGCGGCTTACAACAATGAATTAAAATACCATTTTAAAATATATACATTAAAATACAAATATATAATATAAAACATACAATATAAAACAAGCTGCCCTGGCCAAATAAAATTCAATAATATTAACATTTAAAATACTGCTTAAATAAAAAGGTCTTTGCCTGGCGCCGAAAAACAAATAACGACGGCGCCAGGCAGACCTCTCTGGGGAGCGCATTCCATAACTTAGGCGCCACCGCTGAGAAAGCCCTCCTCCGAGTAACCACCTTCCTAACGTCTTCCACGGAGGGCTCCTGGAGAAGGGCCTCTCCCGCCGATCTCAGGGGGCGGCTGGGCATATATGGATGTAAGCGCTCCTTCAGGTAACCAGGACCCAAGCCGTTTAGAGCTTTATAGGTCATCACCAACACCTTGAATTGGGCCCGGACTTCAATGGGAAGCCAGTGAAGCTGACGGAGAACTGGAGTCATGTGAGCATAACGTCCAGTCCCCGTCAGCAGCCTGGCAGCTTTTATTGTGTTGTAAGCCGCCCCGAGGCTTCGGCAAGGGGTGGCATAGAAATGTTCTAATAATAATAATAATAATAATAATAATAATAATAATAATAATACAAAATAATGTCTAAGGGCATAGGGTATAAACCCATGGCCTCCCCATATAGTATTTATTTGTTTGTTTGGAACCTGTCCTTTTTCCAGCAAGGAACCTATCTCTCCTCTTTCTTGCCATCGTTCCTCATTCCAGATACACCCACTCATACTTCAACTAAGCTCTGTTAATTTAATTATAACTCTATTCCTGCTTTTCCCCTTCACTTGACTGCCTTTCCCTTTCTTTCTAGACTTAGCCTTTCTCTCTCCCCTGTTCTCCCTTCTTTTCTTTTTGGGATAGATTTCTGTAACTCTTTCTGAAGCTAAGGTGGTGTTGGCTCTTACTGTGTTCTAATACACTCCTTTTCCCATTTACGGCCAAAGACTCAGCTCAGATTTCTTTTCCTGGGAACTGCACAGGAACACATTACGATCTACACTCAAGTTTCCTATGCCGTGTCCTTGCTAATTTGGCAAATGTGATGAATGCTGAGCCAGCTCTGCGAGAAAGGAGAAATCTGACCTCTGCAGCAATGGAGACACCAGCTTAAAAAGCGGTCCCACTGCAACCAGAGTTATTTCCCAATCATCTGTGAATCCTGAGGGATTTATTCAAACATAGTTAGTGACACATTTCCTGAGAAAGCATAGTTAGCTCAAGAGAACCTACCTTGGAGGAAACTTGTTGCTCTGCATGGCTGAAACCTACACCTTCTCGATCAGTAGACTAATTTCAAAGATAACATCCATAGGATCGGGCAGGAAAACTTGTGCAATACCTTTGGTAAAGATCTGTGGTTTGTTCCAAGCCATGCAGTTCTCCTTCCTTCCCACTTTCTGCTATTTGGACTTAAAGAAGTCTATCTCCCAACAAGCAGCATTGTTCCCAACTCAGTGGATTGGTTACTCTTGCATCTCAGAGTGTCCCAATGCTACAGCCATATTCAATGGATGCAGACAGATGGTTTAGTCCCTAAATACAAATCTACAAGCAGTGAATCTCCGACTGATATCTTAGTGCATACATAAACTTTCATTTGCATTTTCTTCAAAATAATTGTTTTGTTTTCTTGCACATTGCCAATGTAAAAATGGTTTTCTCAGCATGAACATATCCATTCTAATGATCACACAGAGAATGAAAAGCTAGCACCAAGCTCTATGCACAAACAATTATGGTTGTATTTCTTATTGTTCCAGGTAGGGATTAGAAGCAATTACATGCTAAGGATTCTCAGGGAAGATAGATGTATACCCTGTCATTTTTGACAGGTCATCAGTTGGTTACTCTTGGAATAGTTAATTGCTTGGTTTTATTTTGGTTTCTCCTTCAAGGGTGCATGATGAAAGGAAGGAAAAGTTTTATGTATAGTTATATGCAATGGGTGCAATGGATTATTTTAGTGGTTAATTTAAAAACTAAAACACTATGGGTTGTATAAAATGTTGCTTTTTCACTTTCAACAGGGCTACCTGCCCTCATGTCCTTCAGATGTCCTTGGACTACAACCCCCATCAGCATCAGTCAGCATGGCATCTTGGCAATGATGCCGGGAAGCATAGTCAAAACTTCTGTAGGGTACATATCTGGGAAAGCCTGCACTAGCAGAAACAATTTTTCCAGGGCACTCAGTTTTTGCCTGTCCTCCCCGTTACAGCCCTCATTTCCTCTCCACCTCCATGCAAAGTGCTCCTGAGGATTGAGAGACCTTTTGAATGGTACAACCAAGCTTGGTGGGCTACGGTACATAGAAGAGATCAACAAAATTTGGGTGCCTCCCCTTGTGTGAGCAAAACCACTTTTAGCAACCACAAAGCCACCAATGGGTAAGTCATCCTATGTATGGAGTCCTGATACAGTCTTGATTTCTCCCTTTCACACATTAATTTCTTCTGAATGAACACCTGAACTGTCCTCTTAAATAGGCACAAGGACATATAAAGTACTGAGGGTGAAACACATCCATTAGAATCACACCAATAGGTTCTGGAGAAAAGGTGGAGGGAGGAGAATGACTTTAGGTAGAGGGAGGAGAATGATTGTCATTAGGATTTTGATAGGGAAAGGATTGAACTTTCCATCTATATGCACAATGATTAGGATGAATATTAAAACACACATACACACACCTGCTTTTAATTTGAGGAGAAAAAATTAACATGATTCCAAAAGACAGATTTAGGCTGCCACATAAGTCTTATTCAACAGCATGGGACTTACAGTACTTCTGAGTAGATATGGATATGGTTGCACTGTTCATTTGTTCCTGAGGATGGGATAGTCATGGTTATCGACAGACCTTAGGACTGTGGATAGATAGGCAATAAATTGTGTCACCTATATTCAATATGTTGGTGCTTTTCTTTGCTTCTGCTTCTGTCCCAGACTTTGTAAAGTATTTAACAAATTTTGAATTTTGTTCTTGTACTCTTTACCAGAGTAATCCCTTATTAGCAAGTGCAGTTTTTTGTGCTGGGACTCAGGAGGAAAGATTGCATTCTGGGTAGCTTGGGATACTGACAAACAGTGTATCAATGTGTCTAATATCATGTGTCCCTCTTTGCTCAGATGCTTTACCATCATTTCCCATGAAATAGTTGTAACTTTTGCTGGTTCTCCTACCTTTAATTTAACACAAGTCTACTACTGTTCAATTGCAATTTATAGAGCTGCAGATTTTGTCCAGCAGTTTCTCCAGTATTAAATCAATGTGAACATATTTTCCCTTTGTAGCAGTTGCGAATTGTGCTGTTAATAGGACCCATATATCAGCAACTCTGTATAATGTCCTGCTAACAAAAATGTATTATTTATTTATCAGCAATTATCCTGAAGTAATTGCCCGAAGTAAACAAATTTTAAATCAGCTACTGCACTGCATGATAAAATAAAATATTCATTGATGTGAACAGTAAAGAACTTTTGTAAGAATCGAAATGATTTTTAAGTGCTCATGCAACTTGCCCATGCAGCAGGAGGGAAGGGGAAGAGCACCAAAGGAATTTTTGGTAGCCAGAAGGCAAGAAGCCTAGAGTCTTGCCAGAATATTCAGCCCCAGTTTCTAGCTTTCCATTTTATTGTTGGGCAGTGCATGTGAAGAGTTCGGCAAAAACCTGGCTGGGTAAATCAATTCTATACTTTTTTTTAGGCGAGGGCTATACAATTTGAGGTGGCACAGGCCTGTAACCAGGGGAGGGCTAAGTGGGCTGCCCCCTAAATATTATCTGACTCCTACCATCTTTTTTTACAAACCTTTTAAAAAAGTTTACACTTTAGTCTTTTAAAGGCCTGAAAAACCAAATGAATTGTTCCCTCTACTTTTTAGTTCCCCTTCTCCCCCTCAAAACAATTAGACTTACTCAAGACCTAGGAAGCAGAGATTTCCTTATTTTTTCTCCCTTTTAAATAGAGTTTTAAAAAGCACCTGACTTTTAATTAGCAGCCAGCCCAATGCTTCTGTCCTACAAAATGGCTAAATGAGAAGAATGCCAAGCCATGATGTAGCATCACTCTTCAGCACTGCTGTTTTTGGAAAAGAAAAAGATGAAAGACTGATGAAAGAAGGCTTCTTTCTTCATAATACATAGATTTTGTTATTTTCCAAGGAAAGTTTTGGAGAAATAGTAACATAAGAAGCTTGGGAGTTGCCCATAGTTAAGTCCCTTGCAGCTTGGTTTCCATACATACTGCAGTATTTTCATTTTCTTGTGGAGTTGATACCTAAAATAAACCTGCACACCAGTATGCTATAACAGGTGAAGAAAAAGTTCTCAGCTCTTGCACTTGGCCAGCCAAGTGGGGTATGAAATAAAAGGAGACTGGACACTTGTAGGTGAATGGGGGCACGGTAGGGACAGAAAAGAGCATGAATTGATTTGCATTGGTTCATAACTAAATAGCAAAGCTATTTCCTTATTTTTAAAACAGATTATCTGATTAGCATGAATTGAATTGCATTGATTCATAACTCAATAACAAAACTATTTCCTTATTTTTAAAACAGATTATATGTTTAGCCTCTCCAAACTGAGTTAGGGAATATTCCCCATCAGTATGCCTAATCATACCATGTAATCAAATATACATCCTCATATATATGTATGTATTTTACATATGGCAATTTGTTTTATAAGGGACTGCTAATTGCATACCTGGAACATTAATCACTGCTGAACTAATTCTAGACTCTAAAAATGTAAAAGAACTCTGACAACTAATATATAATATATGCATCTCAGGAGACTACAACACCATTAACTGATAATGATCATGTAGATCAGGTTGAAAATATTTTGAGAAACTACAGGATGACAATTTTTTATAAAAAAATGCTTCAACATGTATTTCTCCCATTTGATAAATATCTGGTAAAAATAAGCTATTAAGAGAAGATTTGAGGCATCTTTAAAGAACATAGCCATCTCAGCATGAAGAACGTTGCCTTTTTTAGAACTTCCATACTTAGATCTTTAGCTTGCATGGACAGCAAAACTAGATATTTAGCCTTAAATCTGAAAAGTGCAAACATTTAACCTAAAGTGGAACATTTGGTAATGGCAATGCTGAATGCTGTGTTATTACCCTTCTCTACTTGGTCACTGCTGTTTCAGGAAGACTGTTTCAGAAAGGAAGAATCTGTAAAACCCCTCTCTCTCTCTTTCTCCCTGTTGTGTTCCCACCACTATTCCCTGTGCAGTAAGGTCCTTTAAATGTTTTCTGCATCTTGGGGAAATTCATCACAGGAAAATCACTATTTTTCAGCTCTAGGGAACAAAATAGCATAGCCTGATCTGAGAGACAGAGAGAGTAATATTCAGGAACTCAGGAGGAACTAAAAGGCAAGATAGGAAAGCAAATCAGCATTCAGAATTAGGATGCCAGGGAATGATCCAGCATTTAAAGGTCAAGCAAGTTAGGCTGCAGTTTTCACAATTTGTTCAAAAGACATATTAGAGGGTAAGAGGATGCAACATTTCTCAGAAACAAAACAAGGATGCTCTTGTATTTTTGGACTACCTGTTCTTGTGCCAAGTAGCCTGGTCATCATCCTTTGCCACGTCTGAATGTTCTTGCCTCTCCTGAAGTTTTGCTGACTAGATGAAGCTTGGTTGTGGAAAACTAAAGCATCCAAAATATTATTCCAAAGGGCAAAACAGTGAACATGCACCAGAGGCACCTACCAGAAAATAGGGTCTTCTCTCTGTTAATAAAGCAGCTGAGGTGAAGGTTTTAGTTTAGTTTTACCAGATCAGCAGATGGTGGACAGATCATGGCCAGGATGGATTTTCCTCTCGTGACCTCAGCACACCCATGTTGGAATGTGCTCATTGAAGCACTCTTCTTGGCCTAATATTGCAGGGAAAAACAACTGCTTGGACTGATATTCAGATATTAAGATTCAAGACCAGTTTGATAGAGGTTTGACAAACTCTGTCTTAAGCCAGAGGTTTAAGGAGGAAATGCTGAGAACACAGGAAACTTTCTTATATCAACAAGTCAGACTACTCATCCATCTAGCTCAGAAGTGTCTAAATTGAATATCAGAAGTTGTCCTGGTTTTAAGAGAGGGGTGTTTTCCAATCTGGAGAAACCAAGAGAGTCATGTTGTGAGCATGTCTCTTCCATTTTCCCATCCCAGCAGATCAAGGTGGAAACCTTCTAACTAGGAATGCATGAGGTATCTATTTAGGAGTAAGAATCTGTTAGATTCCTTGGGCTCAACTCCCTGGACTCCAGTCCACTTTGCAGTGGCCCTGATGCAAAGAAACTGGTGAGTGCACACAGTATTCATGGGACACTGTCCAGGAAACAGGTCATGCACTGCACAAGAAGCATCCCTCTCCCATGTCAGCCACCATTTGGGCAGCTGTATCTGATACCAAAGAAGACCAATTGCAAGGGACCCACCAGGCTGATGGTGTATCACCATTTGAAACTAAGGGGGGATGCACAACTTTGCACAAGCACATGCACACAAGTATCTCACACAAATTTAAGATAATGTGTGAGAGAGCCAAAATGAAAATTTAAACCAAAGATTAATTTCTATAAAAGTATTGTCTGCTCAGAATTGCTTTCAGCAAATATCACAAAACCCAAGACTGATGATGATTTCAAAATTCCCACTTCACTCCTTAATTGTTCTAGCTCTCCCTGAGGTATTCCAAATGTGTTAACAAGCCCAGTGATTACTCAGGCAGCTTTTATAGGCAATTTTTGCTGCCAGGGCTGCCTCCACTTGTGTCCCTTCACTTGGGCAATCCCACCCTCCAACCATAATCCAGAGTTCTACAAATTAACCTAGTTACACTACCACCAATTCTCTTAAAATACATTTTTAAAGCTCCTACAAGCTTGATATAAATGGCTTAGGCATGCAACGGGTACCACCCCTAGAGATCAAATCAACTATTAATCAAGTTTGTTTAATAATGGGATATTTTGAACATAAGGGGATGCTGCTGTTTACTTCAGGAGCTTCAGAAGCACTCTTGTTTGTACTTTATAAGGTCTCAAGAGAGACTCTTGCTAATATACAAACTCCTTCCTGTTGTACTACTGGCTGCTTGGAGATTTTATCTGGTTTGAATGCCTGCTTGGACAGCACATCATGAGAAGGCAAGACTCATGGGAGAAGACAATCATTCTAGGGGCTGCAGCAGGGGAAAGGATGACCCAGTTTGAAATGGACTGAATCCACAAAGGAAGCCACAGCCTCAAACTTAAAAGAGCTGAGCAGACCTGTCATAGAGAGGACATTTTGGGGGACTTTCAGTCATGCTGTTGCCATAATTCAGAGACAACAAGGGGGGACTTTCTGGTGAGATCATAGAGAAGCCCCCTGTAATGTAACTCCATACTCATGATCTTCACCAGCCACATGTGGTTAATCCACAGGGAAATAAAATTTAGGCCTTTTGTTAGCCTTTCCCTGATTCTTCTATGACCTGACCTATACCAGACCCAGACTTTCCCCCTCACAGAGTGCCCAGTGACTACGTGTCAGCTTTTCAACATGAGGCTATTAAATGGCCTTTAATCTACTGCATCTACTTTTGGCTTCATCACAGAACTGAGATCCAAGCACTACATGTGGTACATTTCCAGTCTGACAATTAACTATCAGACCTTTTCTGCTCTGAAAAATCCCACAGAATAAGGGATTTGAAACTGGGGGGACATAACGTCATCTAAAGAAGTTGTAAAAATGAGTAAGGAATGATGAATGAAAAGCCTTCTGTCAAATCCTTAACAGACATTTTCTACTTCTACCCTTCTAGAATCCCCAGCAAATCAGTATCTGATGTTGCTCAGACCAATCAAACTTGATTTTGTCAATCCAGCTCCCATCTAGAAATATGAAAACGTTTCATTGACTCTTAGCTACTATAAACTGGTCTTCAATAAAGTAACGAGACTGAACCTCCCTGGATGCATTCACACATAATACTAAACAATGTTGCACTGTAACTACCTGCCTTGTGTCCTGGGTTCACACATTCACCTAGTTTCTATATATGCATGGTTTCCAGTCTTCTCCATCTTCCCTCCAAGTGTCAGCACATATTCCATCAGACCCCACAGCTGAAAATCAATCCTAGCATGCACCACTCCCACCTACCTTCCCTGCCTCTCCCTCATCGGCCCACATGTTCCCCTGGGCAAAGTTTGGTTGCTTTAAATTATTTTTTGGCTGCTCTGTGAAGCAAGCACCCAGCTTGCTAGGGTGATGCTGTTGCTCCAGAGTAGCACTGAAGGAGTGCCATACCCCACCCCCATGCACACACATATCCCTGCCCATGAGTCCACCCCACCAGGTGTGGCAAGGAGCTGCTAAGCACATGGAGGTACTGACAGCTGCACCAGGGATGGAGGAAGCACCCTCTCCAAAGCTTGCCTGCCTGGGCATCTGCCCAGGAAGGTTTGCTGCCAGGCTGTCAGGATGGAGGCAGGATGGAGGCAGGACAGATTGTGGAGATTCATGAGGATTATCAGGGTGGAGACAGAAGTGGTGCAGAGGACAGGGGACAGAGTGGAGCATATGGGCTCCATGGAACACATGTCGCATTGGAGAAGTCCCTTGCTCAACCCATGTGCTCCTTGAGACCAGGCAGCCTATTCCTGAAGGCAACACTGGCTGCCATGGAAGTGCAAGCACAGTGCCAATCCACCATGCTGCTCTGGCACAGGGTAGCAAGCAGGCAGGAGTGGCAAGCATGGCTGTCTCTATGGACACTGCTGCTGGAGGCAGTGCAATCTTTGCTGCTGGCAAGGTCCTCTCAGTGTGGCTGGCCATTGGAAAGCCACTTGCCAGCATGGAAGAAGGGAAAGCAAAGCACCCAATCAAAGCATGAGTGCAGTTGCTGGACAGAAAGGACAGTGAAAAATGGAGGCCAAAGATCTGCCACGGCCACTCTTGCTGCCAATCTCAGTGGTGGAAATGTAGGAAGTCAGCAAAAGCATTGTAACTGGGTTCACGCATACCATCAAGCAATGGTGAAGCATGGGAACCTTAAACCAAACTGTTGTTTCTTCTTGTGGTTTCATGGAAACCAAACCTGCCATGCTTTACCATGGATACTGAATTCACACATGCATGGTTTCCAGCTTGACTTGACCTTATATGTGAATACACCCATTATAACTTGACAGAGGCCACACAGAACACTTACATAAATAACATGTCTTCACAACGCTAAACTTCAATAACATCATACCTGTAGTTATTTGGATTTTCCTATACAAGATAATACAGAGACCAAAAATGATTACTGAAACAAAACCCAGCTTTGCAAGGGAACACTGTTACTGTCTAGTTTCCTATTCTAAGAGCAGTATAATTCATAAGGGAATGGAGTACCTGGGATTTAGGTATTTCTTTGGTGATTATTAGCAGTACTGAAGTGAATATATAAACTGTATTTTACATACCAGTAGGGAATGCTTTGCTATATAATTGGCTGCTGAAATACTCCTAGATCTTAGCTTAACTTCACTAACAAATATTGTCATGATTTATTCAAACTGCTTAGTTGCAGATTCATCAGCAGCCCCAATTATTTTCTAAATCTCACAGGGTAAGAGTTATTATTTTATTTTATTATTTTATTTTATTTTATTTTTTATCATTAAAATGTAGGCTTTGCCCCTAGGAGGGAACATTGTAGAACCTGCAGAAAAATAATCTATAATGATGACTGATAGCCAAACAAAATATTCATGAAGGGCAGTATGCATACAAGTAAACAGATATGAATGTGACACAAATGTGTTGAATATGGAAGCCTTCAAATCAAAACAATACAATTTTCATCTGGGTTTTGCTTGTCTTTGGGATGCCTTGATATTTCTTGCACATTCACAGCAACTGTTAAAGAGCAAATCGGAATGAATTGTTTGCCAAGGTAGGCTATCCTGACCTTTTTATTTAGTTTCCAAAATTGGGTAGAAATAATCTCAGTTGCATTTGTTTACTGCATGGAATATAGGACAGTGGCTGATGTGACCCCTGAATACATATTTTTATCTTAGAAAACAGTATCAAAACTAAATATCAAAACAGACATGTTTACTTTCTTTTGACAAGAAGACTGCATTTAAACTTCTCACATCAAAATAATGGGCTGTGCAGTATTTCAAAAATAGGAAGAAAAATCTTAGGAGGTTTTGAGTGATTCCTTAAAGCAGAAGTTCAGCAAAAAATATTTAAATATAACCACCTTTAAGATATACTTTCTGATAAGGAAATGGCTTTTTTTTTCATTTTTCCAAAGGAAAAGAAATTGTTGCAATGCCTGTGAGGGAGAAGATTATGGCTTTAATCTTATACATATTTACCTGAGAGTAAATTCCATTGAAGTAGTAGGACTTGCTTCTGGGTAGGTATGTCAAGACTGCACTATAAATGTTATTTGTATCAGTTGGTTTTACCTTTTCTGAAGACACATGCTTAATCATTAGTCTTTATTTATTGCCTAGCCATAATAACTTTTATATGAAGGGAACCAAGTATCACTGAACTTATAATAGGTGGCACTGGTAGACCTCATTCCCTCTTTCTAAGAATCCCCAGGGAATTCAGTCTTTACAAATGTCAGTATGAACTGGGATGATCCACCTCTTCTGAACTGATCTGTGGGTTAGAATTTACTCATCCATTGATCTTTTGCAGTTCTTGACTCAAAGGTGTATCAGCATACATTTAGGGATAGGCATTTTGACAAAAATGTTCTGAAATACATGTCCAAGTGCTAATTTTTCATGGAGAGTTTTGCAATGTTTCAGATTTCTTGGGAACAGGAAATAACTGACTTATGAACACATGCTATCTTGTAATGGACTGGAAATGGAGTGTTTAACTCATATTTCTCTTTTCTCTCTATCCACTATCTCTCACTTTGAATGCTGCATTTGGATACAGATATATGCAGCTATCATGATGTCTGATTGTGCCAGATGGCAAATTATATTCCTTTGAATATAGTTGGAAGTGGCAATATAGAGAGGCTGGGGTATTGTTTCCAAGGATTTTAAGGAGAAATTACTTGAATTTCACTTTTTTTCTGCATCTGCATTCAAGTATGAACCTTCCCCTCTGAAAGCTCATGAAAAAGACCACACTAACTGGCTGAAAGGGCTGTTCATAAGAAAGTAAGAACTGTGCTGGACCAGACTTATCTAGTCTAGCATTTTGGTCCCACTGGGATGAACCAGCTGACACCCTCCCCATTGATGTTCCCAAGCGACTGATATAAAGGGATGCCTTGCTCCTCATACTGGCAAAGAAGCATTCACCGAGAAACAAAGCTAATCCCCCTTTAAAGCCACCCAGGTTGGTGACCAACACTGCACTTTGTGGTAGCAAATACCATAGTTTAACTATGTGCTATCAAAAGAAGAACTTCCTTTGATCTGTCCTGAGTCTCCCACCACTTGCTTTTTTGGATGACTTTGATTCTAACAAAAGGTGAAAAGACCCAAAAAACAGATGGAGTGAAAGAGGGAGAGAATGAGAAAGAGAGCAAGAGGGAGAGGAAGATTCATTGAGTCCATAAAAGAAGCCACAGCCTTGAATTTAGAACTAAGCAGGGATCTCATTTTCATTTATAGGGTCACCTAAAGTCTGAGATGACTTGATAGCATATAACAACAACAAAGAAAAGGAGAAAATTTTTACACTCACTGTGATCACCAAAAGTTGGAGAATCTGTTTTCATGTCTTTGTTTCAAGAATTACCAAAACAGGTATAAGGTTATGATAGGATAAAAATAAGGTCCAGTATAAATTTGAACAAGAGTCAATAACAAGAAAGAATAAAGAAATTAGCTATGGGTACTAATCAGAAATACTAACAATACCCATCAGGACTTTTCAGAGGAAAACATAAATGTAACACCAGAAAATATAAGGCTGCAACACTCAATATAAACTAGCAAATACTTAGTCTATGATAGGCTGGGATAGATGTTCATTGTGCTATGGGAAGTGATAACAAGAGTTCAGATTATTATTTAATGACTCAACTAGGAAGTCTAAAATATATAAATCAGAACGGAACAAGTATTCTTGATTAATTTTCCAGTTCTTGGATTACTTATACTGGAATGCCTACATTTACACAATATTGAAGTAGAGATGTAGATATATCAGTCTATTCCTCAATCAGATCAGTTTCACATACATTTAACCATTAATCCTTAATGTTTGAATAATTCATCAATGAAAGCACACAGAGAGAGAGAGAGAGAGAGAAGGACCATGCATTTCCTTTCATATACAGTTTACCCTAACGTGAATTTTGTGTGCAATGTTTTGTAATGTATGCAACTGTCCCTAATAATACACATGTTTGTACACAGACCCTTAAAAATTCACAGTTTTACACACATTTTTGAGCCATGAACTGTATCACAAAATTTAGAGATGCATGCTGTCAAAATATGAACTGTGTTTTCATTTACATATTAGTCAGAGAAGTGCAGACTAGGTTGATTCTGAAGATGAAACATAATTATCCCCCATTTCTATTCAAAGCAAGTCTGTATTACATAATTTTCAGCATTTCACAGATGCAAATTTGGACTCTAGCCATTCTTACCACCTCTTTTTTCATGCCCAGGATCACTGTTCCTATGGCCCCATATTTCCAAAAGCTTTATTGGCCTGCTGTTTTGTTTCACAATGACTACACTGACTGAACTGTCAGGGGAGCACCAATTCTGGCTCATTTTGTTTTTGCTCCTTACCTAAATGCATCCTGAACTATTACTTTCATCTTCCTTTTTAAAAAACATCTTAATAACTAATTGCCATAGACCTTTGTTTTGCATGTTTTACTGTATTTTATTGTTGTTTTCAATGTGCAATACGCTATGATTTTCATTATGTTTTATTGTGTTTTTATCTTGTGCTGTGAGCCACCAAAAGGTTCTGGGCACAATTGGGCAGCATACAAATGTTTTAAATAAATGATAAATAAATTCATGATCTTCAAAGTCAATCAACATGTAGGCACCAAGTTGTTTTTGCCTAAATATGCAAATATATTTCTGATGTATGTGCATGTGTAGGACTACTTAGATTCAGTCCTCTCTTCTTAACGCCTGCGAACAATCAGTGATAAGCATGCAACCCTATTATATATGCAGTTTTGCTTTCAGAATATTATTTGATAAGCTGGTCCCCTTCCTCATAATCCCTTGGGTCCCAATGGAAGATGTCTAATTTTGAACAGTAAACACAAAACAAACCCCGCTGTTCATTTTGCCTGGGAAAGCTGTGCCTACCTCTTTGCCAGCCACCCAGAGGACAAGTCTCCAGCAACAGAAAAATGCATTTTTTTGTAAGTAAGGAACTAGAACTGATCTTAGCATCTCTCACATATAAGCAAACTGGTTAGAAAAAACATTTTGCCTTTACTTTATTCAAACTACTACTTATCTTCCCTCTTTATACTTATCCTATTTAATAAATCTACTTGAATTAGAACCTTGGAATTCATCAAAGCGTTTTACTTGGATTCTCTCACCCAACTGCTCGGCTGACTGCTCTATCCAAGTGCTAGAAAATATTAAATCCATAAGTAAACTTTACAAGTCCAGATTTCCACATGTGCAGGTTATGGGCATTCATCCTGGTGGCACTGAAGCATATGGAAGTAAACCACAGGGGCCTCCTAGCCATTTTTGTTAAGAGACAGAAGGTGAGTGTAGCCATCTATTACAGGGACAGATGTAAGTAAACCTACCACAATAATTGTCTTTTATTGATTTAGTTCTAAATCCATATCCTGCTAATTGGCTCTGTAGGGGGTTTGCATTTTAAAAAATGTATGTGCATTTTCATATAATGTTTATCTCCACAGTAGATTAGTAGAATAGCTGCAACCCAACATATTCAGCAGCATTTACTAGAGGAAGTTATCTGTGGTGGTGGAGAAGAAAAGCTACATAGCATACCCTCCTAAAAGGAGAGAGGGGAGGGAGGGAAGCAAGACTCTTTCCCAAGAGCAAAATACTGGCTTGCCATGGACTAGTATCAAAAATTATTAGTCAGGACCATGACTCAGTCTCATTCTGCATGGTTACCAGCTACTGGGGACAGACCCTGACTGAAGAACCAGTTTTGTTCAATACTGCTGTGGCTTAAATGATTCTAGATGGCAGCCTTCTTACTGGTTGTAGTCACAGAGCCTAGTGTGGCATAAAGAGTCCAGGCACTGGATCATCGACCAGATAGCCAGAGCTTCAGTCCCAGTGCACATGATTGGATAAGATGAAAGGGAAGAGGAAGTAATCTTGGGGCCACCATGAGACAAAGTGGTAATACAGGTACACTGTGACCAGAACATTTGACCAGCATGCCAAATGCTTAAGTTGGACTGAGCTTTTAAGAGCCACTCCGTGATCCCCATTGGAAATCCCACAATGGGGAGCAGGGAGCCCAAATGCCACTTATTCCTGCTATGCATCTATCCCAATACCTCCTGTACCAGAAGTGAGAAGTTGTGAATGAATGCAGAACACTGCATTAAACAACAGGCTTATTAAGAGAAAGGCAGAAAACCCACACCACTGGGAGCAGCTGCAATGTCATGGGACCAGGGCTGGCAACCAGCAGCTAAACTTTGTGTAGTCCCTGAGCACTAATAACAAAGCTGCAAGCCAAGCTTTCTACTGATGATCTAGCTGGACCAAAGGAAGAAGGTTCTCGCAGAGATCTGTTTCAAAGCTCCACTTCCGGAAGCCATCTCATGGGCACAACCTATTGCCTCCTGGGTGAAAGCCTGAGCTACATTGCAGCTCAAAAGTAAACTAGATCATTAAGCTGCCGGCTACAAGCAGAAGAGGAATCTCAGTTGCTCCTTTCCTGCTCCCCATGCTCACGCATTACACGCACAAAGAGATGATATCAGTCTTTGGAGACTGTACAATAATTTGTGTTTACCGTTTTCTCACCCTTTTGTTTAGCATAACTGAATCCCCCATCCACTTGTTTTAGACCAGGATTAATGGCAAACTACAGTTTTCCATTATATGAACAAGCTGTAGTTAGCCTTGGGTTTGCACGTTCCTCTATACTCCTATTTGCATCTATATGGTTGAGAGTGGAAGTTTTTGCATCTGATTTTAAATTTATCACAGTTTTTCCTGATAGAACTCAGACCACAGTGGCTTATTTCATGCATGGTTAGTGAGAACAACCCAGCATGAAACCGTAGCTTCAAACCTTAACTTGTTCTGAAACTATAGCTTAAATAGCTCACATGTTCCCAAATTTTAAAGTCAAGGGAAACTAGATTACCTCAGAACTATGAGCAGATATTTTCAGTCTCTTTCTCTAGTGTCTCCAAGAGGGAAAAAGTTGAGAGAGAGCACAATAGCTCAGTGTGCTTCAGTTGCATGAATTCCTGTTGTTAGGTGATCCGGGCCTTTGTCTCTTCTTGCCTTGCTTCTCCTGTGGACTGTTTTAGAGTTAATCTCCTCCCAAAGCCTTACTATTTCCTATATGCCCCATTTCATTAATTTGAATGATGCCCCATCATTCCAGGCTCTCATTCAGTCAATGTGCCAAAGCTTAAAACCAGGAAAGACAGAAATAAGAGAAAACATGTACTATACACTTGTAGGTCACATGTATCAGAGGTGGACAATCTGTGGCCAGCAACTCCCATATCCCCTTACAATTGCCTTTGCCAGCTTGAGCTGCTGAAATTGTGTGCCAAAACATCTGGAGAGCCACAAATTATTCACCTTTGGTATGCAAAATAATTTCACATGACATACTCAAATGATGTGGTCCTATGACTTGCCTTCTATTTGCCCTTTTCATAACTAACTTCAGGATTTCTTTTTGACATTTCTCACTAGTTGCTTTACGTATTAGCTCCCACTTAATTGCCTACCTTGTCATCTGAAATATCATTTGGAATGGAAAAGTTGCTTTCAATAGCAGAATTGTTTTAGATGCATTTCTTTGATGGTGTATCTCAGCAGCAAATGTTGAGCAGCTGGATACTACCTAATTAGAATAGTCAGGGAAAAGGCTGTTTGAGATGAATAATAATCACATCCATCACAATTGTAATTTTACTTGTTTATGTGGAATACACCTGCGCCTTGTTGGCAGCCTATTTGATTGCAGTAGAAGAGATTCAGAGCTGGTCGTGTATCTTTCTTCCCACCTTCTGTGAACCTTAAATAGCATTTGTGTCTTTGTTTAATTATATAGACAGTTTCATGTGCCCTGCTGTAGCAAACATTCAAAAACTTCCTATGCCAAAGAAAGTGGTTCACTTTTCATGATGAACATGCCAGAGGAAAGGACTGTAAACAACTGCCTGTAGTAGGAGCAAACATCCACCGTAGAAGCTTATAAAAAGCAGGAACTGCTGGTATGCTTTTAGTGGCACGACAGCACTGTTGTTGTAGATCAGGGGTCATCAAACCTTTTGAATAGGGGGCCAGTTGAAAGGTCCCAGCAATGGGCATGGGCTGCCAAGGTGGTGTGGGAGGGGGGCACGAACTGGGGGGGGGGGGAGATGCATGCGTGCACTCACAGAAAGGCAGGGGCATGCCTGAGCAGAGATTATTTTCTCCCAACGAGTCCAAAACGATCTCCTTGTGAGCAAGCCGGCACCAAGCCACGCATGCATGTGCACGCACGTGTGGCGAGCTATGGTGGGCCGAATGAATTGGCACGGTGGGCTGGATCCCATGTTGTAGATAGTCAGAGAACTTATAGATGTCATTGACCAGGTGGCACAAGGAGCCAATAAGGTCTCATCTAGCCATGTAAAGCTCCTGATAAAATCTCTCAGACTGACCTGTTTCTCCAGTTGCTAGATCACCTTTAGAGTCATTTCCTGATTCTAGAGCACCAGTGGTACCATTCTACAAATGCATCCCCCAGAAGGAAATATGACAAAGAGAATAAGGACAGTGCAAGTTCCACAGCCTGATGCTTTCCAGATAGTCTAGACTACAACCCCCAGAATTCCTTGACCATTGACTGTGTTGGCTGGTGCTGATGGGACTTGAAGTCCTAAGCTTTTGGGACAAACAAGGTTGAGGAAGGCTGGAATACTGTAATAAGGATATTTCCAGTTAGAATACCTACTACTACTCATAACACTGCTGATGAACATTAATGGCAGGTTATAACCTATATAATATGCTTTAGAGAAGATACTTAGTTGCATTAAACATAAATATTTTACATCTTTTGCCAAAGTGCTGCATAGGTGACAAGGAAGTTTTACAATGAGGAGTGTGCTGTTTCCTCGCTTTTCTGGTGACACACAAACAGGATCTCAGGCGCTCTCCTTTAGTCCTTGGAGTCCTCAGAAGTTTCTCATCACTGGCGGAACTCTTTCTTTGTATCCAGGGCAATGCAATGTAACCTAGTATGATTGGATGCCATGTTTTCTGGAGGACCAATTTGGAATCTTAAGGGCTTTTTTTAAACCTGGGAAAAAAATCGCCAGATTTCACAGAACTAATTAGAGCAGAATTAAGCTTGCATTTTTGACAACTAATTATGTTAATAGGTCCCATATTGATTTTCTTGCCTGTTAATTAACATTACTTTTTGTAGGCTACATTATAGATATTCTGCTCATGTTTGCCATTTACGTAAATGATTGGCATCCAGAGGTTCAAATGAAACAATGTGTGGGAGTTGCAACAAGGTAAGGTGGGGCATGGCAAGCGCCTTCACAACTGTTGATAACGTAGTTTTCTCATTAGTCCTAATAACTTCAGAGTGCAATTATTTTACCATCTGTCTTTATGTTTATTTCTGTCCTTCAGAAGGTATAAAGAGAAAATTATGCACCAGTTTCCTCACATATAATAGTTAATTCCCTGTAATAAGTTTATACTTACAACATGGTAAATAAGGGAGCTGTTGGCATAATTGTTTTTATTGCACTTTGCAGCCTTGCCAAGAAAAAATGTTCAGTTTCATTTGCGCCAAATGTTGTAGAAACTTTGCAAATAATAATAGTTTACTTGCTAACAACTCGGACTGACAATCTAAGTGCAAAAGTTAACTTATGCTGAGTCTGGTTTTGGTGGGAAATCCATCACAATTAACTTGTCTGGAAACAAGAAGGTCAGTATGGCAGAGCTGTGATGAAAGCAGAAGTGGAGATGATTGGAGCTCCATGATACCCACTTAACCCACATAGGAATATCATGACATGTCTGGTGTTACATGTCTCATCATAAAGGAGTGTTTGCTGATATAAGATACCACTGAGAATGTTCTGTAGCTATCAACAGGTGACAAGTGATGTTTCCTTCTGACCCTCTGAAAACCCAGGGAAGTGTATGTGAGTTCTCCCACTCTGTCCTTCATGTGATCCCTTTCAATGTGAGTATTGCCTTCAGGTGTTGCCTTCAACAGATTCACTGTAGAAGGTCACTTGAACCACTGTAGCAATTGTACATGTAAGTTTTTCACCTATGCATGCTAAAAGTTGCTGTGCTTTATAAGTTCTGCTATATCTTTAGTAAGCTCAACTAAATTGCAAATTGTTTCTTAAAACACAATCCTGTGGCGTTGGGCATAAGCCTCTGAACGTGAAGGCTCTCATACATCCTGTGCAAAGCAGGAATAACAGCAGAGGCAGTCTTTGCCTCCTCAATGTCCATTCTGCATTTTCTTTAGATGGTCATCCTTGGCCACCTCTGTGACAATGTCTCAGATGGGGAGGAAATGATGCTGAAACAGCTTCAGGATAACTGAAATCCTGGCTGTTCCAGTCTCCTTTCCTTCCCATCCCATTTAATCTCTTTCCAAGCTTGCTTTCTCAAGCTGGTGAAGTTCTTCCCATTCTCTCCTTGAGGAAGAGGAGGAAAGGAGCCAGAGCTTGAATTCTCTGTTTGGAGCACTATCTATGATATCAGAGCTGGTAATTTAAACTACACTTTGGCCCTTCAGATTGAATATGGGTCATAGAATAATTCCCCCCACTGCCTGTTTTTGTATACTCTTCTTGGAGATATTTTTAAAATAAATGAAATGGGGGCCAAGCAGACTGTTTTGATGTGATGCTTCCAAGGTTAAATCATTCTAACCTTAACTCTCCAGTTCTTTTGTGGCACAGAATTTAAAAGAGCATGCATTTCTGTACTTCAGAAAGGTATAGCTGTTAAACCATTCCTAATGATGGAGCACCACTTTATAAATATCCTTGGCTTCTGGTGTTTTATTTTTCTTTCAGCAAATCATTTACACAAGTTGATGATTTCACTAATAGCCATTAGAACAATTGCTGGCTATTCAGCTGGTTATCAAGTAGCACAACCAATTATATTGATCTATTAAAAAATAGAGGGGGGAATCAATGCCAACCTGTGTAATACCGAGCCATCTGGTAACTTTTTTGCATCTGAAAAATGAAAACTTGCCCTCAAGTCATGGTTGATCTGAAACACCTCCATGGATACCATCTTCCCAAAGGACCTTATTATTACATTGCAGTACTCTCAGCAATTTAACCTCTAAAGCCAAGAATGCTGTTGCTGAGGTGTCCAGAGAGCTGTAGGATGATAAAGGTGTCAGTAATGCTGGCTCTTACATAAGTTTAATTGAAATGCCATGACCAGTGACTTTTTTTATGAATATGACCATCTGCTATTATTACATGCTACCTTTGCAGCCTTTGTCTGAGGAAGACTTAAAGCTATCAGTTTCGCTGCCCCCTTTAATTTGGCATGATAGCTGTCCCTCATACTCCCTTTTCTTCCTCTTCTGCACAGAAAAAAAAATGTATTGATAGAAAGCCAGTACAGCAATTGCTATTATGTTCTCCCAGAAGGGAATATTCCTGTTCTCAAGTGATGTTATTCATTTTTCTTCTCATTCACTGTCCACAAAATAAGGATTTCTTGCTAACCACACAAGATTCTTTGAGAACAACAGGCAGTTTCAAAGAAAGTCTACATCATTAGTGAAAACAATAATGGGAAGAGAGGAACAGGAAACCTTCACAGGGGAGAATCAATATGTGTGAGGGAGGGATATTGTGCCTGCATCAGTTCTTCCCCTGAAGTGCTCCCTTATTATCTCCCCAGTGAGCCAAATTTGCTTCCATTTTTTTGGAACCCATTTTTGGGAAGAGATAGAAATAAACTTCAATAAATAGAAGTTTATTTTGTACTAGAGAATGAGCAGGTAGGCAGGGCTAAAAAGAAGCTTCTGCCTACACGTTTTTTCCTAGCCATCTTTTTCCACCCATTTTCCCCCAACACCATCTCCATCCCCTCGACAAAGAATGCACCAGGAATGACCTGACATCATTTCCATTGGACTGTTCTGTAGCAAATGGAAACATTGACTAGGGATGCATGAGAAATTTCATGTTGGATGTGGAAATCTGTCCGATTCCTTCAGCTCTGCTCCCTGCAGTTTCTTGAAGCTGTGATTCCAGCATGGCACCAAGCTCTCCTCAAATGCTGCACAATTGGTGGTCCCTTGTTAATGGTAGATTTTGTGTTGCCCATAGTGTAAAAGAAGGTTCCTGGTTGAACAACCAGAGTTTTGTGAGCATTCACAGACTTCCTCTAAGCTCTGCTTACTTCCTAACCTAGGACTGAGCATGAGAAGCAGTCCAAAGAAGACAAGAGACCAGATTCCAGGGAGGATCACTGCAACCCTAGCGTTGACCTCATTCTCACAATAACATATGATGGGTGATCCCCCATGGTGTGTGATTGTTATAACATCTGAACTAGGTGTGGTTTCCGCAGGGTGGCCCATTTTCCATGAATGACCCATCCAAGAATCCGTGGCTTATTGCTGGATTTTTACAAGTAACTTGTTTTCAAGTTGGTTTGTTTGAATGGCCAAACCTAGCAGGGCAACTTCATCAAGAGTTGTTGGGAACAGCTAGAAATCCATCCACAAGAGTGGCAAAAACTCTACCATATTTCATGAACTTGATAATTTTGCCACCACCCTCCATCAAACCTTTTCAGTGCCTTCTTTTTTAAAAAATCAAGAAGGAGGAAGGGACACTGAGAAAAGTATGCCAAGTACATTCACTCATTATTTATCTTCCTCATTCTTGCACAAGTACAGATGTTTGAAAGTCTACATCTATAAAAATGTTCCATTTTCTCTTCTGCTAGTAAAAATTGGTACTTTGGATCTATCGGGACTGCTTTGCCATGAATTTTGCATATGTTTACTGACCTCTGTTACAGCTCTGTAATCCATATGTATACTTAACAGCTAACTATAGATACCAGTGGAGGGATGTGGCAAGCAGAAGGTAGGGTGGAAGCTACACCTGGTGGCTATAGGATAAAGAACTTTTGGGATAAGTGTGATTGATATCCTCAAAGCCCATGGTGGTGTATTCTCAGACGGCTTCACATGGTGTGAAAACCTGCCCACTGTCAGTCTGCTTTAAACTTGTTTTTCTTGTTTAAAGAGAAGAGGACAAAATTCTCAGCTGTCTGGTCTTAAACAAAGGCAAGCACCCCTCCCCCTGACAAAAAATAAAGGGTTTGCGAAATGTAGCACTCCACAAATTGCTGGAAAAAAATCCTTTGATATCATGGGGTATGAAAAGCACTTCAAAGTGGTGGTGGGAGATATTTGGCTTTGCTTTAACAAATGCCATCGGACCCTGCACTACAAGGAAAATATGGATTGGAATGCTGAAGTTTCCTTGATGAAGTCTGGTCCCTTAGAGTCAAATTACACATTACATTAATTATACAGCATGAAGCTGACCCTCCTGCCAACTTAATTAAAGCAGTTAGATTCAAATAAAAGTGTTTTGTAACAGCAATTAACCAAAAAAATTAGCATGCCATTATGAAATGTGGACTACATTTTTCAATTTCATATTCAGAGTGAATCTTTACAATGCATGAGATGAAATGAAACGTGCTAAATATAATGAGACCACTGCTTTGGAAGAGGTATGAGGAAGGCAGTACAATGTCTAAAGGTATAAGAGAAGATTATATAGCCAGCATTATGCAGGAGAATATATACTTAAATCTGTAGACTTTAAACCTTCCTCCCATGCACTTCCTTCGAAAGCCTGCTCCCCACATGGGTGGTTTTTAAAAAGCCTCTCCATTACCACCAATGGCTACTTTGGGGCACAATTCAGACATACAGGAAAGAATCAGCAGGGGAAAGGAGCCTCAAACTCCTCTGCAGTGCTGCCAACTCAGATTGGGAAATATTTAATTTATATATTTAATATATATTCATTCATTCAAGTGCATTCTTTGTAATTAATCCTTAGACCTACACACAAGTGATATCTATTCAGCTGCAGAAAGCTTTTTATCAGGGCTGGATTAAGGTTTGCTGAAGCCCTAAACTATGTCAAGATTCAGAGGCTCCATACCATAAACAATGAAGAAAAAAGAGTAACAAGATAAGGTAAAAAGGTAATAATAAAAGAAATGATAAAGTGTTATATTTGAATATACACATTGATGCAAAAAGATGCACTGAAAACCAATTAAATAAAACACTTCTTGCAAAAAAAACCTTTTATTTGTGCTATCAAATACCTTAGTATTTCTTAATTACTGTATATGAAACTGAAGACTCTTATTTTACAAAAAATGGAAGACCAATTGCAAGGACTAGAACTTAATTAATTGAAGTAGCAATGTTGCTTGCAATGGAAAATTAATACATGCATTGTATGCAAAACATATATAGACCTGTAATTATCCTATATGCATTACTGTATAGCTTTAAATGAAAATATCTTGTATCCTACTTAGCAGATATGAAATACAAGACTTTTTGCAGAAAGGGACACAAGATGATCATTTAGCAAATGTAATTAGCAAATAACACACAGCCGCTTTCTGATTTTAAAGAACTAATTCAAGCAGGTTCTCTTGCAGAATTTGTGTCCATAGTTCATGCTTAATCATTTTCAGATGCAGAAATTACCTTTCTCCTGAGCAGTTTGTTACCATTAGAATCAAAAGTAGGTGTAATCTTACTTTTACATTAGGAAAAGTCAACTAAATCATATCTTTGAGGATGATCTGATACAGATTTTGGTGGCATCACTGTCCTTTATCTGAATAATTTTGCTTGACATAAGTATGGAAGTACGTTATTTCCCCAATAAGGCTGATAGCAACATTGTCAGGGTAGCCTTTGATCAGAAGGTTTTATGTTCACACAACTGCTCTTGTAAGGCTTCTAAATCAACCAAAATGTAAATCTTTTTTGCAACATTATCATATGTGATTGCTCTTCGATTCAAGTTGACTTCAAGGGCATCTATTATTTAAATAAAAGGGTTTCACATGAAACTAGTATCTTGCAAAAAAGCCTTTCATCGGTATTAGCCTTGCCATCATAACTGACTTGCCTGTTTTTCATTCTTTTATTCAAGTATTGTACATCAGGAAGCCTTTTCTTTTTGCCTTTAGTTTGAGTTTATCAAAACTCTGTCTGGTTTCTTTTGCAAGTACTCCAGCAGCCCTGGAAAGGAAGTTGATAGGGTTGGATGTAGATTGGAAGTGGGAGGTCAAGATTCAAGTTTTTACTGGTGGACTGTGCATGAAAGGGTACTTATACAAAAATGGTTTCTGTTTTATTTATTTATTTAGACAGCTTATATGCCGCCCCCTTTGCATAAGTCTCGGGGCGGCTTACAATCATTAAAATCCTGCCTATAAATAATAAAAAAAATACATAGAATAAGTAAAATACATAAAATAATGGAAACAGCCTGGTCAGTTTAAAATCAATAAATAAACCTTAACATAACATAAATAAACTTTTAATAAATCTTTTCAGATAATCAATCCTACAGCACCTAGAGAGCATCAGGTTGGTCATGGGGTGATTTGGCTTGCCAGATCCAAGGTTAAAGATAATGCTCCAACCTCATAGCTGGAGACCTGTACTCCAGTCACCCTCTTACTGTCTTCCTATCAATTATAGGAACTAAGTTTCAGAGAGGACAAACCGGAGGCCAGGAGAATGGGACCACCAGGTCTGAGCTATCTTGATAGCCCTCCAATCTCCTCCTCTCCCTTTCTAACACATATTCTAAAGCACTGTAGAGCCGAGGGACTAGGAATCAGGAGACCTGGGTTCTAGTCTCTGCTCAGCCATGGAACAAACTTGATGACTCTCAGCCCAACCTACTTCCCAGGGTTGTTGTGGGAATAAGAGGAGGAGAATGATGTAAACCACTTTGAGTTCTTTCTAAAAAAAAAGTGGAATGCAGGTCAAATAAATAAATAAATAAGCAGATGAAATGCAAGGCAGGAGGTTCAGGGAGGTGGCACAAAGCATACACCACACTAGATGAGTATAAATTTCTGAGTTTGGCGACATATGCACATTCTTGCCTCCAATATCTGCAGAGGCTCCACATAATAGGATGCCTTAAGCCGTGGCTTCCTTGGCTGATTCCTAAACAAAGCACTGCTTTTTATAATATATTTTAATAGCTCTTTAGACTTCACATTATCTGCTTTCTACTTTCTCTGAAGTTATAGTTTCATTATCTTCAGTACATTTCATTTCATATATTGTAAGGGTTCATTTTGAATTGAAAAACCTAGTCCACATCCCATAATACCATGCTATTTTTTGTTAATTGCTGTTACAAAAGGCTTTCATTTGAATCTTAACTGCTTTAATTAACTTGGCAGGACACTTATGAATGATATATATGCACAGCTTGATATTTCCCTCTGTTGAAAGAGTACACCCAATTTTTTATATTAATCTGATTTGTAAGATAGTGTGAAAATGGAAAGACCTAAAAAAAGATGACAACAATCAGGCTGTTTCAGATTTATACAAGCATTCTTTAACATTTGCAAGCTTATATGGAGAAACAAGATTATCTTGTGTTACAGTATTGAAATCTTACTTTAGCTGAGACAATTTATCACAAACATCTTATGGCAATGCAGTAATCCAAACTGAAATTAGGGTTTCTTACATGGCATTTCAAAAAAGTAGTTGTATAGTGGCATATACTTTCTGAGTAGTATTTGATAGGTTCATAAACAAAATTACAATTCCTTTTACTTAGAATATGGATGAATCATCTCAGTTTACATCATTATATTTGTGATAATATTGGTATTTTCAGTGCATTTTTCCTTAAGTTCTAGACCAGAAATACTAGAACCCACTTCTGCTAAAACAACTGCACACTATTCCAAAAGTTGCATCATGTGCCTACAGATTTATATCTCATTTATGCCTCAAGAATGAGGTCAACTGCCTTTCCCCCAGCTGCTGCTGCTGCTTTTAAACTAAGATAATAATGGAACACAAGCTGTTTATGAAATTAATATATATCATACTATACATATCGGACCCAAGCACTCTGTAGAATTTTGTGTGAGGTTTTTTTTTATTCCCCTTTTTTCTGGACGGGCAGAGAACTTAAGATATGTACATTGAGGTCAATTATACTCCAAGTGGAAACTGGTTACCAGCTTGCACATTTACTTTATCTTCATATTTTTTCCATACCAATGAACACTTTCATAGGCTGAAGTTTCCTAGGTGTTTTTGACATGTAAGTTTGTATTAAAATACAAACACCCCCACCCTTCTTATTTGTCTGACAGGGTCGTTTTATCCCCCCCCCCCCCAGTTTGTTGTTATAGCAGCTTAGCTAAGCTGATGCCACATCTTAGATCTCTGCTCTTCACAAACCTGCGGTGCTCTGAGCTGGAATCACCTCTGGGGCACCCTGAAAGTCGTTAACTGCTGTTGAGCCAAGGTTTGTTTTGCTGCTAGTCAGATTCAATTAAGTTTGCAGGGGCAGGGACAGAAACAGAACATTTTAGAAATTAACTGTTGTATTGTTTGAATGTAGATGATAGTAATAAGATCGCTTGAATTGTTATCCTTTTAAGTTATGCTGTCATGATTTTATCTAGTCATACTATTGTTAAGAAAAAGAATGCATATTGTGATTTTAAAAAAACAAATTACAACCCTACATCATAGCTATGAGGATTTTAATGTTTGTATGGAAGTACTCTTGACCTGGATCTGAAGTTGCAGTAAAATCAGTTAAGGGCACAATCCTGAGGCCTCCTGGCAGTTTGGGTGGTAGGACGGTCATAAGATTATTCAGATAATGAAGTCTGAGTTTCTGTCCTGCTCCATTCCATCCTGTTCATAGGCAGTGTGGAAAGAACCAAGCCCCCCCACAAGCCCCCTAGCTCAGGAAGTCATAAATGTCCCTTGAAGGGAAAAATAAAGGTGTGATGGGCTGGGAAGAAAGCTGGGACTGAGGACTTATGCTGATCCCTATAAGGCTATCAGACTTCTTCCCTCTTCCTCCCTGGAATGGCTGAACATGGCCATCTAGATGAGAATCAGGGCATGAGATTCAGCAGCGCTACACCACATTCAGGGCATAGGACACTTGTGAGCCTCTGAACTCAGAGACTTCTGTGCACTGAGGGGCTAGTCAATATGATTTTGCCTATGTTGTTTTCCCAAACAGTGAATGTTTTGGTGTGCATCATGCTCAAAGTAACCTTGGGTGGTATTGGCAAGCCATTTTTGTCTGGAAGTGGTCAGCTTCTCTTGCCTCTCTATAAAATATATTTTCTCAAATCAATGGACCTATACCCAATCAGTGCAGTAGGGATGAGATGACAGCAATCAAGTGCTGATATATCTTTATACAAATGTATACAAATGATAATAATATAATTCTCAATATGGATGAATTAATTCATTTCACATCATCTGCATTATTCTTTACCTCTAAAAAGCCATTTGCCTGGAAATATGAAGTCAAGTTAAGGAATCTGAATGAAAACAAATTGCAAGGACAAATTCTATATAGTCCCTCTGAATTGGGATGAAATCCTATCACCTCGGAGCAGATGCTTGCACGCATCTGAACTTAGAGGTTCAAGAATAGCCAGTGTTCGGTGGGACACATTGGGATGGTGATCTCTGCTGTCACCACATCTCATGCTGTGCATTTGTGCTGGATTTAGTGCAGATTTGGTCACCAGAAGTGGAACCCCCTCTAAAATTCCCATTGGTCCATGTCGCTGCAAAGGGAAAAACATGAACTTGAAGATTCTGCAATGTGAGTGGGGTTGGAGGACCCATACAGCGACCCCTAGAAATGTGAAATATAGCATCAGGTTGTTCAGAAAGTGTAACTACGAGTAGAAGGCTGACTTGCTACTGCCTAGACTTAGACATGTGTGGGCAAAGCCAATGCTAGTTAGGAATCCTGAGAGGACATTGAAGAGCAATGGTAATATTGGTCTTGTGTAGGAGCTTAAATGCACAGGAGATCCTTGTGGGACACTTCCTCGGATTCACATGTGTCACATCTTTATAGTCAAGCTGCTGCTGCTTCTTTCACAAACCAGGATATATTGTTTTGAAGACAATGGCATGCCCAAGTTTTCGGAATAATTTGCACTTGCTTCCTATGCTGTTCAGTTCCCTGAAGGTTTCTGCTGAACCCGCTCTCAAGTCGCTTTTCCCTTACAGGCACAAACCACAAGTAAAGCAGAAAAGTGATTTATGGACCAGGGTCCCTGCCTCCTTTAGCACTTAAGTTGTTTTCATTCTCTTTGCTCCTTAATATTCATAGATTTCCCAGAAGCATTACTTGTGTCTCTCATTATTTGAGGAGATGTTTGTTTTATTTCAGGCTGCATTTTAGATCCAGCAAGAGTCCATGCCTGGAAATATGCATAAAATATTTAATATTTTAAATGGAAATATTTCACCTGGAGTCCTACACTGAGCAGGGGGTTGGACCCAATGGCCAACTGGCCCCTTCCAACTCTAGTATTCCATGAAAATACAAAACACTATAGAGTACATGTACAGCACATTCCTACCCATATTTAGGAAGGTGTAAATCCTATTGTGTTCACAGACATTTACTTCCAGGTAAATGGAAGTGCTTTGGGCTGCTATCCTGTGCTCACTAACCTGGGAGCAAGCCCCACTGAACTCATTAGGGTTTACTTTGGAGGAGACATGCAGAAGATTGCACTTCAAAAAGCATGATGCAGCGATCAACTTTCCTAAGCTGATTGCATTATGATCTATTAATATTGCTTTGGAATCAGTTATGTGCCCAATTCAAAATTTACTGAAGAAATTTATGAAATTTACTATGAGAAAGCAAGAGGAGGTTGGATCAAAACATTCATTTTTCCTTTGTTTTCAGACTGCAGAAAGGGAAATGCAGGATGAATTTTCTTTGCTCTGCTTTATTTATTTATTTATTTATTTATTTATTTATTTAGAAAATTTCTATGCCGCCCCATTCGCTGACGCCTCGGGGCGGCTCACAAAACATTAAAATATAATACATTAAAAATATAAAACGAATTAACAATATAAAATAAGTCGCCCTGGCCAAAGAATAAAATAAGGAAATAATATTAGCAGTTAAAATAACGTTTGAATAAAATTATTCAGCCCATGGGAAATGCAGTGACATATAGCAAGAAGCAATTGTCTGTTCAGGGAGGGAGCAGGCCACTGAGGATGGGGCTTTCACATATCAGGAGCTGGCACTGGCCAATGATTAAAAGACTCTGGCATGTGAGGGTATGGAGCAGTTCACCTACAATGCAAATTGTTACTGCACATTTTCTTTTCTTGTTCCTGCGTTCACACATTCACAAAGTAACTGCTCATGGGTGTTCTACGCATGCTTTCATCTTCACCCTACATGGCAGCACATAGCCCATCAACCCCCATAACTGGGAACCAATCTCAGCATGCACCCCACCTGCCTGCATCATCTGCCTCTCCTCCATTGGTCCACAAGCCTTCTTGGATGTGTGCTCAGCCAGCCACTGCTTCTGCAGAAGGGAAGAGGGGGCGTATGGGGCAGCCAGTCAGCACTCTATCCACCGGCAATTTGGCTGTTGCTGGATGAATGGGGCAGCAAAAAATGGCAGCGACAGCCACCACAGCTGCCATAGCCACTTTTGCCACCAAATTCTCTGGCCAAGATGGGGAAACTGTGGGAAAACATTGTAGTTGGCTTTACACATAATGAGAAGCAATGTGGAACAGACTGTTGGTTGTCCATGTTGTTTCAAAGGAACCAAGCACGTCATGTTTCAACAGGCTTCCGGGATTCACAGATAAAGACGAAGCATTCTTGCCATGACTTGTCATTCTGTGTGAATAGAGCCTATCTTTTATGTACCAGAGTTGTTAAAGGCAATTTTTAAAATGCAGCCAAATTGTAGCATTAAAGCATTTTCCGCCACTTCTGAATAGAGCAGCTGTATTTAGCATTATGTCCCGGTATCGCATGCACAGTGCTGCAGTCCTGCTTCCAGAAGCAAGCGGTGATTTCTGCCGAGGCTTTAGCTCAGCGAAGTTCTTTTAAAGCCATACCTGCAGAAAAGGCAGTGTTTAAGTCATTTCACCAGAAAATAAGGGGCAAGATGCATGGGGGTGGGGAGCAAAGCATTCAACCATTGTGAAGAAGGAGCACAGGGAGAAAAGCCAAAGTGAACTTCTGTGGTCTCTAGCTAGGGTTTCAATACTGCCTTGCATTAAATGTGTTCATGAACGTAAGAAGTGGCTCCGCACACTGATGGACCACTGGCCCAGGTACTTACTGTGTGTGGCAATGGCACTCCAAGGCACTCACCTGTTACCTGATCATTTTATATGGCATTTTCAGGGATTAAACCTGGATGTGTCTGCATATAACACCTGTTTCTCATGATGGCCACTTCTTGCAAACTATATAAATAGTGGGATCCTCAAGGATCTATAATAGGACTTCTCCTTTTTCATAAATTATCTGGAGTTCTGGATAAGTAGTTTGGTGACCAAGTCTTCAGATTACCCTAAATCACTTAAGGTGGTTGAAATAAAAAGTGATTGTGAAAAGTATCAAAACTCAGGAAGTGGACTTGAAAAGACAAACGTGATTTGAGTGTAGAGTGATGCATATTAGTAGGAAAGAAAGAAGGAGAAGGAGGAGTGGAGTGGTGTCAACTTACTTCAATGGGTTTAAATAGGGATAGGCGCATTTATGGAAAACGGAGCTCTCAACTGCTGCTATTTTAATATTATACCCAGGCCAGACACACTTTTCCACTCACTACTGGCTGTGAAGGAATAGGAATGGGATGGTACTGCTATACTTACATGGGGTTACACATACAGGGGGCCAGATTAGATAGACCATTAGTCTGATCCAATGCATCTTTATGTACTCTACCATTGGACTGTTGCTCCAACATTCATTATATCACTTTAAATTAATTAAAATAGCCAACCTTTAATTTAGAACATGTTCACAATGTTAGGTTGTTATAATCATAAACATTTACAGATGAAGACCTGAGGCTAAAAGACAGCAGCAATGTAAGTTTAGAGGAGTTTGAATATTTTCTGTAGGGATTTGTATTTACGGTTTTGAAAGTTGCAACATAATAATGCAATTTTCAAATGTAATGCTTAACTTAAAATGCATGTTCTTTGATAGGAGTAGATGGAAGAACCATACATAAACATGTTTTGTTTATTTATTTATTTATTTAAACCATTTTTATGCTGCCCCATTCGCAAAAAGCCTCAGGGCGGCTTACTACAATAATAAACAAACATAAATAAACAGTTTATACAATTAGAGTTAAAAAACCAGAAACATCTCGGCATGTACATAAAAACCCCATAAATACAATTCATAAATTAACAATTAAAATAACTTTTAAATAAAAAGGTCTTGGCCTGGTGCCGAAAAACAAATAACGATGGTGCCAGGTGGACTTTAATTATATCATTAAGCTCTTGCAGTAAGAACAGTACAAGGATATGCATTATACAAGGGGTAAACCATCACTGTCCTCACATCTAAAAACTAATGAACAGAAAACTGAGTAATGCTCTGTATTCAAGAAAGCAACATGAACAATCTCTTTGTTGTTCTTACGTAAAATGGGCAAACCAGAAATGATTTGGATTTTCAGATTTCCGGTGCTATTGCATGCATGTTCACAGAATTTATTTGTTTATTTCATTTTTATACCGCCCAATAACTAAAGCTCTCAGTTTACAAATGCTTATAAACAATTAAAAATTAAAGACATACACAAACTTATATGGTAATTCCAATTGAGTCAGCATAGAAGTATAGCAGTGGTAAAGAATATAATGCAATATTAAAAATGAAGTAAAAAAGCATTTATCTTTCTTGATTTAAAGGATCCTTTCTGCTGAGTTACACTGGTTTATTAAAACTGGAGAGACATGATTGATACCATGGAGTTACTCTAGATTTCTATCACTACAGCACATAGGAAAAATGACCTAATATACTTATTGAACTTCTTGCACATAAATCTTTCTATGTAGTGCTCCAGTTGGTGGATCTTTCACATAAATGCATAACATTTGGCCAAGCAATAGAATATATCCCTCTTTTATAGAAAAGCTATACTAACCGGGATTTTTCTTTTTATCATAACAAAAAGCTGAAGAATGCAGCTATTGCAATAGATAAACCATCAGATGGATCAGTTTAGATGCATCTGAAAGGTAACAATGATGTTGCTAGAACTACTGTGCTATGGATATGAAATGACTCTTTGAAGGACATAACATTTAACTATTGTAGCTTTAATAGTTTCCACTATTTAGAAACAATAGGCACAATCCAATTGAACTGAAAATCAATTCAAGTTTTGCCATTAACTTCAATGGGAAGTGGAACATAGTGATCACAATCAAGCTCAGAGGGTTCCACTTAAGACTTATTAAAAGCAATAGGGCTTAACTATAGGTTTAATAGTTGTCCACATGCCAAATAAGACAATTGCTCAGAGTAGACCATTAGCTTAAAGACCAGCTCTTAAATCTTACCAGCAATTGCACCAGTGTGCAGAGAAAAAAGAAACTCAACCACTATTTTGCAGAAATGCTTGCGGTAACAGTTGCTTTTTCAACCAGTTGTGGGGCAGAAGAAAGACTGTAGTCTTTGCTCCCAGCATCCACAATATATCTGTCTTAATAGTACCTGCACATGTGGTAAGCTACGTTGCACACAGAAAACAATCTTCATTTTGAAGCTTTCTTTGTCGGCTTGTGGGCAGTGTGAGGGAGCATTGCTATCATTGTTTCTTCCTCCAAATTTGTCCTCAAATGCCATGCCTATGGAGTTTTTGGCTTAACGTGTTATCCCTCATCCATATCCAAAATGAAGCTTATTATGCACAACTGCATTTGTTCCTCGCATGGAGATGATTATGGAAATACATCATCTGCTAAATGTTAATGGTTCAGCTTATTGTTAAAGGCACAAGAGCCATTAACATTAAAAGCAAAAGTTGAAGATCAGGTGTGCTTCATAAGCTTTGTGCAGGTAACCAACCTGGTGAGTGCTTTGCCTTTCCCAATTTCACAACAGAAGAGCAGTCTCTTTTACTACTCTGTCTAAATATTCCATATGGAAAGTATTTCTTCCTGCCTCAGAGAGCTGCTGCTAGAGATGCCCAGGGACGCTGGCACTGGCCTGTTTTCCCATATGATAATTTAAGGCAATGTGCAGTTGGAGCATATCTGCACTGTAAAAAGGAAATGTGCAGTGCAGAATTGAGATTAAACCAAGCTTCATCAATGATTCAGGCACACAACCAGCCCTATAAAAAAGGAGTGAAATCCATGTTTCCTAGTGTAAAATTAAAAGCCCATGTTATTTACTGGTTTTCTAACCAACAAATAACCTGTTTATGTTCCTTCTGCATTAGGTACTTAGGTGCCCTTATAAACCTTAACCATCGCCACTCTTCCTGGTACATTTCTACAGTTCTAATTCAAATGAAAAGCCACACAGTTGCCTTTTACTGACCTGGGAAATGCCACATGTCAGCCAAAGGCAATTATGATCTACACTCTGCTACCCTGAGCAGACCCCATACACAATACAGGTCAGACAGTGTCTTTTACAAGTAATTACCTTTTCAACTGGGAAAACATACATAGACCCTTCTGTCTTTCAGGTTAACTGCAGCAGGGCCAGGTTTGCCATGTGCACATCCCCAATCAGTTGCAGAAATGAGAGAATGCCCATTTGTATACCAGAGTTGGTATTATTGTTGTAGTGCCAAATCAAGGAGCCTTGTGTGTCTACAATTCTTAGATTCAGCACAGGCATATGTTCCCTTGCAGCAAAGATCACAATAGAAATTTATCTTCCAAAAATGGTTCCTAAATCTCCTTCTGCACTGTTACATTGTTAACAGGACCATTTCTTAGAACCTTATGGTCAAGAGCCATGTGAAATTAGTCACTTATTTAGACAAGAGTGCTTCACCTGGTCATATTCATTTTTCAAAGAATAAAATGAATGCAGGACCCTGATCTTAAACATATTCTCAGTCATGGGTTTGGTGTTCTGTGCCCAAGTTTGGCTAATCCTTCTGTGGAGATGGCTCTTTCTGGCCAAACTAGGCTGCCAAAACAAGGGGCGCTGGGTGTATATTTGAATCTATGTGTATGGGATATTTGGAAGACAGTGTAATTTCTGTGAGCAACAAGGACATTCCTCCTACCCATCTGATTCCAAACAATGTGGAAGAAGACAATGTGGGAGTGGTGGTGATGGCTGCTGATTATTTCTGTTTACTCAACATGCTGGGACAAATTAGGACTAAGAATTGTTGTTTTGCTGGGCAGTACAATGGGAGGAATGGAAGAGATGTGCAAAACTTATTCGTGAGTACCATGAGTCTTCAGAGTGGTAAAGGATCTTCCAGTTCTGAATCAGAAAGGGGGGCAACCTCACTACTCTCAAGTTTCACTGCTTAGAAACAATGGTGCCAACCCTTGTCTCTGCTAAGGCCAGACTAGCTTTAGAACAGAACTGAAATTTTGAATCAGGACAAGATCTCCCGACAAGGAAAAATGGAGGGTGAAAGCACTTCAGAATGGAAAGTGAAAAGACAGCAAACACCTAGCCAGGTAAACAGCAAAGTAGGCTGCTGAAGAAGAAAATTTAAGAGAGTTTAGGTTTTGCCCATTGCAGATCAAATTTTGTTTAATAAACCTCCTATCTTCATTCAGAATGGGATTCAATAAGGGGTGACAGGATATCTTCAGATACAGAAAGGTGGTATTTTCCAGCTGGTTCCTGTTTTCAAACATGTACCTTCCTGGAGGGCTTGGAAAGCAGGCATGTCCCAACAGTCAGTTACATTGGCTAGTCTGGAATTACACACACTATTCCCAATGGATGCTGCTCATTTTCGTCATTCCCTGAGGATATGATGACTGACTTCAAAACGAGGATTGGAGATCTGCTACTCCCAAAACATCCCTGCAGTTTTGGAGATGTCACAACTCTTGTAAGATACCCGATAGTCAAACCTTTTGTGCCGAAGTATTTTGACATGGGCTCTTGAACTATGGGGCTTTGAGGTCCCTAAGCATGGACATGATCATGCATCTCAAAGAAACCAGAAATCTGTGAGTCATGCAAGTACTTATTTACTAATTTCCTGACATACCACCAAAGGAATAAAAAAAGGAAACACTGAAGATCACTGTCATATCAGCACTAGCCAGATGTGTGTATGGCAGTGGTGCTTGTTCCATCCAGTGCTACCAGTTATATGTTTAAGCCAGTGACTATTATATACTGTTTGCTTATGCCTAGAATGATGAATGCCCAGCCTACGGACTTCATAAGACTCAGCAGCCCCATCCCCTGTTGCCACCCCATATGCCAAGGGATAAAGCTCTTTTCTCAAACAACAGGCCCCTTACCCAGAGCCTATTATAAGGGGAAAGTTTTTGCCTCCAATAATATTTTAAGCAGGTAAGAAGTGCTCCCCACAAAAAAAAAAAAAAAAAAAAAAAACCCACTTTGAATCTTTTGTTTTCTAGTCCATTTAAGGAATCAGAGCAAATGAAACCATTGTTAAAGCGTTAATGGCTCTGAAAGAGCTATAGATAGTAGCTAAAATGTGACCATAATGACTGCTGAAGGCATTGCACTGAGAGTTTCTTCAAGTAGAGGGCATTTCATTATATAGAAGTATTCCCACGGAAATAAGTAGTCTGCTGGAAGGCAAGAATATACTTTTAAGCAAAGTGATCTGTTGAGGATTGCTTTGACTTAAGCATGCATGTTGCATCCATTTAGCCCTCTTTAAACTCTCAAGCAGGGAACTCTAAAGGGATGTGTGTGTATGTATCTAACAGTTTTAAATGCACTATAAAACTGTTCTCCTTGGATCTACTTTAAGAATATAGTATACATTACTGAGGTCTATAAACTTCCTATGTAATAAAAATAATTCTTATGCTCCTTATGCTCAGCCTGGAACATGTTCAGACATTGTCACAGATGTTCAAAATTGGGTTTCTGCACAAATTTGAAAAAGTAACATTGCATGAATGGGACAGGAAGGTCAGCAAGGGGGCAAAGGTAGGATTAAATGGGAAAATATTAATTTTGCTGAGAAGCAGGAAAACAGGTAAGGATCTATCAAGCCTTTGAATCATGACTGACCTTTATGGTGCTATAACATGTCTAGAATAACTCCCTCTCACCATAAGCTACTGCAGCAAACACACTATAGGATCTCAAGAGATTCGGAAGCATTAACGTTGAACCACAGCACCTCTTGGCTTACAAAATAATAGAAATGTATCACACATTACATTGCCACTGGGACATATTCCCTGAGATCTTTGAAAGTGACTTCTGTCTTCATTCTGAAAGAAGTTTTCCACCTTGTTACACACATTTACATGGCAGTAAATCTACATAGGATTGTGCTGTGATATATGTTTAAACAGAGCCTCAGAAATCAATTCTCAGAAGATTATTTTGGTGCTGAGATACTTAGCAGACTATCCAATAGTGTCTGTGCTTCTCTACCTATTATGTGTGCACCAGTGGAAACCAGCTCTGGTTCATCAGGAGTCTAGCACTTCCTAGAGCCATGAGACAAAACACTCTACCCCTATACCGTAGCCTCATTTTGTGGACTTACATCAGACTGGTATGCATAACCCACCAAGAACAAGTCGGTATGCCAAAATATGCAGAGCTTCCTGTAGTTACTTGCCACACTGCTTATTGTTCAAGGAACTCAAGACACACTTCACAGCCACTCTCTGTGAATTAAGTTAGACTAAGGGGTAGTGATGAGCCAAGGTTACCCAGTTGTCAAGACTGGGTCTCTCCAGCTCCAGACTTGGGTCTCTCTAACCCAACACCTTAGCTAGTTCCACCACATTGGCTTTTTGTTGCCTACCTGGAGTGGAGTGCAGAGAAGGTGGTAGCATGGCTGTCAAGCACATGGCACAACAATACAATAGCTTCAGTCCAATGTCACTCTAAGAGATCTTACTACTGTGATGCATCTCTGTCTCACTTTCCTGCCCCTCTGCGGACCCCCACACAAGTCCTTGAGAGCAGTTTTCGAACATTCTCAGGGGATACAGGGAGAGAAGGAAGAGCAGTGGTACAACACATGCTTTGCATACAGAAGTCCCAAGTTCAGTCCCTGACATCTCCTCAACGGACTGCAGAAGTCCCCTGTCTGAAGGCCAAAATAAGTTGACTTCAAATCTGTTGAGGCTATATCTATTTTTTTAAACTCTGCAAAAGTCAAAGCTGGAGTGGGGGAGAGGCGGTTGATCTGATTTAGGGCCCTAATTGGGCAACAGGGGATCCTTTAAGATCCAGATTGAGAGCATTGCACTTACTTTTGAGTAAAAATGGGGACAAAAATGTCACAGCAGCTGCATACAGATCTAAAGTTTTGGACATGAAACCGCAGAGCCACCACTGGTTAGTAATGGCAGGACTGAGTCAGTAGGAGTCAAATTCCTACATTCCTAACACAAAAATTCAAAAAAAAAAAAAAAAAAAGACTCAATAGCCTGTTAAATGGGATTAAAGTGTGTGGCAAAATGAGTGAGTCACTTAATTGATCCTGTCCATTTATTAAAAAAAAAAACAAAAAATATCAAAAAGGACAGGTTCATAGGGTATTTGAATTGAATATGCACATTCTGATTAAACTCTGTAATACAGAATCGTAAGAAAATACTATCTTTATCTGGATGGTGGGCAAGTATTCAGATAATCATTTGGGTGATGAACACTTCAGAGTACGTTTAGTGTCATACAAGATATATCAGAATTATTAATCAGCTGATTTTTAGTTGTTTTTGAACAACTCCCTATTTAACTTTAAGAGCTGTCTGTGCCTGATGGTCCTGAAATAACTAGACAAAATGGACTTGTGTTATATTGCATGTGTACTCAATGATGAGTAAAAGGTTACGTTCTTTAAATGAGATGTGCAGTTCTTTTACATTGTCATGCAATTAACGATACTGTAAAAAGATGCAATACCAAGATTTCTCCTTGCTTCAGCTTTTCGTTCTGTGCTATATAATTATTCTGAACTTGCAGTAATCGTATCATCCTCCAAGAGCACAGAAATGTAATAACATTCAGACAAAACTGTACTTCTAAATGCTATTTCTTACAGTTGGTTGGGAAAACCAATAATATTTATATGCCCTGTTCTGAAAAGAAAGAAAGGGAGGGAGGGAACCCTGAAAGTATAATATTTTGAGGTTGTATAAGACAGCTGCTGGAAGATGAGGATGTAAAGTCTCATATTGGGTTTCCACTTATGACTAATACTTTTGTTGTACAGTGTGGAGCAGTTAATTTTGTTTACCAAGAATTATGCTGGCACAGTTAAGAGATTATTCTTAGACCTTATGATACACATTCTTTCCATGCCCACTTCTGACATATCCCTGTTTGTGAGCTGCCTTTTAGGGGTTTACAAACATTCTCCATATGTTATTCACAGAACTTAAAGAAAGGTGCAACTTTGATTCCTCCTCCATTCATTATTTATTATTAACATTTATATACTGCAGGTATGGTTCAGGAGCTGCCTTCCACAAGAGGAAGGGCTCCACTTGTGAAAAGTCCCTCTGTTCAAGTTTTGGAGATCCCACCTTCCCTCTACACCACAGCTTAGCCTATTCTGTGGTGTCTTTCCATGCAGTACTTTCAGGGCCTAACTAAGCTGCCATGGGAAAGCAGGAGTGGAAAAGCCCACTCTAATCAGCACAGCTGACCTGGTGTACCAATCCAACCTAGGAGTGTTAGCTAAAAAGTTATGGTGGTGCTAGTGATAGTGTGATGTGACTCCTTCTAGGCCCATCTCTGATGTCCCCACTCTAGTTTATGTTTCTTCGGACTCTGGACACCTGTACATTCAAAGGTCCAAGATATAGCCTCTGTGCACTGGTTTTCCACTTCAGGTGTCCATGCTTCCGAAATCTGGGGCTGAATTCTTCACTCTTACACTCTGCCAGCTCATGATATGTCTGCTATCATACTTCCTCCCACAAGGCCAGATTTACCATTTTCATTTGATTTCTTAAGCAACTGCGTGCTTTAAGAGGCAGTCTAATGATGTTTGGTTTGTTTAATTTATTAAAAAATCCATATACTGGTCTTCATTAACTGATTCAGGGCAGTTCACAACATGATATATGTTTAACGGCCTGTCACACAGCTCCTGTGTTTCCAAGCATACTGCAGACACAGTGAGATGTCAGTAATCCAGGCATACCCAATTTCCTGGGGCATTCAGCCTTTGGGGACTTCTGCACTGCTCTGTCTGAGCTGGAATTATTATTATTATTATTATTATTCTGGTGTTGAAATGAATTAAACACCAAGGAAAGCAAAGATTGAATTTTGAGAAGCAGGTGGAATTCAATACCCTGGAAATGAAAAGGACGTTCTTTTGGACAACAGACATAAGAAGAAAAGTTCAAAACAGGTGGAGAGGGCAGGGGAGAGGAGACTGCCAACATTATAAGCCAGGAAAGAAAGTCCATCGCAAATAGATATGGTTTACTAAACTCTTGCTGCAAAAGCGTGGAATTACTGAGCCGACTCTGAATCTAGCAGAGGGGACTTTACCCATCAGTACTTTTCTCATCTTTCTGGCAATCTTTGTTCATGGTCAAACAATCTGACACAGTCACTTCACTGAAGATTTGAAAAGCAATGTGAGCACAGTAGCTTCCATTCTGACACACTAGCCTAGAGTATGTGCACTGCACAGAGTTGTTTTTAGTGTGGTATAATACCATAGAGCCTATTTGAAAAAGCAAGTTTCGTCCCATAGCTGACTTAGGTTGCAGCCATATACCCACTAGTTCTGGAGTAAGCCCTATTGAACCCAATGGCATCTTTTTCTGAGTAGATTTAGGCTGGCATTGCAAGAAGTAAAATGAAACACTTTCTCAGCAACTAATCCTTCATTACATGACTGTGCTGCATAAGCTTCTGTTGTATTAGAGATATCATTGTAGAAGCTTGTATGTGGCCATGTCAAGGAAAGGTCAAGACAGTTTCATTTTACACATATCCAATTTTCTTCTTAGGAAAACTGCAAGCAGTGCACAAATTCAGAAGCTACTCCTCATGTTTTTGCTAGAAAGAAATAAAACTATCCTTCACTATATTATACTAGGCTGTTATTGAATGTTCACAAGTGAATGCTTTCTACAGGAAAGGAAGGGTGTCAGGGAGGAGCAGTACTCTAAAAGCTGCCCCTTGAGTGTATTGACTGCACCTATAGAAAGCAATCATATATGCCCTCCCGCCCCTTGAGATCAGCAACAGATGCCCTTCTCCGGGAACCCTCTGTGAATGATATTAGGTCTGCAGTGGCACCCCACCTATGGAATGCGCTCCTCAGAGAGGTCCGCCTGGCGCTGTCGTTATTTATTTTTCGGTGCCAGGCTAAGACCTTTTTATTTAAACATCATTTTAATTGTTAAAATATATGATCTGGCCAGGGCAACTTCTTCTTCCTTCTCTTTTCTCCTCCTATATTCTTTATTTACTTATTTTATACTGTTAATTTTATAATTGTTAATTGTTAATTTATTATGTAGGTTTTTTAACAAAAAAAAAATTTAAGCCGAGATGCACTGGGTTTTAATATTTTTATTGTATAATTTTTATACGCTTTTGTTTGTTTTTGTTGTGAGCTGCCCAGAGGCTTTGTTGTGATGGGGGTGGCATAGAAATGTTTTAAATAAATAAATAACCCACAAAAAACAGAGCAACAATAGAACTTAGAACTTTAAAGTTGTTCCCTTCAATGTTTGGAAGCCCCCAGACTCAAAGCCCCCAAACTTCTGAACATCTAATTCAGGATGGGAGGAGTTCCTGAGGCCATCTTCACCTCTCAATCCTCCTCTCCTGCATTTTTCACTAGACAGGCTTCATAGCCCATGTAGCCAGAATGCTTCAAATGGGAGAGAAGGAGGCTAGAGACCTCAGGATAGGTCTTATCCTCACCTCCAGCCTCCTTCCTTCCCCATCCACCAAAACACCACCTTTTCCTCCCTCCAAGACCATGTTTCTGATCTCAGAGAGCTTCCAGCATGTTTCTGTTCACAATAGCTGCAAAGCTGTGTCTCCAGTTTCCCCTTTGGGGATTGGCATGCTGTCTCCAAAGAATCCTCCAGCCCCTCAGACAAAGTCTAGGAAACAAAGGCTCAGTCCTGTAACTTGAAATAAATGCTACAAACATTAGCACAGTTCTCTTCTTCCACTCCATACTTAAATAAGAAACCCCCATTTCATTAAAATATTTATAACCAGTTAAACTGACCAGAGAAATAAAAACACGGTGTGTTCTCCAAATACTCTGTTAAAAAGTGATTTCGTGCAGCCACACACATAGGCCTTGTTTCCTTCTCTTGAATCCTTCTCCAAGCATTTAAACAAAATCTCCCCATAAGCATCCAGGCCCATTATACATTATATCACTTAGGTTAAAAACTATTGCTTGTTTAGCTGTCTGCATGCAGCTGTTGTTACAAGACATACAATGGTTATACATCGTTTGGTGAACAATGTCAGAAGTGGCATGTTTTCCAACACTGTATCTTTGCTGTGTGTGTATGGAAAGCCATACAAGGTCTAGAGACAAGTTAACACATTTATGCAGAGTGTACAGAGGCAATTGGGGATAGAGAACCATTTTCCAAAAGTTTCAGGAAGAAATAAAGCTAAAGAGAATAGATGCAGAAACAGGGTAGCAGAAAGAAAGGTGGGCAGTAGGCATAGAGGAAACAGCCAGGAGAACAAGGAGTAAACAGTGGTAGCAATTTAGAAAGTAATTTACTACGGTGAAGCTGTATTATCCTGTCAAGTGGAGAAAAGACTCTTACTACATAAATTAGAATCTAAGGGTGGGTGGAATATTCCCCTTCCATAAAAGGGGAATATAGATCTACATTGTGGAAAAGGACATGCAAATATTATACATTTTCAGGAGCTGGTCTTATCCTTCAAATAGCCAATTGCCTGCCTGCCTGCCTGCCTGCCTGCTTGCTTGCATTCTTGCCACAGCTTCAAGAACCAGCTTGACTGCCCTCACTAGCCTAGCATTGTTCTGAGACAACATACCCAACTGGGACTTTGGCTACAATGCTTGAAGTGATGGCACAAGGTGAGCAGTAAAAGAAAGATTGACTTGGCCACTCCATCTTTAAGGGTGAGACCTTCACGAACAGCAAAATTATCCTAGGAATTCCCCCCCGAAGAGTAATCCAGTCTTGGACAGTGTTCCCTTCTCTGAAATTTACAAAAAACTGTACCTGCCACCTCCAATAGAGACCTAAAATCAGTGCTATTTGGAGAAAACAATTGACAGACTTTGGTAGTAAAGGGTTTAAAAAAAAAGTCAATGAAACAATGACATGCTTCCCACAGTTTTCTTCTCAACTTTAGCCAGCCTGTTTTACAGAGCTTATTTCTATTCCCTCTTTTATTTATTATTTAAGAGACATGCACAGCAGAGAAAAAGAGATGCTTTCAAATGACATTAAAGGCAGAGAAAGAAAGTTGATTCAAGGATGAGGAGCAGCATATGGGACCAATTTCAGATGCTCAAGTGGCAGAGGAGGATAATTTAGAATATTTTACTTGTGAGAATTCTGGGCAATTATATGGCTATATATTTTTGAAGTCTGTCTCAAAGAAGGCACATTTACCAGACAGGTTTCCTTTAGGAAAGAGAGCACTGAAAACTTATGGTGTCTCTCTATCATAACAAGCATGTGCTGTTTATCATTACATATTCATGGTGTGATTGAGGAAACTGCATGTTGATGGGAGAAAAGAAATCACAGCAGCCAGTTCATTTTGCCTGCATTTTCCCACTTCTGGGATGGGTCAGAATGTATAACACAGCAGCTCACAAGGTTTGTTCCCTGCCTCCTCTTACGGATGAGATTTGATCCGTACTTGAGTGCCTTTGTTCTGTGGACAAGGCTTGTGCAGAGAAACTGACTCACAAAGCTGGCTGGCTGCTAATTGGTCAGCTCTGCATTCTTTAAAACATTTCAGTAGCTTTGTTCTCCTGCATCTTTACTCTGAATGCAGGGAGAACAGAGGCAGCCTTAATATAAAGGATCAAATTGCATATAAAGAGGAGAAAGAAATAGTGTGGAATGTCCACTTGTGATCAAATGGAGTGCAGAAAAAATGAGGTTTTCTGTCTTTTATGGGACAGGGGAGGGATGGGAGAGGGGAGGGGTGGGGGAACATTTTCCTTTAAAGCTAGCAAGGGGATCTCAAAGGGAACATTTGTTGGGAATAGACAGGAGGGCTCAGATGGGATGTACTGGGACCTTGCTATTTCAGGAATCAGAAACACAGCTTTCACCTATACTCCATTTACAGCATTCAGAAAGTCTCTTGCCCCTCAACCTCACTAATTTGCTTCCTGTAAAATGGGCAGCTTGCTGCAGCTGCCAATACTGAATATATTTGGATTTAAGGCCACACTGTAACCTTGTAGAAACTTAACTGGTTCATCATGGCAGTCATACCAGTTCATTGGCTCCCTATTCACTCCTAAACCCTAAGGTGCCGATTTTAATCTTTAAAAAAGTAACATCCTTGGGCCAGCTCCCTCCACACCATCTTATCCAAGCATACTGATCTTCAGAGAAGGTCCTTCTCTCAAAACCATTAGCTAAAAACATACTGTATTTGTTCACAAAGGGGCGGTCCTTCTCTGTACTGGTGCTTCAACCTTAGAATGTCCCCCTAATGGAGACAGGGTTGGTACCAACCTGATTTTCGTCCTAGCACCAAATTAAAGATATATTTTATACAGACATTTTACATTTTTACTTAACCTTTAATTAATTTTTCAACAGCATAGAATCATTGGATTCGTTCTGCTTGCTGGTTGAAGTTGGAGGATTATTGCTTTTTTTTTTTTCTTTTAATGTGTTTTTGTGTGGTTTTTATGTTGGATTTTTTGTTTATTTCAGTGTTGGGATCAGTGTTAGAAATAAATAAATAAATTGTGTGTAGTCCAAGAGACTTACCCAAGAGATCATGGAAATGGTTTGGAAGGTTGGAGTTAGGAGGGGGAATTGAAGTAAGCATCTGTTCTGGACAAGGCAGATGCCTGTATGCAGATATAAAGGTCAAGCAGATGTTAATGGGGGCTTAAAAGCAAGCACACTGGCAGGGCTGTTGTTCAGAAGCTGAGCACTTGCCTGACAGCCAGAAGATCCCAGCTTCAATCTTTCATTAAAGGAACTGGGAGAAGCAAGCAGACTGCTACAGGGGTGCTGAACCTCAGGCTAGTGGGCCAAACCGATTCACCAAGGGTCTTTCTTTGCACCCCAGTATTTGCCAGATGGTCACAGCAGTCCTTGGATGGTTTTCTGGCTTCTGTGTGGCTCTCCCTGCTCCCATTTCTATTGTTTGTCTAAGACTTAATTCCTGGCAGTGCAAGCTTTTTCCTACCCATCACTGAAATGTGGCCCTTGAGCGCTTCTCTGAAATCAGATTTGACCTTTGGGCTGAAAGATGTTGTGTACTCCTGTTCTCCAGACAGGACAAATAGCCTCTTCTCCTATAAAGTGAAAGATTTATACAATCTGAAGAGGAACCAGAGTATGACTCCTGTAAAGCAGCTTCCAACACCCATACATTATTCCCAGCATTTGTCCAGAGTACAACAATCCTAAACTCACTTGTATTTTTCTCTCCTCTTCCCATGCACTCTGGGAATGCATGAGCAGACCAAGCTTTCTCAATCTTCTACTACAATTCAACTTATATTCCAGCACAGCTTTGTAGAACATGAGTCAGGGAGAGTACCTCTGGGAGATGCCTTCCCCAAACAATCAACAGATCATAGCACAATGGAAGGATCTTTTGGATTGTTGAGCAGAGCAATACAATGTACAGGATCATATTCCCCATTCACCATTTATCAAGATTCCCCCAACAGTTTGTTGCAATGACCATCTTTATGCATGATAACACTGTTCTTAGTGTTTCATTGCTGGGTAATTCAGAGTACAACCACAGATCAAGATGAAAATCTAGCCATGTTTACACTAGTTGTGGGAGGCAGGCAGAAGGAAATCATCATGATATAGCACACAGCACAGAAATTCATTTTAAGACCATGCCCACAAAATTTCACACTTGGTGAAATTTTCAAAGCTTTTAAATTAGACATCTTCAGTCACTTCAGTCACTTTCTGACATATGTCCCATAGTAATGGGCAAATGGAAGATACACCACAGCAGCATTTGGGGCTGTCATTCACAAATAGGGGGGATACAGAGGACTAATGTATCATTGCAATAAGTGAGGAACCTTGCCCATTTCTCAGAGCCAAACTTCATGATATTGAAGCTCTCTTTCTCTTTCTCTCTCTCTCTCTCAAATCAGAAGTAAACACAGAGAATCCAGAGCTGTAATCTTATTGCCACAAACTGATTGATTGAAGCAAAAGGATTGATTTGGAGCATTATAAATTGCAGGTATGTTCACCTCCCATTCAGCTCAGGACCACATCAGAGGGCAAAGCATTAAAGCACACACATGAGTCTCTTCCCATATCTAGTGTCCCTTGCAGATACTTTTGAAAAAGGGGAGAATATCCAATTATGTCTTGTGCACATATGATATACAACTCCAGTGTATGTATGTATGTATGTATGTATGTATTTCTTTAGGTATCTCTTCCTCACCATTCAAGGCAAAGAGACTTCAAATAGAGCCTTACAATATATTAAGCTTTTATAAATACAGTTTTAGTAAAAGTTAGTAAAAAATGAATAGTAAAACAAATGGCAGCTGGGTACCATTTGGTCCTGGGACTACATTTCCATTATCCTCCAACAAATCTGCAATGTGGGATACTGATTCAGAGAAAAAAATTGGCATGGATCATCAGGGAGATTCCCTTAAAGAACTTCCCATGGCATGATGGGAAGTCCTAAAGAAAGCATCCCGGGATCCAGAGGTGGCCGCCAATTATAGACCGGTGGCCAACATCCCATTCCTGGGCAAAGTGCTAGAGCGGGTGGTGACAGGACAACTCCAAGCACTCTTGGATGAAACTGATCATCTGGACCCATTTCAGGCCGTCTTCAAACCTAGGTATGGCACTGAATCTGCCTTGGTCGCCCTGTACGATGACCTGTGCAGGGAGAAAGACAGGGGGAGTAAATCCCTGTTAGTTCTCCTGGACCTCTCAGCGGCTTTCGATACCATCGACCATGGTATCCTTCTGAATAGGCTAGTGGGATTGGGAGTTGGAGGCACCGCATGGTGGTGGTTCCGCTCCTATCTCAATGGCCAATTTCAGAAGGTGGTGCTGGGAGACTATGGCTCTGCGCCAATGGAGTTCCGCAGGGGTCCATCTTCCCCCTTGCTATTCAACATCTACATGAAACTGCTGGGAGAGGTCATCAGGAGGTGTGGGCTGTGGTATCATCAGCGTACTGATGATTCCACAGC
>NW_025335589.1:12909169-12971185 GCF_004798865.1 Varanus komodoensis
ATGGCCAATTTCAGAAGGTGGTGCTGGGAGACTATGGCTCTGCGCCAATGGAGTTCCGCAGGGGTCCATCTTCCCCCTTGCTATTCAACATCTACATGAAACTGCTGGGAGAGGTCATCAGGAGGTGTGGGCTGTGGAATCATCAGTACGCTGATGATACCCAGCTCTACCTCTCATTTTCCACCAATCCAGGTGAGGCAGTGGCTGTACTGAACCGGTGCCTGGCAGAGGTAATGGGCTGGATGAGGCCAATAAACTGAAACTCAATCCAGATAAGACGGAGGTCCTGTTAGTGGGTGGTTCAGGCCTCGGAATGGGGGACTTGGGCCTTGCCCTAAATGGGGTTGCACTCGCTCTGAGGGACAGGGTTCGCAGCTTAGGTGTGCTCCTCGACCCTGAGCTGTCTCTAGAAGCTCAGGTGACGGCAGTGGCGAGGAGCGCTTTCCTTCAGCTTTGGCTGATCCATCAGCTGCGTCCCTTCCTGGAGAACGACTGCCTGGCGACAGTGACACGCGCGTTGGTAACTTCCCGATAAGATTTCTGTAACGCACTCTACATGGGGCTACCCTTGAAGACGGTCCAGATACTTCAGTTGGTGCAGAATAGAGCTGCCAGGCTGCTGACGGGGACTGGGCATTGTTCTCATATAACCCCAGTTCTCCGTCAGCTCCACTGGCTCCCGATTGAAGTCCGGGCCCAATTCAAGGTGTTGGTTATGACCTATAAAGCCCTAAACGGCTTGGGACCTGGCTATCCAAAGGAACGCTTGCGTCCATATATGCCCTCCCACCCCTTGAGATCAGCAACAGATGCCCTTCTCCAGGAACCCTCTGCGAATGATTTTAGGAGGGTGAATACCCATCTATAGAATGCGCTCCCCAGAGAGGGCTGCCTGGCGCCATCGTTATTTGTTTTTCGGCACCAGGCTAAGACCTTTTTATTTAAAACTTATTTTAATTGTTAATTTATTGGTATTTATAGGATTTTAAATCTTTTAAGCCGAGATGCACCGGGTTTTAATATTTTTTGTATAATTGTTATATTTGTATATTGTGTTTTTGTTGTGAGCCGCCCCGAGGCTTTGTTGTGATGGGAGCAGCATAAAAATGTTTTAAATAAATAAATGATACAGCCATGTTGTAGATGGAAATCAGGGCCCAGTTATGCACATTTATTCTATAGCTCAATTTGGTGTGGTAGATCCCTCACTGGTTAGGGAGTTAGACTAGATGATCTCCAAGATATTTCCAATTCTAAAACTGAATTTTCTCTGAGTGTGTGGCAATCAATTACACCAATATGTGGATCAGAATTTTTGAGAAGGCAGTAAAGTATGGGGAGAGGGAGAACAGCTTAAACTCAGGATCTCATTCTCTGCCCACTCCTAACCCCCACACATGTATACCATGATTCTCTACAGCTAAAGTAAATTTGTTCTCCTCCTGGTTTATTGCTGATGCAGATGACTCTCTAACTATATGAGAAATTGACCCCAATCTTTACTGTGCATAAACATGTGAGGGACACATTTGTTGTAGTTAAACAAATGGCCAAAGAGATACATAGTAGAAAAAACTACCTTTTAACTTGTTGATCATTTGTATTTACTCCATCTTGTTGTTGTTGTTAGTCGCGAAGTCATGTCCGACCCATCGCAACCTCATGGACAGCATTCCTCCAGGCCTTCCTGTCCTCCCCCATCCCCCAGAGTCCACTTAAGCTCATGCCGACTGCTTCAGTGACTCCATCTAGCCACCTCATTCTCTGCCATCCCCTTCTTCTTTTGCCATTTATTTTTCCCAGCATTAGGGTCTTCTCCAGGGAGTCCTTCCTTCTCATTTGGTGGCCTAAGTATTTGAGTTTCTTCTTCAGTATCTGGCCTTCTAAAGAGCAGTCAGAGTTGATCTCCTCTAGGACTGACCAGTTTGATCGCCTTGCAGTCCAAGGGACTCGCAGGAGTCTCCTCCAGCACCACAATTCAAAGGCCTCAGTTCTTCGGCACTCAACCTTCCTTATGGTCCAACTGTCATAGCCATACATTGCAACTAGGAAAACCATAGCCTTGACTATACGCACTTTTGTTGGCAGGGTGATGTCTCTGCTTTTTAGTATGCTGTCTAGATTTACCATAGCTTTCTTCCTAAGAAGCAAGCATCTTTTAATTTCTTGGCTGCAGCCCCCGTCTGCAGTGAACTTGGAGACCAGGAAAATAAAATCTGTCACTACCTCCATTTCTTCCCCATCTATTTGCCAGGAAGTGAGAGGACCGGATGCCATGATCTTAGTTTTCTTAATGTTGAGTTTCAAGCCAACTTTTGCGCTCTCCTCCTTCACCCGCATCAAGGGGTTCATTAGTTCCTCTTCACTTTCTGCCATTAGAGTGGTATCATCTGCATATCTGAGGTTGTTGATATTTCTCCCAGCAATCTTAATTCCAACTGATGATTCATCTAGCCCCGCCTTTCTCATGATGTGCTCTGCATATAAGTTAAATAGGCTCCATATATGCCTTGCAAAATGGTTAGGAGGTAAATGACAGACAGGGGACAGTCACCCAATCAAGCAGCAAAGGCCTGTTTCCTTATTTCTGTCCAGTCTGTGAAGATCTGATGAGCCACTGTGAATGCACACCCTGTAGCCTTCTCCCACCACCGCCTCCATGTTCTTTGTCAAAGATATTTCTGATATGCCGAGAAACACGTAGCAAAGGTGTATTTGAAAAGGACTGTTTCATAAATTACCTCCCTGGAAGAAAATGTCATTCCTTGCTACTAAGATATTTTGCAGAAGGTGAGGACTGCCTTTGTTAGAGCGAACCATAAATGAAAGCTGTGTGTTGTTGTCCTCTTCAGTAATGCATATTGCAGCCAAGAGGCACTTTTTTGTGCAGGCATGCCTGCTTGAGGGACGGATGAGGAAGGAAATGCATTCTTAATGATGTTTACTGAGAAATGTCTGGGAAATGTGACTTTAATTTGATTTTTAATATTAGAAATGGTTAACATTTTTTCCACTTGATACTTTACATGGCATCAGGGTGGATATTATTGATTCCAGATTAAATACACCAAGCTGAGATATAGCTTTTTGCATCGCTCTACAATAATAAGAAAATGGCCAGAGGAGTTGCTTAAATTAAATCTCATATATTTGATTTCAAAGTCATTACTGCCATCTATTGGATACACAGCAGAATGAAAGCAAAATTTCTGGAATTAAGAGCCCAGACTGAGTAAGGTTTGCACCTAATAATAATCCAGAGCAAACTGAATATGGGTTGTCATTAATTAGTGGATTCATGTTATGTGCTAACTCTGCACTATTTTTTTACTATGAGATGTTCACCACAAATAATCCAGAGTTCACAATCTCCACACAACCCAAGGGTTCTCTTCCTGTGTGTGTTTTTTTTTTTTTTTTTTTTTGCAGTTATTAAGAAGAAGGGGACAGCAGAGGATGAGGTGGCTAGATGGAGTCACTGGGGCAGTGGGTGTGAGTTTGGGTGGACTCCAAGAGAAGGTGGAGGACAGCAGAGCCTGGAGAAATGCTGTCCATGGGGTTGTGGTGGGTCAGACACAACTTTGCAACAAAACAAAACCATAGTTAAACCATAATGCAGGGTGTGTATGTAACAATAATCTACAATTCAATGTCAAACCATATTCAGCTCATATTCTGGATTATCATTATATGCAGACCAGGATATTAGCTTCATTAGAACTTAACTAAAACCCAGAGTAGCTGTGATGCTGCAAACATTACTTGCAATCCAGTCAGTTGTTTTGTTCCCAAATAGTAGGTGCACGGGGGGTATGGGGGACTTTTGTTCAGAATTGCAGTGTATAAAGAGAAGATTGGATTCTTTCCTTTCCTGTCCAATGAATTCCCCATTCCTCAATTTGCGGAGGACAAAAAGACTCCATTAGGCCAAACTGTTTGGGTCTAAAATGTAATGAAGTAGCAAGTAGGCTCCTGAATTTTCTAAAACTGTCCAAGTTTACCCGTAAAAAAAAATAAATAAATAAATAAATAAATAAATAAATAAATAAATTCCTGAAACCCTATATCAATATGAAACCTAGCACTGTTCGCAAATGGGGTCAATTTCAATCCCAGAAAAAGTGATTCAGAAAAAGCAAATGCTAATTATAAAAAGCTTCTGTTCTGGCTGAGTGTTTCCCCCATGAGGTTTCAATCAGCACAAAAAGAGCTTTCATTTTTCAGGGGGAACAGGTTATTTAAGTCTTAACTTTTCTGCAGCTATGTATCACAATAAAATCTGCATAAAAATACTTAGCCTATTGATTGTCTGTCAACAATAGTTTGGCCAGCAAACCTTAACCCAGAATAAAAAGGCTCTCCCAGGGGATTGTAATTCTGAAACTGGGGTATCAAAGTACTCCATCAAACCATTCATATGCACATTCGGGGACATTTTATTACTCAAGGCATGTTTGGGTTTGTAGAAAGAAAACAGCAAGAGGCTGAAACTTGAAGACATCTTTTTTTTACTAGGAAAATTCTGAAGGCATTTTAGAAGAACTGGACTGAAAGTTTAAGCAAGCTGCTCAGCCCTGCCTGTCCTCACCACAGCACACAAGTCTGTGGTGGCAGCTCCATGTTCTTCATCCTGCTTCATCCTGCACCCGCTTCTACTTCCATTTGTACCTCGCTTCCTGCTGTTCCTTACTCTGCCTTTACATCTAGACTCGCCATGCCATACACATTTCTGATCTTCGCTTGTTTCTGGCGTTACCTTTGCCTCAGGGCCTGCTATGTTGCCAGGTATCTTCTGACCCTGCTCTTACCATTGCCTCTGGTTCCACTGCACTTTGCCAGTATCTGACCCTGGCTTGTACTTGATGCTGCTTTTGCCTCTTGCCTCTTGCCAAGACCTTACCTCCATCATTACCCAAGGGTGAACTCAAAGTCATGCTAACATTTGAGAAAGATACACTAATCAGCAGAGAAACAGACTTGGGTGCTTATTCTTCAGATGTATTATTAATGAATACCAAAATAATGCACAACCGTAAAATTCAAGTTAAATCACAAGTCACTGGGGAACAAAAGGCTATTTTAATCTAGTCAGCCTGCATATTCAAGTGATGTGCATACTTGACAGTTTGCATATATTAACCTTTTTTTGCTAAAAAGAGTTCAATCATTTTATACAAGAATAACCTTATTGCAATAACAGTTTGACTACACTTAACATCTGGATAACAGTGATGTAGGCATAACCATTTAAAAGTCCCCTTGAACCAGGGTTAACGTGATTTCCTCCCCAGCTGGTCCATAACATCAACATACTTTTGCAAATAATTTATAAGCAGCTCGCCAGTTTCCAAAGATTGTAATATACACACACAATCATGAAACACACACACACAGAGACAACACATATATGGCCTCTGTTTTCCCTTACAGAATTTTGCTGTCAGGTTGATTCATGTCATTATGTAATGGATGGTAGTGTTTTGAATAAGAATGCATGAGAATTATAGTTGAGTTCACAAATAAATTGAAAATGTTTGCAACCCTGGGTTGCAAATAGGAGTGTATGTTCACTAAAGAGGATTGCGGATCCCTGAACTTGCAGCTACATTTGTAAAATGTGTACATGGAAAAATCTAAATTTTCTCAGAATGTGCTTCCTTCTCAATGTGCAACTTAAAACAAACAAACAAAACCCTCCAAAGTACACTTTCCCCATTTGAGCAAACTGATAAACATGTAACAAATAAGAACAAGAAATAATTATATTTCATTATTATTATTACCACCCATAGCTGAAGCTCTCTGGGTAATTTACAAAAGGTATAAAAACAATAAAATACAATAGATAAAAGCAAAAGTTAAAATTTAATTTAAAATAGCATAAAATATTAAAACAGTAAAAGAGAGTTTAAAAAGACAATTAAAAAAATTCAAGAATAAAAGACACCTAAATAATTATATCAGAACCCTGTATGATCAGAGAGGTCTTTAAAGGCCTCCACAAAGAGGGCTAAGATGGCAAATCTGGTGCCAATTGGGCCACAACAGGGAGGTTATTCCAAAGATGAGGAGGCCACCACTGAAAATGTTCTTCCTCAGGTCCCACACTCCAAACCTTTCAAGGAGGTAGTACCTGGAAAAAGGTCCCAGAAACTGAGAGTAATGTCTGGGTAGATTGGGGTTGGGTGAGGCACTCCTACAAGTATTGCAGTCCCAAGCCATGTAGGATTTTATAGGTTAAGACAAGCACCTTGAATTGGGACAAGAAGCACACAGGCAGCCAATGAAGGTGGGCCAGAAATGGTCTTATATGTTCAAACTTCTTGGTCCCGGTTAATAATCTGGCTGCCACTTTCTGCACAAGCAACAGCTTCTGGACCATCTTCAACAGCGGCCTCAGTTAGAGAGCATTGCAGTAACCTAATCTAGAGATTACCAGATCTTAGATTACTGAAGCCAGTCTATCCCTGTCCAGGTGGGAATGTTACTCAGCCACCAGCTGAAGCTAGTAGAAGGCATTCAGAACCACCAATGTGACCTGTGCTGAAAGTGACAGCGATGGATCAAGGAGTACCCCTAAACTATGAACCTGCTCTAGAACAGGTTGAACACCCCCACCTCTGGTCAAAGGAATCACTTACCAACAGCATCTCAGTCTTGTCTCCACTGAGTTTCAGTTTGTTAGCCTTCATCCAGTCCATTACCTTTGCCAGACATTGGTTTAGCACATCCACAGCTTCACCTGCCAATGATGAAAAGGAGAAGTAGAGTTGCATGCCACCAGCATACTGATGGGAGCTAACTCCAAAACTCCAGGTAAGCCCACTCAACAGTTTCATGTAGATGTTAAATAGCATGGGGGACAGAACAGACCCCTGAATAATTCCATGCTGGAGAATCCAAGGGGCTGAACAATATTTCCTAGGCACCGCCTTCTGGAGACATCCCTTCAAAAGTAGGAGTGGAACCACTGCAATGCAGTCCACCCCCACTCCTATCTTGGCCAGCTGCTCCATGGTATCAAAAGCCACTGAGAGGTCCAGCAGTATCAAAAGGGTCTCAATCTCCCTGTCTGGCTTGCAGCATAGGTCATCATACAGGGTGACCAAGGTTGTTTCCATGGCAAAACCTGGTTGAAATGGATCGAGATAATTAGTTTCATCCAAGAGTGCCTGCAGTTGATTGCCAACTACCCTCTCTAGAACTTTGCCCAGGAAAGGAATATTTGCTAGCAGCCTTTAGTTGTTCAAATCCTATCTCAGCTTTGAAGTGAAGTTTGGAGAATTTCAGTGAATTTGAGCATACTTAAATCTGACCTTTAAAAAAATGAGTCGGTCCAGTTGTCAACTCCTTGTTTGCTTGGAGGCTTTTATGTTATTGTTTTGAATTGTATAAATTCTGAGCAAAGTTCATCGTAACTATAAGAATGACTATGTATCAGCTTCTTCCTGGCCTCCTCTGGATCAAGGGGGGAACTTCATTATCATCACCAAGGGTAAAGAAAGAAAGGGGTCGGTCACATTGCCACACCAGCTACGCACAGATGAGCCTTCTTGTGCCCTCTGATGAGCTTCCAAGACACTGGACTTCCTTTGAACTTCAGAATTGCCAGGAGCTCCACATGCACAGTGGGAAACAAAACTGACTGCATGTAACATCAGAAGAAGCTGTCATTGAAAAGAACAGAATAACGGTGGAGAAACAAACAGTGGAAGATGTGACACTCAGACTGAAATAGTTCAGCAGGTAGACAGTGGGGATTAGCTTTAATGAGCAAAAATTTCATGCATAGGTTTGGAAACACTGTAATAGAGCATCATACTGACAAGGCAATTCGGAACCATTATTTCCCCTTCCCCAAATAACCACAAGTTCCTGCTGTTCTTTGCGTTGCTTTGATATGGGATACAGACGGATTAGAAGCAGCTGGACCCGGTAGCAAATAGTGAACTGGAAACACCTATGATAATATTCTGCTCAGCTCAATTTCTTTTTATCCCCTGGCTGTGCTTCCCTCTCATATACAGGGCCCAAGCTGAGAGTCGGGGAACATTCCAGAACTAGTTGAAATATGGTGCAGGGGACAGCAGTAGGTAGGCAGGTTTCATGAAAATCAGGTTCCCCACCTTGCACAAGGGTAAGATGTAATGCCACTACTGGATGCAACATGGCATCTGGGCTGCTTTGATCCCTTCTTGTCTTGTGATATTTCTTGTAAGTCATGGTTTATCAACCCATTGTGCATCTCTTACTCTTGTATTTAATCTCATTTATTACATTATAATAGCCTACTAGTCAAAGGTCTCTGAGCAGCTATGCTTTTTCTTTTTTCTACTCTTCCTTGCTCAATGTGCATATTGAACTTTCTTTGTGCTCATATGTCAGCATCCCAAACTGTGGAAGGTGCTTCCTTTAGAACTAAAATTGGATCCCCACTTTCTTGGCTGTTAGAAAGAGTGTAAAGACACATTTATAAATTATGCAGTTTAAAATAACTTATTTTGTTGTTATTTTTATTCTTTTAAGGTTTTAAAATGCTGTGCACACTCAGATAGGCATGTTTCATTTTGCTTTCTGTTTTGCTTTGTTTTGTGTGTTTTAGAAAATAAGGTAATATATAAATATAAATAATAAATAATGTTATTCTCCACTATATATCACTACATATCACTGCTTCACAGAAATATCTCTCATGTGTGTATCTTCTTGAGTGAATAATTTTAGGGCCAAACCAGAAATTACTTTAAATATGTTCCTATTGGCTATGTATTTTTAGAGATTAGAACAAGATAAGCTCATGCAGATTTTAAAAGTCCCCCATGCTGTGGGCATGACATGGATTTGGGGCCCTGTGCCGCCTCAAGTAAAAAATAAAGGCCAAAAATGATATAGCAGCTAAATAAAAAGTCTGATTCCACCATCATTTCTACAGTCTACCAGAATCATAACCTAATCCAGAACATAACGTGATTGTAGTAGATGCAGATACAGTAGACCGTATACTTCTAAGGCTCAATGTATCATTTTATCTTTCCTGACTAGAGAAGGAAAAGAATTTCAGAAGTGTGATGGACTGCAAATGAATTTCCCCCAGTTTGGAAATTCCCCAGGCTATTGCAGCTTGAGTTCAACGTTCAGCTGTCTCCAAATTTCACCTTGAGTGATGATGGCTCTGTGTCCACCTTCTCATCCACCACTTCCCTGCTCCCACATTCACCCATTCCACAATCTTATCAAACTGCTAGGAAAGGGGGAGGTAAATGAGACTGTAATCCAAAATCCTTCTTTAAGTCTTCCTTGAAATCTAGTTTTTTTTTCCTACTGAGCTACACTCTGAGAAGTGTGTGTGTGTGGGAGGGGGGGTAATATTCTTTTGTTGCATATATTCCATTTGGTTTTGTTCCACTGCTATGCTTCTGTGCTGAATTATAGCAATTGCAATTATGGTTTTATTCCTTTAAATTAATGTTAGTGTGTATGTTCTTAATGTCTGTTGGTTTTAACTTTTGTTAACCACTTGGCTATTGGGCAGTATAAAGAACAAACAAACAAACAAAAACTAAATACTGGCTCATTTGTCAACAGGATTTGTTTTTAAAATGAGGTCAAAGATCCAGTTGAGTATGCATGGATTCAACAGGCTCAGAAGCCTTAATTACAGACAGCTGAAACTTAGGAGAAGGCTTTACAGCTTTTCCAAGGCTCTTTCGGTTGCTTTTTTCTTGACTTCCTGAAGTGTATTGTTACTTTAACACAATTATTGGAAATGTTCATCCAGCAAAAAAGAAAGCTAAACTAGACAAATCTCCCCCAATGCTCAGTACTATGGGTTGATGAGTAGTTGTTGAAGTCTTTCGTCTATTAATTGTCTTCATAAATACTGGTGTTTATCAAAGACTTGGCTATCGGGAGATTTATCTCAGTGCATACATAAGGAATGGGCATCACACTTTCCTCCCCATGCTCAAAAGTGTGTGTGTGTTTTAGTACTTGAAAATATACCCCCTGGCACCGAAGTGTAGTGAAGCAACTGCCTCATGTGGCAGATCCTGCAAGGAAAGGGTGTGCAGAGAATGGTGGAGACCTGTTGGAGGAAGGAGGATATAGCACACAGCCTCAGGATCAAGAGAGCCACGCAGCATCGAAGAAAGAGCCAATTGCTGGTCTGGGTGCTGGGTACCATTTTGTCTTCTGCCTCAGGCAGCAGAACACCTTGGGACAGCCCTGCAACTTGCACTAGGTGGATTAAACCCATCACCAGTTCCAGCCAGCCTCATGTTTGTGATGTGCCCTCATGGAGAAAAAGAACAATATCAGTAGGATATGGCTATGTCCAGCAAGCATTTCCACAACCTGTCTTGTTTCTGAACACCCCAGTCCCTGCCAGTTGCAACACACACCAGTATCTTCCTTCCATTACTTTCCTTCTCTGGAGTGGGCTTCAACTGCCAAAGCATATCCGCAATAGACCACACGATGGCAGCACAAGATAGAACACAGAAGAGCTGGAAAACGTAACTCCATAATTATTAAATAAATAATATACTCCTGCCTGCAAGTCAGTAGATGTGCTATTGAACATCTTATACACAGAACTTAAAAGAAATAATTTGTGTTCGTACATATGTGAGTTACCTAAGATCATCTTACTGTGTTTCTTAAGTTCAGTGTCACTTACTGAACATAACTGCACATAACATTGCAGCCTTGACCTGTGTATTTAACCAGCTAGTGCTGTAGAAATTTTCTTACATACTGTGAAGTCGTCTACTCATGACAACCCTATGAATGAATGCCCACCGAATGTCCTGGTCTTGGCAGTCGTTCTGAGCTCTTGTAACCTCAAGGCTGTGGCTTCCTTTATGTAATTGACCCATCTCAGGTTCGGCCTCGTCCTCCTCCTCCTCGTCATCTTCTGTGTTAGAATTTCACTAGCATGTTTGCCCTTCTTGAGTCTTGCCTTCTTATTTCATGCCCAAATTATGAAAGCCTCATTTTTTCTCATTTTTCACCTTCAAGGAAAGTTCTAGCTAGATTTGATCCAGGGCCCGCTTGCTCATCTTATTGTCCGTCCAGTCTGAAGAGCTCCAGCACAGGGAATAAATGGAAACTATGGCTCATAACATCTCTGTAACATCAGGATCCCATTCTTGATGTACTTACTGGACATGTATATAGTTGGACATAGTCTCCCAGATTTTATAAATTCACTGCTTTATTTTATTGTTTTGGAGACTCACAATAGCATGCTACACATAATTTTGCAGTAGTATACAATTGTTTATGAAGGTCTTGAGGCAAGTCCACATCCATCATGACAGGCTGATGCGACATAAATTTTACTTTTAACAGTTCTAGCAGCTATTGGGGTAATGTTGGAAGAAATAATCATCCATCAGACTGAGCCTTAATATTATCTAATTTCTGCTCTCTTCAGTTTGTCACTGAGGAGAAGGGAGAAAGAGTGCTGCCAAGGACACATAGAAGTGATGAAATACAAAGATATTAAAAGTAAAAGAATAGAAAGCTCCCTCCAAATCAGTTTGAGGGTGAATTTGGTGCTTTTTCCTTGTGTGTTGAGTTGCTCCACCAGATGGCAATAATTGCATACTGGTGAAGCCTACTTTTCAATTTTGTCACACTCAGACAGATGTCAGTGAAATCAAATCCCACCTTTGCCACCTCCATTTCATATGGGCAGTTTGAAAATGAAAATTATCTCTTGCATCATAGTTTCTACAAAGTTTCACACCTTTAACAGATCACGACTAAAAGTCAAATAGCATGTTACAGATTAAACATGTAATATGTGGCCCACCTTTTCTTTGTGTTTTACTTCCATGTAAGCATGCAGGGTTCCAATCCACATGTAGTGAATATTTCAACCTTCCTCCACAGCTGTTTCTTTTCTGAAATTTGCCTCTTCCCCATATAGGTGCTTTTAAAAACTTCTGTTGTTACCAAGAGAGTTTAAACCATATGCAATGGTCCCCTTCATGTCTATGTCTGGTGAAAAGCAAAGAAAGGGTCAAGCACACCATGTATTCAATATAAAACATTTTTCTTAAGCAGCACTTTGATGCTAGAAAGTATATCTCTTAGCATGGCCATGTATCTTCTTTACAGAAGATAGTCCTCTATTTTAAGGGGTCACGTGCACTCTTTTAAGAATAAAATCCTCTGTTTGATGGGCTGTCCAGCCCTAGTCTGGTATGAAGATAAAAAGGCACAAGAACCAAGAGCTGGGCATTGTCAACCATCAACAGCATCTGGGCATCAGAGTGAGCAAGGCAAAGGGGCCATCTAGTCACAGTCTTCTACACAAAGGTGAGATGTAATGTGCTTCTTTTTCCATGAAAATTATATATTTGCCTTCCTCTGCATAAAGATAGCATGTTCCAGTGTAATACAAATTGGTGTCAGCTTTGTTTCAGTGATCCTTTGGTGTGATCCATAAGCAGCTATCCTACTCTCACTGTCATGAACCTGTTGCACTAGGGATCTCCTGGAGCAGAGTTGGTAACCATGGGGTAGGGGAGGATTTAATAAAAAAGAAGGCAGAATTGGGGGTACTCTGGTTTAATAAAGTGTATTATTTTTATTAAAATGTAGCTATTTGTGTTGCTCCTACCACCTGAAGTTGGTAAACCTACCAAAGGTTCTGAACAATAGGGCTTCAGTATATCCTTTAGGGAAAAGCTCTTTTAAGGGCAACAGGAAGCTCTGGTAAGAGGTAATGTTAAGGAGATGAGGCCAGACCTCTTCTAATTATTTTCCTCCTGGAGCACACCTTCTCTCCACTACACCAACTCACCCTGCCTTTGCCTTTTCTCTATTGTTGTTGTAGCCTATTTCAGTTGGCTCCTATTTCCAGTAAGGTTAAAGGAAGAAGATGAAATTGTTGAAAGGATCACCTAATGTTGATCATTAGTCTTGAGCCAAGAGCAAAGTAGTAGCCTAAAGTGCTTGAGGTTCTTTCCTGTTCTGAGCAGGGCTTTTGAGCTGCTAAAGTTATTGTTCCATCCACCTACATATTGTCTATGTTGAGCGGCAGCTGTTCTCTGTGTTTCAGTCAGGACAGAAGCCTTTCCCATCTTTCCCATGCTGGAAAATGGATCTCAGAACATTTACATCCAAAGTATGTGCTCCACCACTGAACTGTGATCTGGAAGGACTTAGACCTGGGAGCAGCAGCAGTATAGAAGAAAGGGTATTTGTTATTCCTGGCCTGGAAATACAAACCTCAGGATGGCTACAAATACAGGAGGACTGTTAGGGCCTGGAGATTTTACTCTGACCTGGAAAAGAAATCAGGCTTTCTCACCATGCCTTCAAACCACTCCCTGTTGAGTCCTTTGACTCACCCAACTTCCTCCAAAATTTCTCCAACCTGTACACTCACATAGCCATGTATTCATCTATTTTCCTCACTTCCTCCTGCTCCACTAATGGGGTGAAAAGAAAATCTTTCTCCCTACTCTTCCCCATCCACTCCCTGGTTCCTGGCACACTGCTAGAGCTGTAAACCAGATTCAAAGTACTCTGGAAAACTGGTACCCACTACTCCAAGCACCTGTCTCAGAGTTATAACAACACACTAGCAACCAGGGTATGCTCATAAATAACAAATAATAAATAACTAGCAAACAGGGGCTGCAGGACTGTGGGAGACATTTAAATTGTCATTCCCTTGTAGAACAACAACAGCAAGTAAATGATGCAATGATGGAGGCTCCTCAGGGAGATTAGTGGAAGAATCCATTCCCACTGCGCTCCCACAGATCATCAGGGACATTTAACTCAGCAATGGAGTTACTTTTTGAGTTTCCCACACAACAAATATTTTATTTAGAATTGCCAAGAAAAATTATGACATTGTGAGCCTGAGAAGTGAAGAGAGTTTGGGCCAAGTAATATGTTGCCATGGGAACTACAGTGTAAGCCAAGTTCTTCTTGATACAGTGGCCAGGACATGAAAGATGGTTGGAGAAAGGGCATACCTTTCTGCCTTCTGCACACCTTTATTAAAAGAGTAGGAAACTGCCATTTGTGTAAGATACAGAGGAGAAGGCTGGGAGAAGAGTTCCAGGCCCAGAGACATCTTACAGTGCTGGCTTCCTAGAGAACTGATGTGGGAACTGTTGATTGCCTCTGTTAGTAGTTAAGCTATGCTTCCATCTATATGCAATTTGTATATATTTGTAATTAAATGTAAAACTTTCAAAATGCCAGTAAGAGACCAGTGACCGCCTTCCAAAGAAAACCAAATTTGCTGCATCCCTGGAATTTTTCACCACTCAGAGAAACTGGGTGTATGTAATAATACTGCCAAAATAAATAACCCAAAGGTGTTTAACCTTCATGAATAATTTCATGCATACTGAAGACTCCAGGGGGCATTTATTCCCTACTTATGCTTATCATTCACTACTCATGGTTGTTTAAAGGTTCTTGAGATAACATGGTGGCCCTCCTTTTTCACTTCTGTGTCTAACAAGAGCTTTCAGAAAGTTTCTACAAGGGTTTTTAAAATTATTTTCTCTCGTGCTTGTGCACAATTTTGGTATACCTAATACCATCTAAAGGTTCTGCAACAGAAAAGCATAAAGGGAAACACTTGCTTAAAGCTTGGATCACCAAGCTTTGACAATAATTAAAATGAATAAAGTAAAAGCATTTTTGTAGGAGAATTCTCAGGAGCTGTTTAAAGACTAAAAGGCAATTAACTCTCATTAAAGGGCATTGGCTGAGCTGTCAGAAACAAAAGGGCCTTAACTCTAATAGCATCATACTTCATCTCAGAAGTTCTAGTAATGTTCTTAACAAGCAAGGCAGTTTCATACTTCTTGATCTCCTCTACAAAATTAGATTCACAAGCAAGAGTTCAAATTTGCCAAGGTACAATTCTGCCTCATACTTGCAGAGTAAACACAATTCACTGCCAGTGAATTCTATAAAATTATAGAAAATGATTTGGGATTATGTTCCATCAAACCTATTTCTGACTTTGTCTACTCTAATTCTGAATAGACATATAAAAGCTTGGATTGTAAACTGAGCTTTGAACAATAACTGGGATTTTGCAAGAAATAACTTAATTCCAGTCACAGTATTAAGTCCACATCATGAAGTTCACCTCTTCTGGGGCAAAGGATGGGTAAGTTCCATTCCTCCTACAGCTGATTTTTAGGAACTTTTCCCCTTTTTGTAAAAAGCAATGGCCTGTTTGTCCAATGGCCTTAAGAGCATGGAAATGCTTGTCTGCCAAAAAGGTCTGGAGGATACAAGATGGGCCAAGATCACCACCTGACCTCTTGGACCTTAATCCAGCCAATTTTTATCAAGGGTGACTAATGGATGCCATTGGTTTTAATAAGGTGAGAATCTCCCCCACCCCCACGGATAAAAACAGATGGAATACAGCAAAGTATATAATTGAGAGCAAATATAAAATAAACAACTATCATTAATAAAATAACACAATTAAAATATCATAATAAAATAAAATACCCATAAAATAATTAAATAAAAATAAGACATACATTATTACAATTAAAAGACTGTGCACTGCTATAAATAGTCCAGATGGGGTCAAAAGTGTGCTGGATGGTGCCAAAGTAAGCTTGCCACCAAAGACCTCTGTGTCAACAAAAGGTGATCTTTTTCCCATATTCTATTTTTGTTGAGTGGGTTTTTCCCATACAAATGAAAAGCAAGAGAATGATTGCCCATTTCATTTTCTCAAAATGCCAAGTGTGCTGACAGGCCCAAAAAGGTAGGAGACCGCTGTTGTTAGGCAATGAAGTTCTATTCTGTTCATTTTATGATACCGGCATTTTTGGAAAAAAAAACGTTTTTGCCTTTTGCTTTCAAAACATAAAAAGCTTTCCTTTCAGAATATGCCATTAATAATGACAATAAGGTCATTCATGCAAAATTTATCATTCATGCAATATATCTTACAGATCTACTGTTTGCTTGCTCCAGGTTTGTTCACTTTCAGGTTCTGCTCAGAGGGTCTTTGGGCTGGTACAGGGAACAGTAAGTACAATACTAACTAATTAAATAAAGAACATCGATCAGTTTCAGGGCTTTCTGATAACAGGATCCTATGGTGCTCTGCTGGTACTTGAGATCCATGGCTGAAGTCAGGGTAAATCATTTAAAGCCAAAAATCAGAGCACTGGAAATCTTTTGGTGGGCTGCAGTGGTTGGCCTTTGGGACAAGGTTGCTTCAGCTTTATTCATTTATTTTATTTAGCTTCTATACCAACCCATTGCTGAAGCTCTCTGGGGGTGAAAGTCATCTGAAGGTTTGTAAAGAAGACTGTAAATTGTTCACCATTCCGAGAGCAGTTGCTAATCAGCTCTACTAATTAGCCGAAGAAAGAAAGAAAGAAAGAGAGAGAGAGAGAGAGAGAGAGAGAGAGAGGCAGGCAGGCAGGCAGGCAGGCAGGCAGGCAGGCGGGCAAGGTCTATTTTGCATTGGGTTCTACTTCCCTGAAACAGCCAGCTGTGCTTTGTGAAGGGTCCTTCTCTTGTTCTGAATGCTACAGCTGTTGTAAGCCCCAGGAGACAGAAAGGCTTCTGGAGACTGGTCCCAAGGAGCCCATCTTCTGGCGGGGAGGGCACAGAAAGAGGAAGTGAATGTTCTTTCTGAAGCTGAACGTTCTTTCTGAAGCCAGAACCTCCTCTTAATCCAAATGCTTGTCAGACCACTGTGGGAAACCAGATCATGGGAAAGGTGAAGCAGACTGCAACTGCTGTTCAATGGAATGATATATGAAGCTTGTTTCCAAAAAAATAGTGGAGGAATCCTTTCTAAAATGTAACATAGGAAGACTAGAATATTTATTAGTCTTCAAAACTCAGCTAAAAGAAGCCACTGAATGGAAGCTAGAAACAAAGTGAAGGCTTACAAATAACCTTAAATATCTTGGTTGTACTCAAATGTGAAACTTATGGGGAAGTAGCAGATACCCAAGCTACGTTTGCTTGTACGGCGGAATACTGTATAAGTGAATGATTTGCAAAGGTTTAAGGTGTAAGACTGCATATTTCATTGCTGATATCATTATTCAATATTTGAAACTCAGTGTCTGAACATGTTACTCAATGTTTTGACATCCAAGTATATGGCTTGAAACTGAAGGATGGAAAATGTATATTTAAACATAGCAAGACCACCTGGGGAAATCAATGCTTTCAATATTTAATTAAGCATGTAAGTCTGTGTAAACTGGAAATGTGCCAACTTAGCCCTTCCATTAACTAATCATGATATTGGATCATAAAACAGCAATTGGCCAGTTTTCATGCTCATTCACCCTTTGTTCATTTTAGTTTGCATAACCAATAATGATCATTTGTAAAACTTAATTCATTTATTTGTCAGTTGTGGCAACATGTTCCATGCTGCGGAAGTCTATATTATTAGCCTTTTACTGCTGTACTTTTACTTACAGATGGACTGCTTTGATTATTTCCATGAGTTGTGCATCTAATGTTGTGTTTTCAATATTAAAACAGATCAAATTAAGATGCATATGATGCTGATATTCCAGTTTGAACTGCAAAAGCCAAACATGATGATTAGTTTTGGAATCAGAATTGCAGTTTTGTTCCAGTAATAATACATTGTTTTTTCCTGCAAACAGAGATATTGAAGCATTCTTCCATGACTCATATGAGTTTGAATTTCTAAGAATCCAAGGCACATTTCTGTTGCAGCCTGGCTTTTCCTGAATCATGTGGAATCTGCAGACTGTTTGTGGGATGGAGGATAGGAAAGAAAGAAAACTGAATGTAGCTATAGAAAAATGCAAACATAAAATAAAGCCAACCAAAAACATGAATTCCCCTCATAGGCCAAGACATGGAAATATGTATTTTTGCAGGATTTCTTTGCACATTCTGGGGACTCCAAATTTGGTCAAGTGTTGAATTTCTGCAAATGCATGCAAACACATTTCTGCAAAATCCAGCTCTGTCCACAAGTAGACAACACATTGAAGGGCATTGGAAAATCTGTGAAATGGAGATGGAATGGGTTCCGTGATGCTGGTAGAGCCTTACCTGCAATTTGTAGCCATCTCTAGCTAGTGAAACTAGTTCAAGGAGGCTGTAAACCACCATGGCACATAACCTAGAAATGGCTTGTTACCCTGTCTCCCTAACAGAAGCTGCTGTACTGTAAATTCATCTGACTGGCTTGTAATTATATGCACAGTCTGAGCTGACCACTCCCTACATTTACTTTTTACAGCACGGCTCCTGTACAAACTCCCCAAAAGTGAATTGGGACAGTTTTTGCAGATTTGTACTTACAAATTGTCTGGAAAAAAGTCAAGAGTTCTTATAATTTTTCCCATGTTTGTATTTCATCAAGAAAATAAATGGTTTAGGAATAAAAAGTGATCTTTGTGATAAAGTACCAGAAAGACAGATCACTGGAGTAAGAAATCGGAGTAAGTCTCCTTATGCTAAAATAGGCTCATTGCAATAACCTGACACTCACTAAATTTTGTAATATATTCTTTTAAGTCTACAAAGAAATTGAACAATTTATCTTATAACTAGCTTCTTCTCTTGCACAGCAGGTCACAATTTATATGTCAAATTATTTTCTGTCTGCTACAGTTTGTCCAGGAAATTGTGTATGAATAAAAATCTGATTTCCTTTTACCATAAATGCATTTCTTTGAAAATTTATATATTAGACTTAAAACAACATATATTGTTGAGGCAGTAGTTTAAACATTTAATTCACTTTTTTTTAATTTTTTGCGGGTCTGGAGCTTTTTAACAGCTGCTACTTATAGTACAGACAAGTGACCTTTGAGGTCTCAGAGAGATTCTAGTTTTCCCAACTCCTCTAATTAAGCAGATCCAGACTTTACAACTGCTGCAAGATATGCTGGTGTTGCATCGATATTTTATGCAACAAGCCTATAATGATGCATACATATCCATACCTTTAATTGCCTGTTTGAATAGGTTAACCATTTATATATTCTAATGCACCTAGCTCCAAACTATGTATAGTAAAAGCCTCATATCTACTGTTGAAGTTACTATGGTTTCACTTAACCATGGTTGACTGTAGTCCCAAAAATGAAAATTGTTTTGGAGTTTTGTGGTCTACTGCAGCCTACTCTCTACTACTCCGCAGAAAGCTGCATGGGAACGGTCTCCTTCCCAGCTCGGAATGATGGGGCAGTGCTGGACTCAGGACCAGACATGCAGCTGCATGTGAAAGTCATGTCATGACACAGGATGAGTTCCCTCAGAGCAGGTCATGCTCTGGCACATCAATTGCAGAAGAGGTCATTGTAATGTAGCTACCAGTAGATATATTATTATTATTATTATTATTATTATTATTATTATTATTATTATTACATTTCTATGCCGCCCCTTGCCGAAGCCTCGGGGCGGCTTACAACACAATAAAATACATTGAAATACAATAGAACATAATAAATTACCACTAAATACAAAAATACACTGAGATACAAACATAATAATATAAAATTAAAATTAACAGTATAAAATAAGTAAATAAAGAATATAGGAGGAGAAAAGAGAAGGAAGAAGAAGTTGCCCTGGCCAGATCATATATTTTAACAATTAAAATGCTGTTTAAATAAAAAGGTCTTTACCTGGCGCCGAAAAACCAGTAACGACGGTGCCAGGCGGACCTCTTTGGGGAGTGAATTCCATAGGTTGGGCGCCACCGCAGAGAAAGCCCTCCTCCGAGTACTTACTCTCTTAATTTCTTTCATGGAGGGTTCCCAGAGAAGGGACTCTCCCGCAGATCTCAAGGGGCGGTCGGGCATATACGGACGTATATGGTCAACAGTATTAAGAGTTAAGGTTTGGGGGAGCCAAGAAGTAGTTGTGGGTTTTTCATTTTCATGGAATTCCTGTACCCCTTACCCACATGAATTTGGAGAGCCAACAGTATAGTCTTCACTACTATTCTCAGTCTCAGACATCCACTGAAGGAACCTGTCCCCATGGAGATGGGAGTCCCACTGTAATTGTTGAATGGAGGGGTGAACAAACTCAGGGTCTGTAATCCAAATGGAAGTATACATTCCAAAGGTTGTGTCCATTATGTGTATATTCAAAAGCAGGCAAGAATGGTACACTGAATGGTACTGGCAGAATCCTGCCATTCCAGCATGTAGGGGCTGCATTATTCCTGGGAATTTTTCCAAAGAGACCTTGAAGGAAGCAAAGGGAAGCTTTGCTTGACCACTTACTCTTCTAAGTACTAAAAGTAAACTCTTTGGATGTTAAGAGCCAAAAGGGAAATGAACTAAAAGGCCAAAGTAGGAAGCACCCCTGCATGGTCCATGCAAAGTCCCTTTTGGTACATTGCTTCGCATGTGCAAGACTTGAAGGAGAGTTTGCTTTAATAATCAATAAGTATGATTATTGCAACTATGGGGAATACAGATTGAAAAATAAGTTGGGGAATAATGTCAATGAAGCTCCTGGATGTTTGTAAAACTGGTCTGAGGTAAATGGCTTGTAGAACTGGAGCCCAAGTGAGCAAATGTTATTTCTATTTTTTCTCAAGGCACATAATTATGCCTAAAATAGTGATAATCACCTCCAGTTATTTTCCTCCAGAGGCTATACATTAGCAATTTCTCTTTGCATATGAATATTAAGCAAATACCCATTCTCCCTTTATCCTTTTGAGAGTAAATTATTTATTACTGGGTGTAAAACATGTTTTTCTCATTTAAATGCAAATCTCCTTCCCTGGAAGCATGTAAAGCTATATTAAACATCTTTCTCAGGCAAGTGGAGGGAATAAGAACTGTTAAGAGATGTTATGTACAGTTCCTATAAAGCCAATTGCTACAAAAATTCTGTATAATCTGTGATCTACCAAGCACAGACCCACTGGAGTTGCTAAATAGCCTGCTTGGAACTGCAGGGAAGTAGATGGTCCAGACTCAGCTGGCTACATTGCATAGCCAGTAGCCTGTGACCATTTCTTTGTGTTACATGATTATTTTTTGTTAATCAAAAATCTTTTAAATGCGCATACTAAAATGGACACTGGCCTTCTCTCCTCTGTGAGCTGCAGTTATTGGCTAAATTCCTGAAATGTCACATGAGGCACCCACCTTGCTGAAGCTAAGTAGATGTGGGACTGATCATTTCTTGGAGTGGAGACGTTTGGGAATCTCTTGTAGCTGCTTTGAGTTCCATGTTGAAAGAAAGTTGGAATTTACATAAGAATAAAAACAAACAATGTAAAAAAATGATAAAGAGTGGGAAAAGAGGAACACTGAAAACAGGTTAGCATTTTGCCTTCCAAGGTTTAACAGTCTGCTGCATTTGAAAGATACACAGCTAGTTTGAATTGTTCTGACAACCAAACAATGACTCACCCATAATCCATCTCTAAAGTTCTCATCTGGGGAGTATGGTAGGAAAAGCTATGAAACATTTCTAAACTGTAACACTAAAGCAATTGGGCTTTCATGGATCAACAAATATTTCAGTTTGACATCTCTTTTTGATTGCTTTCCTGGTATTGCTGAGCAGCTCATTATAGCTGTGTGTCTTGGCAGACCTCCTTTACTGCAATAATATGTTCAAAGCATTGCTTCTGTCACCACTACAAATTATAAGCATATCTCCACAGGTCTAATTCTGCAGTACATGAACCTCTTTCTGTAGAGAAGATGTATTTCCTTTCTATATTGTCCAATAGCCAAAGCTGTCTGGCCAGTTCACAAAAACCATAAAACCCTGAAACATAGAATAGTGTAAGTTAATATAAAAAGTATTTACATTCACATAGATCAGGTAGAATCCAATGAGAAGCTTATGCCCCCACTAATTCTCTTGTGCTCCACCAATTCATAGTGCCTACTACTTGCAGAACTAAGATTTAGTGTTTCTAGTGACAGCCAGAAATGAACAAAAATGCTCATTTCTAGAAGGGGCAGGTCAGTAATGTTTACATACAGAAATGTCACTGACCTCTCCCAACTGAGAAACAGCATTTGTACTAGTTTTAATGCTTCCTTTGAGAACTACTAGATCTCTTTTTGCATAAGTGGTGGGTCTTAAATGTACACTAAAATTGGAGGACCCACCAGTTCTGAAATTAAATCTGTAGAGCACAAGAAAATCAGCATGAGCATCCTGTTGGATATGGATATGTAGATATAGATTAGATATTGATATAATGTGAAAGTAAATCAGGAAATATGATTCCCAATCCTGAGTTTTCTGGAAAAAAAGGGGAACACAGAAGCAGAAAAAACTGTTTTCAGGAGAAAAGTGGCTGGCAGTAGAAATTATCTAGAATTTTGTTTCTGTTCTGCTTGATAGGAAGTTGTCCAGCTTCACAAAGTTCCTCATATTTAGGAAAACAAAGAACTCAAGTTTTCTTTTTTTAACAAACTGCATGTAGGGTGAAGCAACACTGTCAGATTTGCTTCTCCCTAACTGGTAGGATTCCATAAAGGAAGCCACAGCTTTGAATTTGCAAGAGCTGAGCACAGCTGTCATAAACAGGACGTTTTGGAAAGCTTTCATTTATAGCATTATCGTAAGTCAGAGATGAATAAATGGCACATAACAATGACAACAACAGCTATAGGAGGGGAGAGCACTTCACTATTTTCTCAAGCACATTTCTTGCTGCAAACCTGGCCTCCATGCCATTTTTCTTTCATCACCATCACATGTTAACCAATGGAAGAATAGTGTAGGTGGGGAGAGAGCAGTCAAGGACTTTCTGGGAATTCCATGGGGAAGGCGTTTTGCACCCCTCCAGTCAGCTGCTTCTTATATGACACTGCCTTTCTTCCCTTGAATTCACAATATTCAACAGACATGGGATTTGAAGGTTGGGCTGATGCAACATTTTGATTTAGGGCTAATTCCTGAGACCATGGACAGTTGCATGAGCAAATAGGCATTTAAGATGGTGAGCAATCGCAGTGTTGTATACACTTTATAAGCCAACTTGGCATGGTTCAACAAGGGGCCAGGGATTAATTTGACAAACTCTGTCAACAAATGCCTGCCCCTTGTGCAAATGGAAAAGCAGCTTAGGATCCAAGACTTTAAACATTGACAGCAACAAAAGTTGTAAACTGCCTTAAAGCTTTGGTATTAAAATGAGGTGAAAATCTGTTATAAAATAATTAAATAATTGCTAGACCACTCATATTCTTCTTGAGCCATGTATGAAAACTGAAACCCCTGTTCACAGCCTATGAACCTTAGCATGACAAACTACAGGGGAATTTCAGAAAGCACTGTAGGCTGCACTTAACTTACACCATTAATAAAGCAGCATCACCAACCCAAATAGTATCTTCTTAAGAAGTGGACTTAACTAATTATCTATCTGAGAACAGTCAGCAGTAGCTTCTTCACATATTGCAGGTCTGAAGGTATAGGTTCTGATAGTATGGATTCTGATGTGGTCCAGGGTTTACACACATCCAGGAAGCCTTTTTGGTCTGTTTGCCTTTTTGAATACCACCTGTACTGTGTTCTTCCCGTCTTCCTTACCCCAAGCAGGACTGTAACTAAAAAATCAAGACAGACTTACTGCAGCTATCCTTGGATTTGTGGAAAATTCTGCAGATGGTGCAGATTCTGAGTGAGGCAAAATGGCCTTAGGTGGCCATTCTTGGACAAAGGAGCTTCAAGACAGATTGCAATCTAAAACAGCTGAACTGCCATCCATAAAGGGATTCAGCACTATCTCCTGTGGCTTGCACAGATACAAAGCTGTTTTGAATTGTTTATTATACTACATGTGTTATGAAGCTCATTATTCTAAGGGTGCCTGTATTGAGATAACCTAACAAGAGCTGGTGAATGACCACAGCTAATAAAATAATGATCAGCATCTGTGCTTCCTGCAGCTCATTTTCTTCTGACCTCATTATCTACAAATAGCTTGATATTGCTCAGACCATTTCAGGGACTGTCCTCTTTAACTGAAGTACTGAATTTGAGTTGAGATTAGGAAATTCCATTGACTATAACTTTTTGTTGGTTAGAAGGGGATCAAATCTGTAGACAAAGTACCCTGTTAGAAGGTGATTATTCTGCCAAATTTCTGAAAAATGGATGCAGTGGTTCATTCCATGCACATTTATGTTTTGCTTTTCTTTCTAAAATTAATGCTGGAACCTTTTACTTCTTGACAGAAATATATAGACTTTGCAGGGATGGTTGCTCCTTGTGAAGGATCAAGTTTCAGATGAATAGCTGTGGGATGTTTGTGCAGAAGAAGCTTGTTTGTTGGTCTTGCTGGAGCACATTAACAAAGCTACACCTCGGTATTTTGTTTTCAGATTGTACATCTCAAAATACAGGATGGCTACTCCTGACTTCATCTTTATATAGATGAATTTATGGATCTTACCTGTCAGCAATGTCCCCATATTCCACATATTCACTCGAGACCTGTAAACAGAGCCTGCCTGCATGCAGGTCAGGAATTCAGAGAAAGCAGGAACAGACACACATGGTTTTGCACATGTTTTGGGGTGGTTTCAGAGTCACCAACTGAGAGAAGATTTTGGCTTTCTTCTGTGTATCTTGCTTTCCTTTGTCTTGCCCACATACATGTACTAAATATATCCTTTTTCAACAAATGCCATTCTTGGTTGAAGTGAAAATTAAAAATATAAAGGTTGAGGTGACATCCATAAAACCTACTTTCCCCTTGCATATTATCCTCACATGTTTCATTTTGAAAGCTGTTTTGAAGGTATTTAATTATGGAGGCAGCTGCATGCATAATGATGTGGGCTGACAAGAGCACACAACCATTTCTATGTATGCTCATGTTAGCTTCAAACTTTTAACAAGGTATATAAAAGAACTCAGTCTGTCAAGTTCCAGGGGGGAAATGGGCTGGATAGGTGACTACATGATGCCCTGTGGGGAACCTTTTGCTTTTCAAGGGCCACAGACATCCTAGGAAATAATCTGTCAGAGGCCACAGGTTGCTGCTGCTGCTTCTTTCTGCCGATCGTTTTCTCTCTCCCTTTCCCAGTAACTAAAGCTATCAGTATTGCCACAAAACTGTTGGGGTAATGTGATAGCACATCAAAATCAAAAGAGATATAGTGCTCAAGCAGCTAAGGGACTAAGGTACCTAAGGGTGCACTCCTCTGAAACTTTGGACAGGAAGTCTGTATTTCCCAGCAACCTTCCAGCCGGCCATGCTGGGGCATGCTAGGAACTGTATTTTTATTTTTTCTGCCTAAACACGCATAGGATTGCACTCTTATGTCTCTGAAGACTGCAGGGTAGCATTTCATAGTTCTCCCTCTCTCCCTTCAAACACATATGTACACTGACTCCTCTCTTTCTCTCTCTCCATCCAGTGTTATGCAATTAAGGCAGGGACAGATAGCTCTTGCCAGAACACTAACTTTAAGGTCAAGTAAACTGTCTAGAATATGATTAGAGAAACCCATTTTGATAAGTACCATTTTTCCACAAAAGGGTATCTGTGGACATTTGGGTACAGTTTTTCTTTGGTTTTAAAGATGGTTAAGAGGATGTACAGCAGAGGCTAAAGAAATTATGGATGGTAGAAAGTGAGTGGATAGACAGAATTTCTTATTCTTGTATAATAAGATCACTGAATAAAATGGAGCAAAGTAGCTGCTATTTCATAAAATGCATAATAAAACTGATGGCATCCACTTGAGCTTAGATGGCTTTAACAAGGATTAGACAAATCCATGGAGGATGGGGAAGGCCCGAATAGAGTGGTACAGAGCAGGCCCTCCTTTTCAAGGCAGGGCTACCTTCCATGAGTTGAGGGTAACAGACATGGTGGTACCTGTTCCTCCTTTTCCTCACACAGTTGCCACATTCTGGATCAGGATGCCCCAAAAGATTGATATTCATTCAGCGATGCAAGTTTTGCATCGAAAACATCCATATGTCCATAGATAACAGGTAATCTGAAATCTACCTTTCTGCTCTTTCGTGTGGGAAGTACAGTCAGCAACCACCACTTAATCCTGGTAATCCCCATGATGGCAATCCCCTGATAATTTTAGGCTGCTGATGGTGTCATTTTAATTCTAGTGATGAACTGTTAAGTGTTGGGAAAAAGCATATCATTGAATCCAGATATTTCTCCTGCATGTTGTTTTCGTATAGCATTGATAAGCAGCCTTTCTATTAAGGTACTGAAAGTGATGCATGCAAAATGAAGGCAAACACCAGCCCTTCTGTGCCATAATGGCTGGCAAGCAGAGCGTTACTAGCCTTGGCTGTAGAGGTGCCACATAGCCAGCAAGATGAGCTCTTTTTGTCAGAACACAGAAGCTCCCTTGTACTGAGTCAGACCACTGGCTCATCTAAGCCCAGTACTGCTAACAATGACTGCCAGCAATGACTCTCCAGGGTTCCAGGCAGGACCTGGGGGGAGCCTGGGATTCAACTTGGGAGCTTCTGCATGTAAAGCAGGTGCCCCACCACTGTGCCATGGCCTCTCCCAGAGAGCTTCCCCATCCCTGATCTAATATTTATTATGCCACTGCCAAATCTTTTAATAACCATTTTAGTTTTTACTAGCTAAACTCAAAAGAAAAAGAAGCTTCATTTTTTACATATTGTAATTTTTTTCTCTCTTCTGCATTTCACAAAGGCAAAATACTCATTTCCTTTTCTACTTCCAAAAAACATTTCAACTGCCATATTTCTTTGTGAGTATTACCAAACTGTCATTATTAAATGACATTTTTTTCTGAAGTTCAATGTTCATTCTAATTAATCAGGGATACAATGCAGAGGATTAGCATGACCTTTTTATTTTATTTATTTATTTGGTAGTAAACAGACATTCAGTGAAACTGAAAATATTGCTAAAATGTCATTTTCCCACTGGTATCCTGCCCTTGGTGTTCTAAATGGTTGCAATAATCTTAAAATTGACTACTTTTATTGTACATACAGCAAGATTTCTCAGTTAACATGTAGGGACTGAAGTTCATCCCTGAAACTGAAAATATCCTGAAGGTTTAGTAAATGGCAGTTAATTCCAACACAGGTCTTGCAGGTTGTATAAAACCCCCCTATTTATCCTTGTCATGGCCCCTTCTATAGCTCTTCTTGTGCTGTGTTGTTGTTGTTGTTAGTCACGAAGTCATGTCCAACCCATCGCAACCCCATGGACAACATTTCTCCAGGCCTTCCTGTCCTCCACCATCCCCCGGTCCACTTAGGCTCACGCTGACTGCTTCAGTGACTCCATCTAGCCACCTCATCCTCTGCCATCCTCTTCTTCTTTTGCCATCTATTATTCCCAGCATTAGGGTCTTCTCCAGGGAGTCCTTCCTTCTCATTTGGTGGCCTAAGTATTTGAGTTTCATCTTCACTATCTGGCCTTCTAAAGAGCAGAACTGACTGGTTTGATCCCTTGTAGTTCAAGGGACTCACAGGAGTCTCCTCCAGCACCACAATTCAAAGGCCTCAATTCTTTGGCGCTCAACCTTCCTTATGACTAAACTTTCACAGCCATACATTACAACTGGGAAAACCATAGCCTTGACTATACGCACTTTTGTTGGTAGGGTGGTGTGTCTGCTTTTTAGTATGCTGTCTAGATTTGCCATAGCTCTCCTCCCCAGGAGCAAGCATCTTTTAATTTCTTGGTTGCAGTCCCCATCTGTGGTGATCTTGGAGCCCAGTAAAATAAAATCTGTCACTACCTCCATTTCCTCCCCATCTATTTGCCAGGAAGTGAGAGGACCAGACGCCATGATCTTAGTTTTCTTAATGTTGAGTTTCAAGCCAACTTTTGCACTCTCCTCCTTCACCCGCATCAAGAGGTTCTTTAGTTCCTCTTCACTTTCTGCCATTAGAGCGGTATCATCTGCATATCTGAGGTTGCTGATATTTCTCCCAGCAATCTTAATTCCAACTGGTGATTCATCTAGCCCCGCCTTTCTCATGATGTGCTCTGCATATAAGTTAAATAGGCAGGGCAACAGTATACAGCCTTGCCGAACTCCTTTCTCAATTTTAAACCAATCAGTGGTTCCGTGTCCAGTTCTCACTGTAACCTATCCACATATAGGTTCTCAAGAGACAAATAAGATGGTCTGGCACTCCCATCTCTTTAAGTACTTGCCACAATTTGTTGTGATCCACACAATCAAAGGCTTTAGCATAGTCAATGAAGCAGAAGTAGATGTTTTTTTCTGGAAGTCCCTAGCTTTCTCCATGATCCAGTGTATGTTGGCAATTTGACCTCTTCCTCTAGTTCCTCTGCCTCTTCGAAATCCTACCTGTACTTCTGGTAGTTCTCACTCTACATACTGCTGGAGCCTAGCTTGTAGGATTTTGAGCATAACTTTGTTTGAACATTCTTTGGCATTGCCCTTCTTTGGAGCTGGAATGTAAACTGACCTTTTCCAATCCTGTGGCCACTCTTGAGTTTTCCAAATTTGCTGGCATATTGAGTGTAGCACTTTTACTAGCTTTGTTGTTGCTCGGACTTCCTAAGGCCCATTTGACTTCACATTCCAGGATGTCTGGCTAGAGGTCAGTGACTACCCCATCGTGGTTATCAGGGACATTAAGCTCTTTCTTGTATAGTTCTTCTGTGTAATCTTGCCAGCTCTTCTTAATCTCTTCTGCCTCTGTTAGGTCCCTGCCATTTTGGTCCTTTATCATGCCCATCTTTACCTGAAACGCTCCCTTCATATCTCCAATTTTCTTGAAGAGATCTCTGGTCCTCCCTATTCTATTGTTTTCTTCTATTTCTTTGCACTGTTCATTTAAGAAGGCATTCTTATCTCTTCTAGCTATTCTCTGGAATTCTGCATTCACTTGTGCTATACTTGTATTGTAATAAGGAACCAAACTGACTAATGCTTGTTTGTGCCACAACTTGATGTGAAGAGAAAGGTAAGTGGGTTTTCTTTGGCTAGGAAAAGATTTGAGTACAATCATCTTTAGGGGCCATTTGTGTTTATTCCACTGAAATGCCACACAAATATTTCTCTCTATTCTAGAAATTCCCAGTCCTAAAAGGTGTTTCTGAAGGCCAAATGGTTGGGTGAAGGTGAAGGGTCCAGTAGTCCGGAGGGCCCCCAACTGACCCTGACAAGCAAAAGGCAGCATTTCAAGCATTTCAATCACTCATCTTCCTTCCTTCCTTCCTTCCTTCCTTCCTTCCTTCCTTCCTTCCTTCCTTCTCTGGTGTTTCCCTTTGTCAGTGTTTCCATACTGGAGCAACTTGAAACCCAGCATCTTCCTGGGCAAATCCCAATGCTTTAAAAGTCAGTCCCTCTAAGGGATGGCTAAAAGAGCATTCAGTGCCGTTTGACTGGCTAATTGATTCTGTGGCATAAGCATCTTGTCTGCTTGGAGTCTTGTGGTTCAAAAGATATTGAGACATATTCCCCTCTTAATACATTATGAAGCCTCCTCTCTTCTTTGCTCCTTCCTTGTGCCTTTCTCTTTTCCTTCCTCAGCCCTATCCAGACCAATTACTACTACACTGACTTTTATGAGCAGCTGGAAAAGGGGTAAAAATAAGTTAAATGGGTTATAAATATTTTGAATAGCAGTTGCATAATATTCAAGGATAATAATATTCAGCACAGACATATTGAGGTTTTCAGGAGACCGAATAGGTCTGCATGAAAATGCCTCTTCACTTCCAATGCACTGCTTCTTTATAGGTAGAAAATTGGAGATGCATCTCAGAAATTTGGGAAAGGAGAATTTCCAAAAAAGCTTGGGAGGCATGCCATTGTTGTTTTCTTTTTTTAATTTTGTGTTAACTCCATGCAGCTGCCATGGTGGTAATGGAGCTCCTTTCAGTAATTGCCAGATTTTCCAGATTCCTCATCTGAAAAGCATTCCACCTAAGGCATGCAGGGTGGAATGATTGGGGGGGGGGGTGTCCTTGTTTGAGAGCTTTCATCTAAATGTTAAAAAATGCAATGGCTGTGATTAGTACTGTACTGATGCCAGAGTTCCCACTATGAGCTAGATATGATGCCTTGCACATTTCATAAGCTATTTGAATCATAATTTCTAACTTCTTCCATTTCGTCAAAATAGATGCTTGGAGGAACCCTCTCTGCTGAACTGCATATCTCTTCTTAGCATTATGTTCTTCATCTGTCTCCTGGAACTGCCCTAGGCCTTGTCCAATCACTGTCAGAAAAAAACTTCAACCATATTTAATTCCTAGGTTTAATTTTGTTCCCATCTTTTAAAACTGAAGAAACTCCACATGCAAGGAGACAGGCTTCCTTCACTCTGGTCCCTAATGGTGATTCTTTTCCAGGTCTTCACTAAGTTTAATGTCTATCCTGAAGGCCATTTCCTCAATTAACACTTCTCACTAGGGTTAACTGACTGAAAAGCATACAGACCTCAGGATTAGGAACTTAACAAGGGTTCCAGTATTGCAGGTATTCATTTTAAGCAGCCTATATTATAACTTCAAGTTTTCAGCAATACCTGCCAGCAGAAGGCAGGACAACTAAGAGGGAAACAAGCCACAGCAAGCTGTGCAGTGTCAGATCATCTCGCAGGAGTAGGGTGGCTTAGCAAGTAAATAACCTGCTTGCCACAGCTTATTTTCAGGGTAGCTTAGCATGACATGCTAATAGGCCTATATTCTTCCACTATGGTAACACCATTGAATCAGAAATTCTAAAATGTTAAAATGTTGTTAGCATGTTATCATCATGTAAGAAATTATGAAGACATTTTTGCAAGTCATTGCATTTTGTAACTTGCAAAATATTCTGCCCCTTTGTGCTAATCACAGAAACACAGCTTTGTTCTCCACCATTTTGCCACGACTCTCTTCCACACACCATCTGTCACATCTGAGAGAGTCACCTCAAACCTTTTAATAATGGGGCCAACCTACTCAGGCAAAACAATAGTTGTATTAGAAGTTTTACTGGGCGTCAATTATTGAGTGAATGTTTGTTAGGCTATGACCTATGAAACAGAAATATAGTGCCTATAATCTAAGGCTGTAACCCACTCATTTACCTGGGAGTAAGCTCCATGAACTTACTCCTGAACATACAAATATAGAATTGCACTGCAAGACAACCTCTCATTTGAAAATAGTACATTTTTCAATCTCTTCCTCATACATGCATACTCAAAATATATCCTGCAATAAGTAACATTTCCTGAGCCCATCCACAAATTTGATACTGTGGTCACAGGACAATCTAAATGTTAGTAACATGAAAATGTGCATGCGTCTTAAGAAAGCTCAGCTGACTACTTATTGGCTCTTTCCTCAAAAACAAGCAAAAAATGCAAGAAATTGAATATTGTCATAAGTGTTGCCTCTTCAAAATATTTGAATCTTCCTCAGCCTGGATGTGGGTTTGATCAGAAGTACAAAATGGGCTTATATACATCTGAAATAAAAGATCCATTTGCTTTGTTCTTTTTCATTCTTTGTACTTCTCACTTTGCTCTTCTTGCCCATTTGCTGTCCTCAGACTATGCCAGAAAGGCTATCTACGGAACAACAGACACAGTGCATTCCAAAAACTTGTGGAATCTGCTGACCTGATCATCTTGTTTTAATAGTGAAGAGACTGGAGCTGTCCTCTGCAGCAAAGAGATGATGTTATCTTAGTGCCAAATACAATATGGTGTTACATCAACTTATCAAGATATGTCCCAATCACCATTATGGAACTGAGTAAAATTAAAACTCCATGCTATGAAGCTCAAATGCAATTCTGTTAAAATTGTTTTGCAAGATCTTCTAATGCTTTTGGTAGAATCTTGAGGAAAATAGAATTAGGAATGTGGCCAGAAATTGTGGTGTATTATATTGTGGCCAGAAAAGGGTTAGCTGGAAAACCCTTTATATAGAAGCTTGGACTCCTTTTACACAATGGAAGGGGGAAAATAAAATAAGCTATATTAAATGCAAATATTCACAAACACTTGTAAAAATATGAAAATATTAGAATAATAATGAGGTGTCTCCATTACTTTAAAAAAAAACCTGGTTCTAATTATGCAGAACTGTTGCAGCAGAAGTAAAGGACATTATCACTATAGCAACTGCAATGTTTTAATTAGCATATTTGTATGCTGAATATTTATAATTTGGCCAAAAAGAAGATTCATCTGAGTTTTTCATGCTATAAAATAACATGTGTTTAAAACATCTTCACATACAAGCCTGCTGTATAAAAGCAAGTTTAACACCTGCATTTTATCTTATTTTATTGTAAAATTTTAGCAAAATAAAAGAAAGAAAAATATGACTATGTAGATTTGAATATATCAGTGTCAACACTTCCATATGAACTGTGTATGTAGGTATATAATATGAAAATATAGATTTGAAGAACTACCTGTAAACTTTAGCATAAACAGATCAAATATCCAGATGAACAGGTAGCATCTATATGTCACACATTCAAACACTGGACTTATTATAAGGTCTTCTATAGATTTCAGCACTGAAAGTGAGCATTCATCCTTCCAGTGTTGTAGTATCAGTCCTTTAGGTGTCAGAAGAGTGCAGAGAAATATTTTTCATTAACTATGCATTAACTTCTAGACAAATCAATAGATAATTTAAGAGAATAAGTAGATAGGGCATGTACCATTAAAAAATCATCCATACATTAACCTCATCCCAAAATAGGACAATATTTGGTATATACTTTAAAAAGCTTTTGTTTGTCATGCCTCTAACAATTGGGTAACTTAGGGAAAACCATATGAAAGAGAAGTTGTGGCATCATGCATAAAAGTTTGTTTATTGGTTTGTTTTCCTGAATAAGACACAACCTGAGATCAATGGAAGCTCTAAAACTGACGGACATACACACATACTGCAACTGCTAGCAAACTGTAGCTGGCAAACAAAATGTAATGCAAAACAAAGAATAGCATAAATTCATCATTAACAGCCACTACTTTACCCAAAGTAATAATTGCCTTACCCACAAAATTATATACCACAAAAATCACAAAATTCTATGCCACAAATATTTATATAACACAAAAATGTTTTCCTAGAAATTTCTAAATTTGGATTTCCTCATGGTGTCAATTTAACGAGAAAATGGACCAAAATATAAATCATGTTACATTTTATACCACACATCTCAGGTCTGACTGTGGCAGGAACACAAACTATTCTAATATGCCTAGAAATTAATGCCAACCATTCAGAGAAAGAATCCAGAGAACAAGATTTCAAAACCAAACAAGAAGGAAAATTAATTTAAATGAAGAAGACCAAAATTTAGTACAAATAAATCTTTAGTACAAATAAGTCCCATGATATAAAGATTAAACAACCTTCTTTAACTGGAAGTTGCATCCTTTCAAAGATCACCATGGCAGAGAGGAAACTCCCATTTTAAAAAACATTTTGAAAATATTGATTTTGGAAAAAAAATGATTATTTGAAAATATTTGCCTGGCATAGATTCCCAAGAAATAACATAAATAATCCATGTATAGTATTCATCTTGAATTAATTTGCTTTGTCCCACAAACTCAGCTTTAAAGATGCCCATCCAGATAAGGCCTGAATGTTCTCTTTAATCATTTAAGTTAACCACGATCATTTAAGGCTTAAATGTTTGCTGTTATCCTGGCTAATTTAGCCATCAGGTTGTTACAAAATAGCCAAAACAGAAGCTCTCTGGAAACTTACCTATTAATCTGGAAAAATCAGAATAATTTCTTTGGTACTTCTTCCTTTCACAGCTGTGCCACAAAATAAAGAATTCTACATTTATGTTCATATTCTTATATTCTGTTTTTTATTAATAATATAAGATGTTCTTAATGTGTTCGTTTAATTTGCAAATCCTTAGGTGAAAAGCATAATGTAAAGTTCACTTGACTTGGAAGCAACATATTTGCTAAATATTCATAGGTTGGATGGGAGAAAGGTACTTTTGGCATCATTTGTGACATTTGGCATCATCTGACTTCTACCATTAAGGGAGCATTCCTAGGCTGCCTGGGTGAATGAACTGAAGGCCCACAGGATGCTAAGGCCTTCAAGAGAAAGGTTTCCTCGATGCTGCAGCATAATAACCCACCACCATTGCTATTCCAACATCTTTCTTGGTCCAGTGGTGGTTGTGGGACAAGGACTTGGGTGTGTTGGGGGCATGACAGAGAAGATTGTGTATCCAACAGATTCTGTGGGTTCTTATTTCCTTAATTCCTGCTAACAAAAGGCCATTTCGTAGAGGTGTCACTGGTAGGGAAGTGGGGTGGGGAGAGGATATCTGCATAGGTGGGACAAGAAAAAATGTTTCTTCATCATGGATTCTCAGGACTGATCTGTAAAAATAGTTTAATTAAGCTATCTCAATGATAAAGGTTATTTGGATGGTTTCCTTAGCAAGTTATCAGGCAGCAAATTTTATGGAAAAGTAGCTGAAATATAGGCAACAAAGACATGGGGCACCTTCAAGCTGACCGAGTGTATTATGGCATAAAGCTGATGTGACAACACATTTGTTAGTCTTTAAGGAGCCACAAGTCTCTTTTTTGTTTTTGCTGCAACAGACTGGCTTAGCAAACCCTCTGGAAAATGAAACATATGGTTTCCCTGAACTTCTAAGCTGAACTCAGTCACTAGTACCAGAAATCAAGACCTAACCCCATTAAAATATGACTATGAAAATATTTGGCAAAGGGCATTGCTTTTAGGAGAACACACATGATCCCAACAGAAGGTTTTCCAGGCAGGGAAACTATCAGGATCTGGAGCTTTATCATTATATGGAAAGCTGCTCACCACATACCCACTTGGGTTTTAAAATATTGCAGCACTTTTTGTTAAGCCTCAAGCCCTCAATACATTGATAGAAATTGATATTCCTAATGACAGAAGACAGCTTTCTGTGTTATGAAAATATAAAGTGATAATCAGTCAGATAACTAGCAGTGAATGGAATTAAATGGAAATAATTTCAGTTCTCTCCATGAAAATGTTTACAATTCCTGTAATGGCTGTCCCAGTTCTGTCAAGTCTATCTAGCAGAATTCTATTCAATCAAATGTATTTTGCTTTAGGGCCAAACTACATATTACATGGAAGTTCCAAAAATAGATCATCTAATATTTTTGCTTCTTCCTTCAAACCAGATGATTCCACATTTCACCGAAGGAGCAGGAGTGTCAAATTTAACTGAGGAGAGTGGTCAAACATTTTCTGGAGCGCTATTTTCTGAATTTATATTCCCATACTTTTTCCACTGCAAAATCTGATGTTAATCCAGTGGAATAAATATATAAATATAGGTACCACTGCTCCAATTAAACTTGAAACCAGAAACAACTGCTGCTTCAATGATGTTTAAGAGGAGGAGGTGGTGGTGGAGATAGTAACAGATTTCTTGCATAACAAGCAATTTGGACCTTAGACCAGTAATTTCTAAAGTTTTTCCCCATTAGAATACCAATTTTCTATTGCTGGGTTTCCAAAAAACTCCTTGTGCATTTCAGAGGAAAAGAACAATTTCTAAAGTACAATGTTCGTTCACCTGAAACAATGTCCAGGACCCTTTTCAGACATTAAGGGAGAGGTGGAAACATGTACTCTTTCCAGCCTTTTGACTATACTTCACATCATACTTCACCATTGGCTATGCTGGTCAAGCCTGGGACTAGTAGAGGTGAGGTGGGCAGTTGAATCCCTCATTCATTCATTCATTCATTCATTCATTCATTCATTCATTTAACCGCTGTTGAATATGGAAATTTCTTGGTGGGTGAATGCTTCCTTCAGCCTCCCTGGATCCAGGGCAGATGCTGACAAAGAATTCTTGGCGTTGTTGGTCAAAACATCTGGACTGGAGGCCCACAAGTTTCCCACACCTGGAAATGTACATGGTGGAGGGACAGGATTCTTGTAGTCCTTGACCCAAAGAACAGCACAGCTACCCAGATTGTCTTCCAGGAAACTGGTCTGTAATGATATTTAAGCCTGTCTGTTAAATTGACTCTGCACTTTGATGTACGTACGGATATAATGTATATTTACTTGGATTTCCATTCCTCAAAATTCAGTTCAGCTTTATTCCAGAGTAAGAATTGGCTTATAGCATTGATTTCCAAAACCACTGACTGGCCAAAAACATTTTTGTTCACCCCCACCTCATTTTTTAAAGACCTTTTGGATCTGGATTGCAATAGAATAATTATCAGTGCATATTTGGTTCTTCTGCAAACTTGGTAGCAGAAGAGTATCTCTTGCCACTTTAAGGAAGGCCCTTGCTATAAGGAATCAAACCTGTTGTGACAGGGAGGGTCTGGTCAGTTCCTGTTTATCAGGTACTATTGATTCAAATCAATTACCAAATGCAGTGCTTGTTTTGTAAAAAAAAAAAAAAAAAAGGTGCCGGAAGTCACATCTTGTTAATCTTTTATTTAGGGTTTTTTTAGGGTAATCTTTTATTAGCAGGACCGGTGGTTGAGAAGTAATTAGTTTTTTTTTTTTTTTTTCATTTTTAAATTTGGGGTCACACTTTTACACTAAAAATTTTAAAAAGTTTTTCAATTCACCAATTTTTTTTTAAATAAAGAACTTATTTTCCTTTTGCACATAGCCAGTCACTCTACACACACATAAACATAATGGTCGCCGCTGGCAATAAGCACTCAGCGCATGACCACACGACCAATCCCAAGCCGAGCATCGTCCCAAGCCAACCAGCACCCTCACAATCAGCGTGGACACACAAGCAGCCCGCATGCACTATTTTAATGATTTTTGCCGTTGACCTGCTACGCCCGACAGGGCGATTCAAAATCACTTGGAAAAATCCGTTGGAAAAATCCATGAAAAAAAGGTGCCGGAACACTGTTCCTGTGCGTTCTATGACAAAAAAAGCCCTGATCAAATGTAAGTCCCAGACTGAACTAATTACAGCATAAAATGGTTGGAGGAAATGGTGCCCTCTTAATCTTTAGCACTTCTTTCTGTTTATTCAACTTTTTGGTAAATTTTACTAGCATATCCTTTTATCAATTCAGCATACAACCTGCATGCATGATTTATCTCTCTCATATCAGAAGATTGGGTATTTATGTACAGAGCTCATCCAAATCACTTGAAGCTACATCATTTCTTGAAGGGTTACAAGGGTAAATTTACCCACATTTTTTTCTTAAAAATATTAATGCAATGCTGACTGCCAGGTCAACTTTACAAATATTACTAATTTCAAAAATGATGATGAATTAGTTACATTATCAGTTTCAGCTGCTGAGTAGACAGCCCATGAGAAGTACCTCCCACCCATATATCTGGTTCTCACCCCATCCCTGGAATCCAAGGCACTTGAAATCACCAATGGCCATAATATATTTGAAAGGACTGACTGCATAGTTGCCTCTTCTGAGAGACTTAAACCTGCCAAATACCAGGATAGTAGACACTGGGCATGAGTGTAAGAGCAGCCTTTTCCATCTGTGGATTTCCAGAAATGGAATCACTACAGCACAATCTTACTTAGTAGTCCTTAGTCCTATTTAGCTGAATAGATTTTTTTCCATGCAGGACTGCAGCCAAAACACATTTTAGATATTTAAACATAAAGCATCTTCTCTAGTTTTTAAACTGGTTTAATTCTGGATTCATGCTGGATTTGTGCTCAGTTGTATGTTGGTTCTGCACCTATTTTAAGTTGTTTGTGTTCATTTTAATTTGGTAATATTGATTGTGTTTTAAAAATTATCTCTTGCTGTTAGCAGATAGTATATTTTATCAATTAATAAGGTTTGACAAATGTCCTGGGGACTTAATTGATAGATATGAATAAAAATGGCATAAATAGGTAGATCAGGCTTCCCCACCCTGGTGGCCTTCACAGTCATTCGGACGGCAGTTCTCTGAATTCCCATCCAGCAGGACCATTGAAAGATAATTCTGGGTGTTGCAGTCCAAACATAGATGATAGATAGATAGAGGGATAGTTAAATAAGTGATAGCTAAATATGGCTCCATTGTAGGACATGATGGTCTGAGACTTATGAACCACAAGACACATCATGTATAAGAAGCTTTCCATTCACTTTTTGACTTAATTGTAGGCACTTCTGTTTGTGTTCTTCTGAAGTGATAAAACACCAAGTTCTGAAAACAGCCTTTTGAACTATTCGCCATGCAGAACTGCTCAGTCACTTCTGTGGGATAGTTGCTGAATTCAGTCAAAATGGCACAGTCCTAGGAGAGTCTTTCTCCTTCCCTCTCCAGTCAAAAAGCCTCTGAAATCTCTTGAGACTGTTTTCTAGTGATGGCTCTGTATGCTGGCCCTGAGCTTTGGTGCTGTTCAGAGAAAAATACAAGCATTTCATCAATGACTCCTACTCCTGAGAAAGCATGCAAATCTCCCTGTTCCCAAAAACCTCTGCATCATGGAATGACAATGCCATACCTAGAGTGTAGTCCTATCTGTTGGGGCTTTTAAAAAGTGAAATTACAAATTATACACAGTAGAAGAAAATCCATAAAGAAGTAAGTTGATGAGTCAAATCCATTTAGGTGTCAGAAAATTTACATCATGGCCAAACCTCACCTCCACAAATCATCTTCTTTGAAATATCCACAAATCCTGTTTGAAAAAACAGCATGACAGCTTCTGAAAATGGAACAGCTATTTTCATTTCTTCTTGGTTTCTCATAACATTATTGCCTAGTAGATGTTTGGTTTCAGTGACCAGAAAAGAAAACCTGAATGGCAGCCAATAGATCACCTGAAATGATGTAAGTGCATTTTCATGCTAAAAAGGCGCTAGACCCAGATGTTTTGCTGCCTGGAGTGCAGCACAGGATGGTGCCCCTCCCATTCCATGTGCAAGAGCAGACCCAACTGGCAGATAACCTTCCCCCAAGCCTGGCAATGGAACAGCATCCTCCCCACATCTGGCGACAGCAGACTTGCTTTGGCAGCCCGGCAGGACAGACCTCTTAGCACACTGCTCTCTCCTCTGCCACCTTCCTCCTGCTTCCTTGCATCTGCTGACTGAAGCAACTGCCTCATCCTATCCAATGGTGGGGGCAACCCTGTGTTAAAGTCTAAAAGGAAAAGCTCCTCTGGCTGTGATCTTACACCCATTTGCCTGGGAATAGGGTTCCTTCCACTTTATAAAATGCCTGCATTTTCCCATCAAGCAAACTCAGTTTCTAAATACAAATGTGGTGGTTATCTGCATCAGAAAACCAAATCAATTTAAACATCATTCAGTCAAGGGGAAGCACTTCGAAACTGCACTGACTTCTTGAACTAAATAATCTAAGTAGCCCACTTTATATGCCTGGCCAGCCCCTCTGTTGGTTCCATTGCTGGGTATCCATGCATTAGTGTGGACATTTGTACAGTTCACAACTGTACAGGGGCACAGTTCATGCATGAGATGGCTAAGAAAACTACTGACAGTCATTACAAAGGGTTCACTTTGGTTCAGTTAATGACCCTAATAAGCAGATCATCTGTGCTTTTGTTATAGCACCAATTTAAGGGCATAACACGGTATGTATTTTGACAGGATGACAGATACGCAACTTGGTCCCTGGAGCATGCTGGAAACTGAAATGCTCCAGAAATGCTTTAGACAGATTCCTGTCTAAATATGCATAGTATTGCATGCTAAATGGGCTTTTCTTTCTGGTCAAAGCTGAATAAAACACCATTTTAAATTCTAGAAATAAATTAAGAACCCTTGATTTTCTAAATCTGTTATTTTAATGCATATTTATTTAAAAAGAAAAATTCCAATGGTATATAAAGAAACCCTTTTGCAATTTTCCATGTTAAATAGCATGCAGCTGTATTTATTTATTGGCTAAGCTCATCCACTTTGCTTATAATCACTAGAAGCTTCTGAGTGGTTTGGCTGTCCTTGTGTTCTTTTCTTGAAGTGATAAGGCAAAAAATAGCAGTCAGAAAGGAAGGATGGCAGCTCAGCAGCTGTGCATACGTGCTTGTGTTTGCATTTAGAAAACAAACCTTGTTCCTACTTTGAATAATGCTGTCTGATGTCCTAAAAGGATGTATCTTGAACACAGTCCGCATAGATATGTTTGTGTTCACACCATTTTCTGCTTGTTCATAGAAATGCAAAATGTTTTATGGAGCATTTAATATGTCTTTGTCCCATATTATTTCAGCTGCCATCTGGTTGGCCACTGTGGGAAACAAGATGCAAGGTCTAGTCTAGGTCTTTGGACTGAGCCAGCAATATAGCAACCAGAATGCTGGGCTGGGACTCATTGGATCTGGGTTCTAGTCCCACTTGGAGGTCTATGTCTTTTGTCTCTGCTTTCAAGCAGGATGGGTCTCACCATGGTTGTGACTCTTCAGCCCTCCCTTCCTTGCCCTTGGAACATGTCCCTCACAGCACCAGCTCTGAAGGCACACCTGCAATTACAGTCACTGCTGCCATAGAAAGAACCACACTGGTTGCGAAGGCTCTCCACAGTCCAAGTGAACTCTGACCTATCCTATGGTTGTTTAGACAGCATCTAGTGTCAATCGGATCTCACTCTAAGTCAGGGGCAGAGTATTAGCCTTTGTTTGTTTGTTTTAGAAAATGTGTAGGCCGTCCATCACTGTCATCACTGGACGGCTTACAACATTACTTCAGTCCTCAATAAAATATGTTAACTGTTCTACACGGAGCATAAAACTAATCTATTTAAAAATAAATTAAATAAAGCTAACACAATTAAAATTATTTCCAGCCCATGTTTCAGTCTGCTGTGCTATTGATAAGTAACAGCCAATGTGTTAAATATGCACAGCCATAATCATCAGAGTAAGCATAGATGGCCCATAGAGGATTGCATGATAAAGGGCAAGGCAAGATGTTCTGCTGGCTTGAGGAAGAGCCATTAAACTGCTCCTTGGTTATTTATTATGGAAAGTGTTAGTTTTGTTTCCAGCACTCTTATGATGGATGGTACTGCTATATCTAGCAAAGCAAACAAATAGTGCTTCTACCATCACTCAAAGCAGAAAATATGTGTCTGCTCATCCTACTTAACTTTTTTCCTTGGAGTACAAGAAAGGGAAAAATAAAAGATTAACAGAATCCACTGAATGCCTGATTCAGCACCTCAGATCTCTTTCTCTCCCCCCCCCACCCCCCCTCATGTCAAGCTTATGGAATTGCTTTGAACCATCTCTTGGTATGAGCATGTGTATTCTGGCTGGGGTTTGTTTATGCTCTTCCTTGAGTAGGGAAAAGAAGAAGTCTCCAGATTTGTGGTATCTGCTTTATGCTTTACTAGAGCCCTGCAATTCACCAACTGGAGTCAGGTGCAGAAGACACACACTTTGAATTAAAAGCAACAACAGGTTGTTGAGTACAAGAGCAGCTGCTGAGTACAAGAATTTGTTTTGCATGCCAGAATTGAGCTTACCTTAGAGACTTTCTACACAAACAGCTACTCATGGTTCCCCCAAACTTCATTTCCGCTGGCTAATGGTGGAGAGGGGAGTCATTTTATGTTGCTATTATTGCTAAGCAGTTGTGAGTCAGAAATCCTTGCCAGTATGCTACAAGTCAGTCAAAGGTCTAGCAGTGCTTTCTGCCAGCCAGCTCCAAAGGATACAGGCCATAGTCTTAGCCTAATCCTAGACTGTGTGCTGATGCAGGCAACCTCTGTAGCAAGAAGTGCCTGTCATCAACTTGATGATGAACCAGCTGCAGCTTCTCCTAAGCAAAGCCTGGCCACAGTTATCCATGGTCAGTAAGCTGTAGAACTGCCTACTGTAATGTGTTGTGCAAGAGACTGTCTTTGAAGACTGTTGAGAAACTATGTTTAGTTCAAATTAGAGCCACTAGGATGGGATTGGTTAGTGGGAACCTGCCTTGCCTTCATGAGGAAGGCCAATGAAACAAGTGGGACAGTCCCTATCTTAAGGCCTTTTCATTTTAATGGGTTTTCTCTAAGTATGACTGCCTAGATCCAAAACCATTGTTCTTAGAAGAGAGTCTACATGGTGTGCTACATTGTAGGCTTGTGTCTTTGCATCCTGCCTGGGAAAGAACATTTCCCATTAATCTCTTTCCAATTAATGGAACCATTGGCTGGTCTCCCCACACCCACCTGCCATTTCCTGCTGCTCAGGGTCTTTATTACATTAAAGTAGGCCCAGACTATCTTAGTAATAAGAAGAGCATTGCAGAAATCGATAAACCTAGGTACAAGCAAAGTTAGAATACTGGCACTTCGGGAAATGCAGATTATTGATAGAAAGTTGGTTCCAAATTGAATACTTCAACTTCCTTCCAAACCAAAAGAAATTCTCTCCATCTCCAAGGAGCTTCTAGCTGAGAAGCATCCTATTGTATGGAGCAATCCCATGTATGCTGGTATATTGTCACATGATGTGAATCGATATTAAACTGAAACAGGATTCAACCACTCTGGGGAGGCGAGGATATCTGGGAAAACTTCATTATGCTTAAATGGCTAAATAAATGCTTCTGATATTCTGAAGAGTCCACTCAAGCTCATGCTGACTGCTTCAGTGACTCCATCTAGCCACCTCATTCTCTTCCGTCCCCTTCTTCTTTTGCCATCTATTGTTCCCAGCATTAGGGTCTTCTCCAGGGAGTCCTTCCTTCTCATTAGGTGGCCAAAGTATTTGAGTTTCATCTTCAGTATCTGGCCTTCCAAGGAGCAGTCAGGGTTGATCTCTTCTAGGACTGACCAGTTTGATCGCCTTGCAGTCCAAGGGACTCTCAGGAGTCTCCGCCAGCACCACAATTCAAAGGCCTCAATTCTTCGGCGCTCAGCCTTCCTTATGGTCCAGCTTTCACAGCCATGCATTGCAACTGGGAAAACCATAGCCTTGACTATATGCACTTTTGTTGGCAGGGTGATGTCTCTGCTTTTTAGTATGCTGTCTAGATTTGCCATAGCTTTCCTCCCCAGGAGCAAGCATCTTTTAATTTCTTGGCTGCAGTCCCCATCTGCGGTGATCTTGGAGCCCAGGAAAATAAAATCTGTCACTACCTCCCTTTCTTCCCCATCTATTTGCCAGGAAGTGAGATGACCGGATGCCATGATCTTAGTTTTCTTAATGTTGAGTTTCAAGCCAACTTTTGTGCTCTCCTCCTTCACCTGCATCAAGAGGCTCTTTAGTTCCTCTTCACTTTCTGCCATGAGAGTGGTATCATCTGCATATCTGAGGTTGTTGATATTTCTCCCAGCAATCTTAATTCCAAATGGTGATTCATCCAGCCCCACCTTTCTCATGTATTTATTATAAATATACATGTATTTATGTATTCATAAAGAAGCAAATTAAGAAATGATAACTATAATATAAATAGAAATACAATATATTTGACCATAGTGTGAAAGACTGGAAAAAGTGACTTGATAGTTTGTGAATCCTACTGTCCAGGAGTTAACCACTGATGGCCCATATCAAGGCTTTTCTTCTGGTTCACTAGAAGATATTGCCCATCAAACAGAATACCTTCACAGAGAGGACTTCTTTCTATAAAGCAGGACATATGGTTACCCTGGCAAGAACCAGAACTTTATCAAAATTATATACTGTATTTTTCGCTCTATAAGACGCACCTGACTGTAAGACGCACCTAGTTTTTAGAGGAGAGATCCATGGAAAGCTTCCTGATAATCACAGGCACATTCCCCATCACTTCCCCATGGGCTTCATTAAAAGACAGGTTGCCATTTGAAAACACACACCGACCTGTGATTAACAGTTCTCACCTGCACCGGAGGAGGGGGGGCGGAGCAGGGCGCGCCGAGAGCGTGCCGGCCAGGTGTGGTGCAGCTGGGCCGGCAGCGTGCCGGCAGTGGTCTTCCGGGCAGCGTGGTGGCAGGTCTTCCCGGGCGGTGGGGGTGAGCAGTCCGTCTCTCCGTGCGGCCGGTGGGTTAAAGCCCATGGCTCCTCCTCCTCCTCCGCACCGCTCCCCCTGAGCAGCACAGCTCTCACCTGTGCTGGAGGGGGTGGAGCAGGGCGCGCTGAGCGTGTGCCGGCCAGGTGGTGCCACGTGGTGCAGGTGGGCCGGCAGTGTCCCAGGTGTTGGGTACACACACACATTCACTCTATAAGACGCACAGACATTTCCCCTTACTTTTGAGGGGGAAAAGTGTGTCTTATAGAGCGAAAAATACAGTAGTTAGTTTGATTACAAGTATTCTGCAAATCATCTTGGGTTATCAGATTTGCATAAAAGGGGATTAGGGTGGTGTACACACCATGGTGAAAGCCTTGATTGAAACAAGTTACAGTTTAAAGTATAGCCTTAGGAGGAATATTGGCTTTTAGACAGCTGTAGAGTAAGTTGCAGGACAGCTGCAGAAATTGCATCATAAGCAAACACAAACCCACAACCCTCATGCCTAATACTGGTGCCCACTGCTGCTCCTAAGCCAGAACCTATGCATATTTAGATAGGAAAAAGTCCTATACTACCCAATGTTCCCTAGTTACCCATATTTGGTTTCTAAAAATGCATAGAACTGAATGCTTAACACAGTAACATAATGATAGGTTGCAGCTAAATAACTGCAATCTATAGAAGTCCTTGAGAGCCTAACATGTGTATATTATCTCCTAATTTGTTGTATCCTTTGTTCAAGATCCAGGGAGATTAGACATTACAATAAATGGGTGTTTCACAGCTTAAGAAAAGAATGTGCTGTTTGAGAAGCTATTTACCACAACCGTAGCACATACTTTTGAAACTAGAAAGCAAAAGCAATCTTTTAAAGAAAGGGAACTCTGCACAATAAAAGTAGCAACTGTTTGAATTGCTTTCTCCTGTTCTACCTCTCCGCAATACCTTGCCTCTTGGGTATACCATCCCTCTTGATAGGCAGCTGGTGCAAGAGCTATTGACAAGCCATCACAGACTTGTTTGCTCTTTAGGCTCAGTCACATCCATCTCTTCTTTGGTAAGATCACAGCCATCATGACCACCCCTTCACAATGTAATAATACTGTTCAGGAGCAAAATGCAGTTGTGAACCTAAGTGTAGGAGTAGAAGAGAGGAAGAATATCATTTCTCTGTAACACATTAAATGGATGTCTGAAAACACAGCTCAAGGCACCATGTGAGTGAATTCTGTGTACCTTAAGAACTATCACTCAGATCTTCAAAGAAGATCTTCAGAAGATGCTGTGCAAATACTATCTATTTTCTCTGTTCAAGCAATAGCAAAGTTGTATTAGTTCATATCATGAGGCCACTTTATGACTTGGAAAGTTTTGTACATGGCAGGAACACTGTGTCTGTGACTTACACTGTCTGGCAATATTGTGAATACTGATTGATATTTACTAAATGCTTTTCATTGCTTTCCTAACAATATAAGTTCCATGGATGACCTCAGTCCACTTAAAACCATTGTATAAAAAGTCAAAGTACTTCAAATAAATACAGAAACAGGAACACAACTTAGCACTTGACATACTCAGCAAGATCTATCAAAATCCTTCATGGATAAACATACTGTTATTTGTTGGTAGAACCTAAATCCTGACCAGTTATTAGTCGGCTGATGAAATAGTGAATTTATACCTAATACAAAGGCCTTGATCTGTCCCCTTTCTGGTCTATAAAGTTCACCATTTCATGGGGAAAAACAAGTAGGACCTTGTGTGCTAGTATAGTATTTGATCTACCCTCATTTAAAGAGTAACTGCTTCTGAGATCTATATCTGCACATACCACTACAGATTGATGAAGGCTACAGTCCATGGGCATCTTTGGCCCTCCCTACTAGATATTTCTATTTTTCTGTTCCACCTGTACTTCACATTTTTCAAGTTGAATTCTGCTTCATTTCCACAATGTGCATTGTTATGAATATCCATACATAGCTTTGCTAAATTATGTGTATTAAGCCATATTTATATGTACCACGAATCTGGTAGTTTAATCAATACATACCTATGTACATTTTTATCTTTTTTATATCCTGATTTATATCTTCGATCCAGTTTGAATTCCTTTTTGCCTATCAAACTTTCCCCGTTCTACCTGTTTTTTGGCATCAGCTTTAAGACCTTGAAATAATTTTCTGCAACTCTTACTTTCTTTTCCTTCAGTGATGAATCAGTGGGGTTTGAGCTTGTAAAGATGGAGCTCAATCTGGAAGCTCAGATTGCGTCACTCCATTTTTAGTTGCACCATTTGAACAGGAGTATTGTGCAACTTTAAAGACAACTTCACTTTTGTTGGAGCTAGGGACTGTGAGCTGCTTGTGGACAGCAAAATGCTATAGGCCTGCTTTCCTCTAAGTGTCTTGTGACACTGGTTGTGCAAGGAATGCAAAACTGGTTGCATATGGAATAATGCAAGCACATCTGCTTGCACAACTGTGTTACTGCAAATGAAACTTTAGCTGAATTCTCCTCTTGCACCGAGCTTAGAAGCTAGAGTCGGCTAGCACAATGCCATTTGCACTAGCATAGCAATACAGTCATATATTGGAGCTAATATTTCCATTATAATCATGATACACAAGCAATAGTACCATTGCACATTTTTTCAGCAACCATCGTCAGATCACACTACATTTTTCAGATTTTATAAAATTCTTCATACCACTGTACCTGACCATCTAACTACAGTACTACCTTGTTCCAGTCCCACTAATTGGACATGTTCAACTGCTCAGACTAATCTTGTATCTGCACACAGAAGTGCATTATTAGATGATACAGTGGTTTTCACACTGAAGCCACTGACTGCGCTCTGGCATAATTAATTTCTTGTTCCTCATCTTGTTATAGCTCACTTTTATGTGAAAAGAAAATTGTCACACGAACTTCACTGTAAATCCAGATTTCCTCCTTATAGGTCAGTACAAATTACTATCATGTAATAGTTTGAAAAGGTTAACATTACAATAGTTGGTCAGATAAGTGAGTTTTAGAGTCTATTTGGCTCTCTATGAACCATTAAACAGCCTTAGATGGCTTGAAGAGAGTGTCAGCAAAAATGATTTCTCAGATTGGCTCATACATGCAACTGTATGTTTCACAGCTGGAATACTTAACATGTGTATGTTGAGTGGGGGAAGTTGGAGAGAACATTAATCAAGATTGCTGAGCAGTGACCATCCTAATAATCTGAATGAATGGGCAAGTCCATCTGGGAGAAGGTGATGCTAAAGCTATGCTGTTGGACCTGAGCTATGCAGAGTTTCAAACATAAGAGCAGCATCTTTAAATGGATCAGGCCAACAGAATAATGTCAGATTTCAAGTGGGGCTTATCTTCTTTCTACTCCCAATAAATGACCAGTTCATTACGGATGAATTTGAGGAATCTGAACCATTTCCCAAAGCCTTTGGCCAATCCATCAAAAAATACCCAATAGAATAATCTTGTGATTATTCTGATTCTAGAGATTGGTGTAATATAGTGACCAGCTCTATATCAGTAGGAGGAGTAGCAGGCACCCTTCAGGGTATCATGCAAGCAGGGGTCTTTCCCAGTCCTGCCTGGAATTGAATCTTGGTCTATTTTGCATGCCCAGCATGTTCTCTAGCACCGAGTTATGACCCTTCTCCATAAATGTTCAACTCTCCTTCAGTACAGTGATCTTTTTTGCCAACAACCTTCTATATCCATAATTCATAATTTCAGCCTAATTAACATAGACCTCCCAGGACTCAGCATTAATATAAAGAAAACCCCCAGTCTCTTGAAATGTCACATTTTCAGCAATCCAGACAATCCTAATTGTGCCCTTTTGTGCATATCAAAGTACAGTCTAAAGTCTAGCTCTGAACTTGTTCATCTCTGAAGGATTGTATTTCCTATGGGTTTTGAATGAATAAATAACAAGTAGAAATTTGAGATATATATTTTTCTGTTTATATTTTATTACTTTATCCATTTTGGAACCCACACTGGGAATATGATTGAAGAGGAGGATGTATAAAAATACTTATAATAATAATGCATTCGCTGGTAGCTTAATAGAACCCTTGCCACTTCTAAGAGGTATGGCAACATTGCTATATATATTTGCTTAATAGCTATGTAAGTGACCTGTCAGCTTTGCATGGTTTCCAAGGGAGAAAAAGCAATTTATGCTTCCAAATTCTTCAAAAGAATTCTAGAGCTAGCACAAGCAAAAACATACCAAATTGTTTCCAGCTTGAGAATCTAAGAATATAGTAATTCCTGGCAACAGTCACAACATATGACTAACTTTGCATGGATAAGATGCTTGAAGTACTGATCCTTAAATCTGCTCATTTGATATCTCTTCTTGATCATCCAGGAGTGCAGGACATGGAGTCAATGGGCTCAAGTTACAGAAAGTCAGCATCCAGCTGGATATCAGAGAAAAAATCCTGACTGTTAGGAGTACAGCAATAGAAGCAACTACCTAAAAGATGTTGTGGGCTCTACACACCAAGAGTCATTCAAGATGTAACTGGCCCGCCATCTGAGAGGGATGGTTTAACTTGGAGTCCTGCACAGCGGGGGGGGGGGGGGGGTTGGACCCAGTGATTGCCTGCCTTCTGGCCCTTTTCAACTCTACCATTCTATGATTCTGTGACAATAAGAGCACAATCCTTTGCATGTTTAGAAGGGAAAAATATCCTGTAAATCCCCATATTCCCTGAAGCTGTAGGCCTTTTCCCATCTAAGCATGCATAGGACTGTGCCAGGAGTGTATGCAATTGTTATCTCCATACTTTTAATTCTCATGTACACTTTCCTTTTATTTGTGAAACAATGTTAATGATACGTGAACTAGATATTGATTGTATTATGTACTTTTTCCATAGGGAGAGGATGCTAGGAGAGAGGTCATATGATGTAATTTGGATGAGTTGGTGACTAGGAACTTGGTCCATTGGTCCCATCACTGTACCAAGAATAACGTACATGTTTCCCTCACACCAGCTGATGAGCCTACTTGTGATTTTTGAAGCGGTGCATGCTGCTAGGCTCATTTACAGTGCTTTAGTGGTAAATTCTGACATGCAGCCATCCATTTGCAGTGACCACCATGCCCAAAACTGCAGATGGCTGTTTGATACATAGCAGCAAAGCAGTTCTTGCAGTCTCCATCTCCACCAGAAACAGTGGAGATGTTTTCCTTTTCGTTTGCAAATAATGTAAAATGAATGTATCTGAACTGTTCACTGAAGGCCAGGTCACCCCAAAACCTTTTGGCGTCGCAATGGAGAACAATGTACCATTGTTGGGAAAATTCATTTCTTCACAGCCACTCTGAAGACTCAGAAGGAACATGGAAGTCAGAGATGGTCATGGTGGAAGATAATAATGCTAATGTAAAATGCCCAGTGCTGCATCCGCATGAGCTCTGTCTCTACTACTCCACAGCACGTGGCATAGTAAACCTGATCACAGCCTATGTCACACTGTGAGGAATGTTCTTACCAATATACAAAGCTGATGAATACCAAATCAGATCATTGGCCCATCTAGTTCACTGTTGTTAACTTTGACTCCAGGTCATATGCAAAAGCCAGTTCTCATAAGCTTCTTTGTGATCATTTTGGTTTGGGGTTGAATTTAGGTCACCCTGCATGCAAAGTACATGCTTTGCTACTGAGCAATCACACCTCTCTATTCCTGAATTAGACCGGGATTTAGGTTAGGTAGCCCCTTTGTTCTTTCCTATACTAGGACTGCATGCAGATATACATCTCAGTAATAATAATGAAATGATGCATTCTGTTGCACCTTGTTTCCTCTTGCAAGGAATCCAAGGCAGCTAACAGAGTCTTCCTACACTTGATATCCTCATACCAATAATCCTATGATGTAGATTAGGCTGAAGGTGAGTGACTAGCCTAAAGTCACCCAATGAGCATCATGGATGAATGGGAGCTAGAACCTGCTTCTCCCAGGAGTCTAGCCTAATACTCTGACCACCACACTGTCTCTCTAAATTGAAATGAGCCTTTATCTCCATTTACACTGGATCAACTGCACTGACAGAAAGGGACTTTTCTGAAAGAAAATCACAGAATTACAGAGAAAGTTAGAAGAGGCTGCTGAATGTGGTGAGCTGTGGTCTGGGATGGAGGGAACTCTCCACAATTGAGTGGAGAGAAGAACTGTTCTTCTCCTTCTTGTGGAAGGCAGAGCCTGCATCCTACCTTTGATCAATAACTAGACATGTTACAACTACTTTCTGTGATTTCTAACTAAAAAGAGATTCAGAAATTTTCATACTCTTATATTACTGTCATATTATTACTGACCAAATGTTTCATATCATATTATTACTTATGTATAGGCTGACTGGAGAATGATGGGAATTGCACAACTTTTCACCTTCTAAACATACATAGGATTGCATCAGTAGGTTGCAATCCTAAACATATTACTATGCAAATAAAACCAAACAAAATCAAAGGGAGTTATTTCTGAGTAAACATGTTTGCTGGAATTGGACTTTAAGAGATGCTTTATATATTCATTTCAATACCCCCTTAAGCCAAATGTTCTTACTAAGTCAGAAACCAATTACCTTTAGTTAGCAAACAATGTAACAGTCAAGCAATTACAGAGTGTACCTGGACACTAGCAGCTTTAAAGTGCTTTCTCAGTCTTTGTTCAGAACTAGGGCAACATGATTTCTCCAGCACTAGCTGCTTCAGTGCTCAGATGTTTTCCACCTGCTAGGAGCACTATTTAAGATCTCAACAGCACCCGGCTTCCTCTTTCCTCTGCTACATGCTCATCTAGCTGCAATATGGGGAAGTGACTATTGTGCATTGATGGTGTACTACACCCTCCATATTATCCCATTCAATATTGAATGTCAGGCTTTCCTTTGCAAATAATGTCATTTATAAATTGGATCCAGAACAGACTGAAGCTGACAGATTGTACTACTCCTACTTCATCTGTGTTTGACATTTATTCATGCTACCATTCTGAAATAAAGTGGGTTAATGGTAAGCTTAACCAACCTGGAGGCAGAGCAGTAAAACTCACAGCAATCTGATAGTCAAGGACATGTCCAAGATTTCAAATTGGCACAAGAGGAGTCTTGAGTCCTTCCAAAGCAACAAAGAACTAGAGCAGTTGAATAGCTTAGAGAGGATTACAGCCTTTTGAGCATTTTACAAACTTCTGAAGATTTGAATAGCACCAAAAGCACAGAAATTGTGTTAGAGGAATGCTCTTCTCCCTGAGTGTGCCAGCCAATTTGATTAGTGAAAAGCTATGCCAGCAAGCCATGTCCAGGGCAGAAATTAATCAGAATGAATCAACAAAGGAGCACAAGATTAACTTCCTCACAGCTAGCTCACAGTTAAGATTGTTGTTGGGAGGGCAAGATTGAGAGTAGGAGGAGAATGATGCCTGGAAAGCCTTGAAAAAGGTGAAAAGGTGGGATATAAATAATAAATGAATGAATTTTTGCTGTATTTTTAGAGAGAGAGAGAGAGAGAGAGAGAGAGAGAGAGAGAGAGAGAGAGATCCTGCTGCTAGTTTTTACACTCTTTCACCTTATTGTATTCTGCTTTAAGCTTCTAGGAGTTAAATATTATATTTCATCTTATTGAATTGTATGGGGGGATGGGTTTGAATTACCTTCTGTGGGAATTATTGAAATGAAATAAAACAGCAACTGACAAAACAATGGTGGCCAAAGCTGTAGTTGCAGCCTTGAGAATTACATGATCTCTATGACTGCCCCGGTCAATATTCCAGCTACCATATTCAAAACAGATGAAGATCCTGAAACCTCTTAAAAGGGAGCCCCATGCAGAGCTATGTTACAGAAATCCAAATGAGGAATAACTAAGGCCACATCATGGTGAGCAGGTCTGGTACCCACCGGAAAGGGTGCCATTGGCACAGTAGTCTTAGCAGTGCAAAGGTGCTCTGGGCCAATGCTGAAGTGCAGTCTTCCAGGGCAAGTGCTGAATCCAGGAGTATGTCCAAATTGTGAGCTCAGGTCTTCAGTGGGAATGCAACCTCATGCAAGGCCTGAACCTTATTCCCTGATCTGCCTTTCTGTGGACCAAGAGTGCCTCTGCTCTCTTCATCCAGTCCATTACTGACATGATTAAGCACTTGCAGAGATTCCTTTGGAATGAAATAGAAAGGAAAGGTAAACCTGGATATTACCAGTATATTGGCAATGCTGAATATCAACAGCCTGGACAACCCGGTGGTTTCATGTAGTGGATAAAAAGCAAGGGCGCCAAGATGGAAGTGTGAAAAAACCATAGGCTAACAGTCAAGGCATCATGCAGGAGCTTCCCAGACCACCTTTCCAAGGACGACTGAAACCAGCAGACAGAAGTCCCATCCCCATCACCCATTCTAGAAGAATGCTATTGTTCTTTTCACGTGCTTTGAAAGAGTACAGAGAGATCCTACAGAGCCAAGGACTGAATATGTCCTATCCCATCTCTTTTGTTACCTAGTCCAGATGGTAACAAGAGCTGTTTCTGTCCTCTAACTAGGCAAGAAGCCAAATCGAAAAGGAATTAAATAATCCCTCTCATCCAGGAACACCTGGAGTGGTGCAGCCATCACATGCTAGAACACATGCAGCTTAATGCACAGGGCAGCCCTAGCCCTGGTAAAACATTGCCTCCCAAAGCCACAAAGTTTTTCCATCTGTTTACATGACAAACTCTCCCCTTGTACAGGATAAGCAGGGCCTGCACTGCAGAGGTCTTTTGCTTGAATAGGTTGAGTGTACCAATGCATCTGTATCATTTAAATAACTTTGTGTCTTCTCATGCCTTCCCACCAGGGCATGGTGCAGGCTGCAGGCGGTGTGTGCCCCTGGTGCCTCCGTATACTCACTGATACAGGGATGCATGGCCAAAACCCACAGGAGCAAAGCATTGCTCATTTTACTGCTCTGAAGGAGTAAATAAACAAAGTTAGCATGAACAAGCTGCATTCAATCTATGCTTTGCTGCATTGTGGCAAATTGGGTGTTTCACGTTTACTTTTTGCAGCTGCTGCTGGTGCTCTGCAAATTCCATAGGGGTGATGGTGCTGATGCATGGATGGCTGCAAAAGGACAAACTCGCCCTGGGTCTCTAGTTGCTCCCTTTTGTTCTAGTGTAATGAATTGTGATACTCGAAAACCCTTGAATCAGGTTCTAGCCCTCCCAAGCACCTGTCCCCCAAGCAAGTAGACCAGTTTATTTTAAATTATTTTCTCACTACTTAGGTTTTACATATATTTTAATGTATATAAATTAAGTGGATTTTAATGCTAGTTCCCTCATAGACACACACACACTTGTCTTTTCACTGGGAATACTGAGCTGAAATGAATTCATTTGCAGATGTAGAGAGTGACAGATATTTTAAACAAATCAGCCCCCTAAAAACTGCTGTGCTGTTTTCAGAAACATAAATAAATAAATCAATTTGCACTCACATTTGAAGTTAATGCCACAAGGTAAATTTTCACCATATTATTTCTTTCACACACATACATAACTTCCCATTCCTGGGGCACTACAGTCTTGCTTACAGGTTACCTAGTTTTGCCCTGTATTCTGCATTCTGTAACCATATTCCTGCTTTCTTTGTAGTAGCTCAATATGTACAATTTTCAGCAGGGACAAAGAAATGAGCCTACCTCGAACAAGGATTGCTTAGCCTTAACTTTTGTGAATGCTCTTGAGATCTTGATCCCACAAACATTCAGTGGGAATACAGTAGGTTTCCTGTATGAACTGGTTCAGTTATCACAGTTTAAATTAACCACAGTCGACCTAGGTCTGAAAGAGAAGTCATAAAGAGCCAAGGAGAAATCATAAGTGTTTCCTTTAAGTGAAAATTCTCATTCAACAGGGAAAGAAAAAAAAATCATATGCTGAGGTTGCTATGATGTATGGTAAGATCGAATCTTCTCTCCATGTGATTGTGAAAAACGAAATGTATATGCACAGTATATAGAGTTTGCTACTATCTGAAGTTTCAATTTCAGGCATCTGTGTGGGAGGGCCTTGGAGCCTGTCTCTGCAGATACAGGGTACCTGCTGTACTTGCAAATAATTCAAGGCTCCCAGAGTGAAACAAGAGTGACTTGAATGCAGAATAGAACTAACTATATGCTGTTATTAAAAAGGTTTAGCACATCTGTATTCAAGCTAGGCCAAATGGTTTTGGCTGGCTTCTGAGCATCCCATAAATGATGCAAGTAGCACATTTATCATAAGTTTATAGGCTGATGATACCAGATTACTTCTTTGAATTATCTGTTGGGATGCTGAAGTATTTACTGCTTTGAGGGTTTCAACTCTGCCTACAGCTTATTTCCAGAGGAGGTATGCTGCAACACCTACAAGTATCAATTTATGGCCCGAAAAAGGTAGAATACATTGCCTATCATGTATGGCATGGCTATTTGTATAATTCCCTTAAGGTCAGGTTTCTTGAAAGAGCTTCTTCAGAGCATTCCTGAGGAGCGGAATAAATATATTACACATTAGGCCTCTATATTTAACTCTAGGTATAACAGATCAAGTACCAATTTATTAAACAAAATGTGGTTAAATGTATTAGGGATCATCTATCTTCTCGAGCATAATCCTGTGGGTTTGCCCATTACCCTCTGAACTTGGAGTATTGTGGGCATCGCATGCAGGGCAGGAGAAAAAGGTTGCCCTGCAAAAAGCAGAGCCAAGTTTGGGTAACTGAGTGCAGCACTATGGAACAGAAGGGAACAAGGCTAAGGTGCCCCCAGGATAACTCATATTTCAGTGGTGTCAGTCTGCTTCCCTCCACACCTCCCAGAAAGCACCCAAAGTCTCTCCTCTGAGGTCACTCTTACGAAATTGGGGAGATGTCAATGAGGATCTTTCCTCGTGGACAGGCAAGGAAGGGATTCAAGTGCAGATGCCCAGCTATTAGGGTGGAGTAATTTTCTGCCCCCATCTGGGGAATCCAAAACAAAAAACAAAAACAAACCCAAAACCCCTATTGCCATCTAGACAGTTTCCAGGATTTCATTGTTAATTGGATTATGTTGTGTGTTTCTGATAACCAGTGGTGTTTTTAGCAAATAAGCATTGCTTCTTGATACATTTGTACAAATTTATAGAATGGACAATAAGCTAGCATCATGAACCTTGCCCTACCCAAATAAATAAATAAATAATCCTTCAATTTCCAATGTTGCCATTAGGTCTGAGCCTTGGGGCCAACATCCTGGCCCCCTCAGTCAAATGACAACCCAGACAATGGCAGGTGATGGTGGCCGCAGCAGACAGGCCCAGTAGCAGAGCCCCCACCCCACCCCACCCCACCCCACCTTGTTGGGACAACAGAGCTGATGTTGGTGGACTCAGCATCCTTTCTTCTTTCTTTTTCCAAAAACATGTTACAGTCAGGCAGCAACTTGTCAGGGATGAATATATGTACAATTGTTTGTTTTACTAGATATATTATCTATTTCTGCAAAAAAAAATGGTGCTTATGATCACGGAGAGGGCAGCAGAGGCAAACTCCATTTTATGCTTCTATTCATGGTGGTCATCAATTTAGGTGAATTTAAATCAGTATGATCAGAGTATTTTTTTAAAGTCAGGATTCACAGCCAGGTTTTTCTTTTTTCTTATTTCCTTTTGATCTAACAGATTCAGAATATAGAAAGACTTGTGAAAGAGAATCGTTCATGGAAAGGCAGCACAGGGTTAGAGGTGGAAGAGAATTGCTGTGTGCTTGAATACTGAAGTAGTACACATGGTGACCTTAAGTCCCCATTGTGTATGATCATTTTGCCTGGTGTCTAAAATCACCTAGCCGCACCTCTGCCCAGGCTGCTCTCAGTCCTTTTCATCCTCCTGAACCACTGCTTCTTCTAACCTTACTTTCAGATGTCTCTGTTTCTTCCACCACTTCCTTTCCTGTAATCTTAAATTCGAGCTGCATATGCCTAGGATCACAGCAAATGAACCAGCAGCACTCTGCAGTTCCTCAGCCAGTAGCTGCCATAGGCCCTTCTGACTACACAGATGCTCTCAGATGTAGTCAACAAGTAGCTGAGCCAAACATCATCACACCTGCCACTTCCACCACAACTTTGCACCACTGCTCTTTTCACTAATTTGTAATCAGCAATTACAAATTACTCCAGTTTCTACTAGAACCTTCTGCTTCTGTTTACTGAAGTTTGTGTTTATCCTTGACCCCCCCCCCACCCCAGTTGAATGGAATGTACAACATTCTTACCACCACAGTGCTCATGATTATACCTCAAAAGCTCAGTTTCAAAGCTGCCTTTGAAGGACATGCTAAGGATGCTGTCTTTCGATAGCTTAAGGTTATGGTTGGAACATTCAAATGACATGTTTTCTAAGGGAACTGTTCAGTTGAAGGAGACAGAATGTACAAAGAAGGCCTAAATGTCTTCATGGATCACATCTAAAACTGAGCAAATTCCTGGTATATCCATATGTCAGCCATGTACACTCTTCCTTAGACAGGAGAGCTGCCTAAGGAGTTCTGATTCATGTATGCTTTTGGGATTCAGTCATAAAAAAATTACAGTGATCCCAGACATCTGAATCTTCAAGATGAGCTCAATCTTTTCATTGCTAGAAACTGGGGCAAACATAGGAGAAACAGATAGTGATTATCTTGTCAATCTTGTTGCCAACTGGCATACTCTTTTTATTTATTTAAAATCATAGTCAATTCAGCTAGAATAAAATGGAATTGCACTTCTTCATTGTAAATACCCATTTTCTATTGTAGTCCATTTCTATCACATCTTCATATTCTGATTCCAGATCTATTTTTAAACATTCCATTTTTCTGTGTTGCTTCACCCCATCCTAACAACTTTTGTCTGTTTGTCCAAGATAAAAGCATAGTCTGTTATCTTCCTATGATTGTAAGAGTGCCTGTTTTTATAAACAAACACATTCCTGGAAAAAACAGACTGCAAAATTGAGCATACCTCCTCTTTTATAACATCCTAATAATGAGCAGAACTCACTGCTAGGATTATGGGAAAAAATGTCGTGAGTAACTGAGATAGCAGAAGGTAATTAAGTAGCTGCAGAACTGATGTGGCTCCTTGAGTGTTTCTTGTTAGTGAAGCTTATATGGCTGGCATGGCAGTTTTAGCATTTGAAGGAGATCTCAAGCCTTGGTATGTCAAAGATGATCCTCTGTTAGAAAGAATGAGCCATAATGTACCAACAGTGAAGAATGCCTTGCATCATTCCCCAACTGTGAGTGGACACAGAACTTCCCATCACAGTGACTGTATTCGCATTCTGTGACCTAGGTATGGTGATTGACACCAGTAGCTTCAGGATGAATTTATTTATTTATTTATTGCATGTCTATGCTACCCCAATAGCCCAGAGGGCTCTCTGGGTGGTTTACAGACATTAACACTCCAAATACAATACTCAGTCCTAAACAAATAAATAAATAAATCAGCTGAAAACTTCCAATAACTGTTTAAAAGATTTCAAAAGTAATTGCATAACTTGAGAAATCTTAGAGCAAAAATTTAAAATGCTAAAACTTGACAAATTGAAGTTGACAAGTGTGTGTGGACACGTGCATGTTTTATAGATTATTTCATAGACACTAATGTTTATTGACACATAGGTAAATGGAGAGGCACAGAGGAGGACCTCTTCTAGCACCATGCTTTTAAAAAATGATTATTCTTTTCTTTAATCTAAAAGTAGATTTTACTCTATTTTTGATAAGCCTGATAATTTTTTTGACATTCAGAAGAGGTTGTGGGGGATTGGATTCAGAAAGGTCGTAAACAGTAAAATACCACACCCACACCACACTCTACTAAAAACCTAGCTATAATACAAAAAAGTTATTCATTATAGAGGTAAGAGATGTCAGGAAAAGACCATCACTGTTAAAAAAGTTTTATGGCTTGTAACTGTAGGATAATATGGTTCCACTGAGCTTTACATAGTAAATATTACATTCTGTTTTTATGAGTAATCTCTGACTGTTCTGTTCAAAAAGTTTGCTTGGCTTTTTGAAGTTTATGAATATCATTCATTTTATTCCTTTCATTTGTATATCTCCAGTGTTCACTGAAGCAGCAAGTGAATCCAAAAATGTTCTAAATCATGAAGAATACTAAACACATATTATGTTACAAAATACATTCAGAATGTATATTTAATACTTGCTCAAATATATATTTTCAGGTGGATCTTTTAAAGACAGATTAATACAAAAATGAGAGTGAATGGATTTATAAATGTATACATATGAAGCTGACACAACTGGAAAATGACTGATCTATCCATCCCAACATCAAATCACAATGTGGACAGTTGCTGGCAGACAACAACTGCAACGCCAAACTTTGTATCATTTTTATTGTGAGAAAGGAAGACGACAGAGATTTATCTCACTTTGTCCAAAGAGGCAGGTTCCTGTCAGCTCTTGCTAACTTGGGATTCTTTGCCTCTGGCCTATGATGAATCGGATTGCCACTGATCCTTCCTTCAGACATTCAGTCAGCCGCAAGAGCAAAATTATGCCTCCGCATGCCCCTTCCGTTGTTGTTACAGAGAAAAGTCTGCTGAAGTTCTATTTACATGCTAAAAGGAGTATAGAGCTGCCTAATGACAGAAGATGTGTCAGGAAAGAATCAAGCATTTAAAACAGGCAGGCTGAACAAAGGAACGGAATGCTGGAGAAGTTGGAAGAAAAGAAAAGTGATATAAAAGAAGTTCAGATGAGAGCCAAAAAATTAATTTATTTTTACAAATAAAAAGCACATAAAAGAACAGCTGAAGCAAAATTGGTAAGATATCTCTACAATCTAGATAATAATGGCTTTTGGTATCATGCTAATTGTCTTATCTAAGAATTTCAATTTCACTTTAATTAAATTTTTCTTAATTGCCGAGAAGAAATAACTAATAAGCTTCAGTTTGTATCCTTTAGTAATAATACTTACTCAAAATATAAATGGGAAACCATATTCACAACCCAATGAAACAAATGTATTTTGATTCACTATCTTGAATCACTAAATATGATTGTGATCAAGACCTTTCATTTCTAACTAAAATCAGAAGAGCTGTGAAGGGCCATTAAATTTTAAATGTTTAGAATTTATCTTTATTAAATCAATTATTAAAAACAAAAACAACAAAACTCATAACATACACAAAAATGGTAAACAATTCAAATAAGGATTCTTTCTTTCTTTTTTTTTTCAAAACAATTAAACAATAGAATAACAAAGACAGTGCATCCCTGCACCGGGACTTTTGGTTACATGTTAAATCATTTGCTTTCCCAGGAAATCTGTATGAGATTTATTGATCTGTATGGGATCACACTTTTTCCTTTTTCAAGACATAAGCTTGCAAGGATTTCTATATCCCATATTCCTTCACTGAAAAAATAACATTTAGACTGTAAATCCATGGTTTCTAGGAGGCCATCTTTGGAGGCACAGCATCCTCGGGGTCTCCCCCTCTGAGGGCAGGTGAGATGTCCACCCTTGGAAGGGGGAGACCTGCCCCCTTGCAGCTCCAGTGGAAACATCTGCAGTCCTTACATTCTAGCATTAGATCAGCAACAAGGGGGCATATCAGAGGCACAGAATGGATGGATTGGGGGAACTTTGGAATCCTGGACATGACTACAACATGGGGGAAATTCTACATAAGCCCTGGAACTGGCATAAATCATTTATCTCTGATTGCTTACAAAGGGAAGGAAAACACTTTGTTTTGTTTTTGCACCCACACGGAAATGATGTGGGAGAGAACAAACACTACTCTCTCAGACTCATAGCAGCATGGCTTCAGGTTTGCAGAGGTTCTAGCATTGCAGGTCTCCACAGTGACAGATAGGATTGCTTTGGCTGCTATGACTATCTTGGTTTGCATTGGATAATGTTCTGAGTCTCTGGTAGGCTTAGGGGAGAAAGCCAAAGGGGCTACAAAGAAAAGTCTTTAGGAATTGATTATTGCTGTCATATGGTCAAAGCTAAGTACACCCCTAGATGCATTTTGAAAACTATTTCCTCCAATTGCTCAAAGAGCTTTTGGGCATTATAGATGCATACTAAATGAAAACACTCACGACAGCAATGCAATTACAGCAGTCTTCAAAAGAACTACACCTGAGCCAACTGAAGCACACAGGCTGAAATATCAAAGGAGGAGGAAGAGAAAGGGCAGGGGAACACAAATCCTCCTTGCTTCTGATTTGCTCATGTAGCTGCACTAATTTGAAAGGAAGGGAGAGAAGGGTGGTTGGGGCTGGCAGAAAGCACTTCCATGAGAATTTTCCAGATTAGTCCTTTGGATACTTAATGGCATTGGGCAAGGAGTGTCAATCCAGGAGTCCATTTGCTTTGGAGAGTTCACACATTTATAGAAATGGCAGACTTTTAAAGCATTGAAGCATTTTTTAAAAGTGTTATCTGGCAAGCAGGGTGATAACTGAGGTGAGAATGGAGTTTTAGGTGGGATGTTTCCCTCTTCACTATCCTAACTAATGGCAATACCAGAGAAACGAGCTGCCACCAGTAGGGTCATTGTGTGTTTTTTGCATTGCTGTGGATGATGAAAGTATTGGATTTGGGGAACTGAGATGCTGAAAACGTTCAAGGCAGAGACAAAATATAATGTTGGCAGCATTAGATACTTCCAAATACTACTATAGCATCACATATAATAGATCTTGTGACTATTCCATGTTACACATGTGATGCTGACAAAAGCTAACTGCTACATATCAGATATTATGAAAAACTGCCACACTCCATTCTAAGTGTCACCACTGCATATCATATTCTCAGGTACTGATTACTGTGCATCGAACGATGTCAAAAACAGAATGTCACTGCTTCTCTGTTGGGAATTGAAATGCTGATGGCTGCATGTTGGTTTTCATCAGATACTGATTGCTTCTGCATACCAGCAGTCAAATGGGGTAACATCAGTGCTTTTTTTGTCATAGAACGCACAGGAACGGAGTTCCAGCACCTTTTTTTGACAGATTTTCCAAGTTTTAAAAGTAACTTTTGAAAATTTGATGTTTGGTCCATGTGGATTAGAATTGCCCTGTCAAGCATAGCAGGTTGGCGGCAAAATCATTAAAACGGTGCATGCGGGCTGCTTGTGTGTTGAGTCCGATACATGCGTACTTCGTCCGCGCTGGTTGTGATGGCGCTGCTCGGCTTGTGATCGTGTGGTGGCGCTCTGAGTGCTTACTGCGGGCGGCGACCATCATGTTTTGTTGCACAGCTGACGTGTGTGGGTGTGTGTACAGTGATTGACTATGTGTGAAAGGTAAATAATTTCATGAGTTCCGGCACCTTTTTTCTTACAAAAAAAGCACTGGGTAACATCCTCAGCTACCAGTTGTGAGTGCAGACCAGCAGCAATTTGTCAGATCAGCAGTGATCCAAGTTGCCACACAACACAAGACAAGATGGAGCCCCTTACCTATTCTGCTTAGATGACCTTGCTTTATCCCTGCCAGTGGGCTAGCATCATCCGCCACACCTGAGGCAGCAAGGTAACTTTGGAGCCCCAGGAGAGACCACATGACACATCCATCAGAAGGGAAGAGGGAGGGGCTGAGGGCCAGAGGCTGCTGCTGCATTTCCCAGCATCTGTCACTGCACTCTGCCTAATGGTAGGGCTGGCGCCGTGTCAGTGTTTGCACATTATCCAGCAAATGTATTATCCAGAAAACTTTGCAGAAGGTATTGTGGGAGCAGACAAGTAGTGTGACCTCTTCTTCATCAACCCCTGATGTTGCTAACTCAGATCCAAACAACCTTGATTCTCACATTAAAGAGCCATTCACCTTAATGTTTCTGATGTAAACCATTCACTAGGTGACAGTCTTGCACTAGTTTTTCTTAGAAGCATAAGAGTTATTCTGTTGAAGTGGTTATTTCCCCACTTTTTGTTGAAAAGTCCTGATTTCAATTACAATTCACAACTAAAAATTGAAATATGATATCTGTCAAAGGTTGAATGTGCT